>NC_040246.1:0-305312 GCF_001444195.1 Xiphophorus couchianus | reverse complement strand
ACAAAATACTCTTTATTAAATATACAAAATTTGTGAAACGGAATTGCATCACGGATTGTAAACGTTCCAGTCTTACACTGAGCACATTCTGCCAGCTTCACACTCGAGAACAAAACACAGTCGATTCAAAAGGTAAATAAAAACCTCGCCAAATGGAAGACATGAAAGAGAATGCTTATTCCTGCACTCTGCGAGCGCCGAGTCACCTCTTCTACGTTTCTACAGTCATCTGCACTCTTTGTATTGCGGCCGCCCAGCTGAACGGATGTGACGACATACGTGTGATTTATTTTCTTCTTCTTTTTTTTTTTTTAATGTTTGATGCTTTGAGCTCATTGGCGAATCATCGTCAAGGTGTGGAAGGAAGGCCTAGTGCTTAACCACAGAGCGATTAGGAAAGTGCAATACGGCGTGAAGTCGATCTAGCGATACCAATATCACAAAGACGGGTACAGCAGAGTTATTCTTCTGACGATTAAGTAGTGCAAGAACATTCACGAATGCTGTTTGAGGTGGCATCATATCAGAATACTTTATGGTGTATTAATCAGCTCTATAGGTTAAGTTTCAAGGTTGTGTGTTTATGATTTTGTTTCCTTATGTTTTTTTTTGTTTTTGGCATGTCACAGTAAATTGCTGCTAATACTCATTTTCTATTTGTATGCATACAGTTGATTCTTGTGCTAAACGATACCACAAAGCGCAATAATTAGAGATTCGATGGCTTTAAGTCCGCGCGAACACAAAATACAATGAAGTGCCAGCCTAGTGAACATCGAAAGGAAAACAAACTCAAAAAAATAAAAGTAAGGCAGCGTTTGGCAATTTAATACGTATACACGGCGAAAAATGCGGTCCCTTTGCGGCAACTCATGTGTCAGCAACACACGCATGTGAGGAAGCAGGACGGAAGATACCGATACTGTCGCCGCCTGAATCGGTTAGCTTATAACGCTGAGCGTCGGAGGGGAAGGGAGCTAGCTAGCCAGTTAAAAACAAACAGCACTTATCCTGTGTTCGAAACATGAAACCTATATTCACCTGTTGGCTTTATTAAGAACACTTGAACATTCAGGTCCGTTCTCAGTGATGTGAAAGGGTCAAATGCCAACCCCGTCTCATTTGGTTTGCACGTTTTAAAGAAGAAGAAGAAAAAACGAGTATTAGCATTCGCTGCTAACAGGCCACATCTCATAGCATCTGGAAAAAAAATGAGGGAGCCAAACGAAAGAAGCAATTTTTCTTACGCTGATGAACTCAACATGAACTCTGAAAATACTCTGACATGCAGAACTTTCTCATATTTTTGTCACATTCCAACACCAAACTTTGCTGCATTTCTCTGGGATTTAACATGACAGACAGGAAGGCATCCTCGATGAGGAGTGGAAAAAAAAATGATGCATTGTTCTTAAAATTGTATCCCAAGTTTTAAAAACCTACAATTTGTGGCACATGTTTAATTTAGCCCCCCTGAACTTGGGTTACCTGTAAATAAAATCCAGTGCTGTCGACACTAAGCCAACTCTAAACCAAAAACAAGAAAGCTGATCAGGGTCAAGCTAAATAAACTACAAACCTGCAATACAAATGCATGCCACACTTTTTTTTTTGCTTATTAAAACATAAACCATGTTTCATTTTCCTTTCCCCTCACAGTTATGGACTATTTTGCGTTGTTCTCTCATACAACACAATGAAGTTTGCATTTGTAACGTGACAAACAGAAAACGTTCAAGGCTTATGAATGCCTCTGTAAAGCTCTGTATTTGGCCGATTTCGCTTCCCTTCCTTCCATTCTTGCCTGTAGTTGACAGATCTGTCGGTCAAGCCTCGACTTGCAGGGTGACTCTGTATTCCCCGCCGTGCTGCGTTATCCGTCAGTTACAATTTGCTGCTGTGCGAGTGCGGTGAAGGCGGGGTGATTCTCTTCAAGTGCATTCCAACCATCTTATAAAAAGGTTGAATAAACAGTCGATTTATAAAAATAAAACCCAAAACCTGCTGATGCCTCGTGTCTGAAACGTCAGAAATCCTCTCCTGTTCTCTCCCGCATAACAAAACACAACACCTTCCAGTTTTAAGCGTCAAAACGTCGTAAGAAATGTGCGAGCACTTTCTAGGCACACGAGAAAACAGACATCTTCCGCCTTTAAGATGAGATCAGTCTGAAAGCCATGAAAATGCCCCGCGCTGATCTGACAGTTTGTTAGTAACTGGACCCCCCCAAAAAAATGTAATAAATAAACACTTTAAATTCCCACTTTAGGGAAATTTTGTGACGACGGAGGCGCTAAGCGCGGTGAAGAAAGAGGATTCAGATCAGGATGCCAGACTGGCAGCGCCTGGGTTTGGAACCCTCCACCAGGCTCTGGGAGCCTGACGACAACCTGAGGACGCGCTACATTCAGAACCACCAACCCGCCGCCACCGCCGAGAAAACAGAACGGGGAGGGGGGCTCGGGGTCAAGCATGCCAGCTAGAAAACATCACCTCGACACCTCTGGGTGCCTAAATATCTGTATCAAAAAGGACAGCATAGCAGTGACTAAACAGAGAGCTGTTGTGGAGGTTTTCGAGTGAACACGTGAACTAGAAGGTCAGTCATTTGTTGATTTTTTTTTTCTTTGTTTTCATTTGAACTTGGGGCGCACTTGTAGCAGCGTTGGCTTCTGCTCCATGATTCGCACCAGCAGAGTGTCGATGTAGTCCTCCAGGTCTCGGACCTGAGGCTTCAGCTTCTTCAGCTCCACCTCCCGCTTGGCCAGCAACAGTTTCTGACGCTCGAACTCGGCCCTCTGCCCCTCCAGCTCGGCCTCGCGCTGCACCAGCAGGGCCAC
This sequence comes from Xiphophorus couchianus, assembly GCF_001444195.1. Taxonomy (NCBI): domain Eukaryota; kingdom Metazoa; phylum Chordata; class Actinopteri; order Cyprinodontiformes; family Poeciliidae; genus Xiphophorus; species Xiphophorus couchianus. Next base: position 302,472 of record NC_040246.1, on the reverse strand, counting down.
CAGCTCGCTGTGGGTCAGGTGGTAGTACGAGCCCGCTCCTTCCGTCAAAGCCTGAGGACAGACAGACACAGAGTGGGATCGCGTTTTAAACTGACCTGAAAATTAAGAACGGAGGCTATTAAAAAGCTAAAAAAAAAAAATAGAGCTCAGGTTCAGATAGAATAGAGAGAACCAAGTACTATTTTTATTCCACTTTATATACATGAGCTACTTTGCGTTGGGTTATCATATAAAATAAATTAAAGTTTTCAGTTTAAACGAGACAAATTGTGAAGGGCTGTGGACAACAGAGATGCACCAATAACTTGGAGGGCCAAGAAGTCGACCTGATTGCCCTGATTTGGGGAGATCGGCTGATACTTATATGAGAAACCAAAATTTTAGCATTTAAATGTGATAAAATGTGAAGGGTTATGAACAGCAGGGGTGAACCGATAAATTGGACAGCCAAGAAATCGGCCCGATTTCCTTAGTTATGGGAGACTGGCTGATTCTTACATGAGAAACTGATCTGATCCTCCCATTTTATCTACCGCTAGTAAGTTCGTTAAAATTAGCCACTTTTTCTCTAACAGAGGGCTGGCTGACAGATCTGCCCACCAGGTATGGTCAGGACAATCGTCACCCCACTGTTGCCAACTTAGTGACTTTGTCACAATATTTAGCAACATTTCACACAAAAATAAAAATCGGTATCGACCAAAATCAGAATTGGTAGGCCAGGCGTTTTGGAGAACTGTAATCGGTGCACTCCTAGTAAATACTTTGTAAAAGTTTGTATCAACCCTACAGCAGCAGTAAATGAAAAGAAACCCAAATTTGCAAGGCCATCAACCACATTGAATAATGGTTGATGGCGCTTATTCATTTATTTTTTTCTACCTTCTTCCTGTCTGCCTCCTGCTCGGCGATCTGGCTGCTCCTCCCTGGATGGATGGTGGACTTGAGCTTCTCCAGGCCGGTGGCCAGCACTGACCGCTTCTCCTCAGCCAGCATGGCAGTGGTCAGGGGCTTCACTGGGTGGGGGCTACAACAACAACAACAATAGCAAAAAAAACACAAACACACAGTGAGCCATTCACATTGTCCCAACACTGACCCGACTCCCAACCTACTGCCTGATGAGCTGCCCAGCTACCACTCTGGTGGTCATAGTGGAGGTCTTATATTTATAACAACAGGCGAAAGAAAAGAAACTTTAATCTTAGCTTTTATTGTGAAATGTACACAATTTCCTTTGGAACAATATCTTCCTCTGGAAACAATGGCCGTGTTTGGAAACTGTGGCTTCCTTTCTGAGCACAAATAAACGTATACCAGCTCTCTAAAATCCTAGTATGAAGAAACATATGAGACAATGTCTTCATAAAAGCACAGGAAGACAGTTTCCTGTGTCAATGACCTACGTGCAGCAAACCATCACTATCTGAGTGTCTTTAGTGCAATTGATGCAAGATTAATCCTTATTAAAGCTCAGTTTGATTTTTTTTGTTGCCCTCCAGTATGACACCAGACATTAAGGAATCCAAACCAACATTGTACTTCATCCTGATTAAGGCCGACATAGGGTTAACAGGTGTAAAATGTCTACACATTTTACACCTGGTGAAAAGTGGTGAAAATTAATCCTGAAATGAAGGATGTAATTGTATGCATAGGTGTAATCATGAATTGTGTGAAGAGTGTTATTACCCCAAGCTGAAAAGGAAATGACAAAACAGCACCTTTTTTCTCTCATGTAACAAGCTTGATTTCTGGTTGATGTATTGGCTGTGTGAGAACACTGGCTGTCCCCGAGGAGAGGGGTGTGCTGTGTGTGTGTGTGTGTGTCTTGGGACAGAGAATAAGCGTGGTAGGCCTGAAGGTAAAATAACTGCTAATTGGCCCGAGGCTTTAGTTTCCCCCTCTCCTGTTACCACAGGACACGCAGACAAAACCTGCAGAAGAGTCCTGTTGACACCAGAGGAAGTCTACGCGTTTCAACAAAAGCGACGAAACGCGGACGATCACACCACAAAGAAGAAGAAGAAGACCCCCTGAGAGTCAGCACAGGAAGGAAGCAAGGCAGAAGCAGAGGAGGAATACGAGAAGACAAGGAAGAAATCCCTTTTCCACCTTTTCACCCAGCACTGAGCACGTGCGACCTCACCTGCTCGGCTGATTGGCCGCTTGCCGCCGCTTGGTCACATCCGGCTGTGGCGTGGCGCCGGGCTCTGAGCCGGGTGGCTCTGTCGCCGAAATGGTTGCGAGTGGAGAGAGGGCAGAGAACGCTACATGGAAGCTATTGCTTTCAGGAATTAGAGAAGGAGCAAATGTGTTAGGGAAAGGGAAGACAGGGTCTAGCTGAGCAAAGGAGGATTCCTGTATTGCGCAGGGATCGCTCCCGAAAGAGGACGGGAAAAGTTGGTCAAAGGCAGGTGCCAGCGTCCCCTCGGAAAGGGAGCGCTGCAGCGCGGCATGCTGCCCCTGTGGAGACTGTAAGAAGATGTCGTCCTGATTTCCCTCCCCTATGTCACTGTGGATCTTTGGATTAGAGCTGCTGTCTGGCGGTGGGGCAGGCAGAACCTGTAATCCATCGCCCCCTGTCAGGCTTGTCTCAACGTTCACCAAGTTGCCTTGGTGGAACTGGAGAAATTCTCCAAATATTTCATTCTGGTTGACCTCAAAGTTTGATGACTGCGATAGATTTGTATGACCCATTCTAAAAAGATCATCAGGGACTGCCTGAACGTTGCTCATCTCACCACTGCGAGTAGAGTTAGCTGAGAATAGAGTTTCATTCAGCTCTGACCCGTTGGAGAATGAGTGAGAATCACAGGTTAAGTAGTCCTGCGAGTCAGCGCTGAAATAATGGCTACGGCGTAAGGTGTTGCTACTCTGTTCAGGGGTCTGTATGTTCAACCAAGCGGTGTCAAAGTCCTGGCTAGGACTGCTTGCAAGGTTACTGACATTGAGGTATTCATCAAAAATCCCAAATTCCACATGAGAATAAGGGCGAACCTTCTGCGCCTCAGAACCAGTGTTCTCATTGGTCACATCCAACAAATCTTGTTTGACCTCAGGGGATGAGGTTATGACAGGTACCGATGGTAGTGTGGAAGAGAATTCATCGTCTGAAGAAGCAGGCATCAATTCTTCCGTGGTACTGTTCTTAGAACGAGCGCTGAAATCCTCAGAAGGATCGACAGTGCAATCTTTACTTTCTTCTTCACCATCATTGCTTGATTGCTGACACACAACAGACGTCGTTTGTAGTGTCTGCAACAGATCAGGGTTCAGATCAGGAGTTTTAGGTGTTTGACTACCTCCAGGTTCACTTTCTGTTTCCTTTTCCGACGTCGTCAGAGAAAGAGGCTGAAACGAGTCCCCTAAAAAGTTCCAACCAACCATTTCGGCATGACTATCCTCTGGTTGATCAACAGTTTTATGTGAATCGGCAATCAAAAACTGATCAACGGACTTGTCAGCGATGCCGTCTCCAGACCCTGAGGTCTTTATGGTTTTTACAGTAGTTGAGTCGGAGGAATTCTTGAAGTGAAGGACGGTGCTTTCCGCTTCCTCAGAGGACGACACAGAGAATTTCTCAGAGTGAGATGAAAAACAGGAGAGCACGTCTTCTTCGGTCGAACTGCCGAGGCCCGATGAGCTGGGGTCTGGAGAGCTGCTGCTGTTGTTGTTGAGTTGTGCAGATGAGATGTGAAAGGGAGCAGCATTGATATTAGTGTGCGTAAAATCATTAGTAGTGTTGCTGTCCTGTTCGGTCACAATGAAATCAGTCGGTTCAGGGGAGTTAGTAGGAGTGTTCAACGTCGAGTCATCGCTGTCAAAGCTTCTGTGTTCTGGGATCGTTTCAAGGAATTTTGGAAAGGTGTCAAAGTGAAGTGCGTTGTTGTTCCTCATCTGGATAGGAAGTGGAAGTTCATTGGATAAAATTCTGCCCCCAGGCTGATCATAGAGAACATCACTAATATTTGTTTGCTCGTTTGCATCCGGGACTGGTTGTAATTCACCTTTACTACGGTCGTGTTCCAGTGGATGGTCATCGACTGTGTTTTGCTGTGTTCTGCTTTCCATGGCGAACTCCTCGGGAGACTGCAGTCTGCCAGCTGCAAAAGCCTCAAATGATTCGTCCCACTCCAAGTCCAGGTTACGCTCCTCAGCAGACAGAAAGGGGTTTGACAACTTCTTGATTAAAGGTTCTTTATTTACTAAGGGAACTGGAGGGAGAGGTCTCTCAACAGGTTGGTCTTTGGCATCAGCCGTGTCCTCTACTGTTGGGCTGTCTTGCATCAAGTCAGGATTACTTGACTGTGGAAAGAGGTCGGTTATGGGGGGCCGAGAGCTGGAAAGATAAGGCAAAGGAGGCAGCGGTGACTTCAGTGTCTGGTTAGTTAACATTTCTGTAAAGAAGGGGTTGTGCTGTAAGCGGGAGTAGAAAGGGTTGCACTGGGATATGGGAGGCGGTGTGGTCTGTGAACGGGAAAAGGGGTTAGTGTGGTGCAGTGCGGAAACCAAAGAGGTAGGATCACCGGGGACACCCGGGGGATGGCGACTAAGTGGAAGAGGTGGTGGGTGGGGGTCAGTTCTGGGCTCTAACTTAGTGGAGACCACCAGGCTGTGAAAAGAAGGACACACAGTCCTCTCAATTAGTCAGGCTTGTTCACACTGCTCAACGTAAGCTTGCAAAAAGCATTTGGCTCAAGTCACATTTTAAAGGCATACTATGCAGAGTCTGTCCCATTGGCATAAACTGGATTGTTTATTAGCGGATAAAAGACGTTATTTCCCTGGTTTACCTTAGATCTGATGGTTTGTTCTGAAATCGATTTCATAAAAAAGCATGCTGCCATAGTGCCTCATTCAAAGACAATAGAAACTCAGTCGATGGTGTAAAATGTTTCTCTAAAAAGGAAAATTACAGAACTGCACTCATTATAGAGCTCCTTAAAAGCTACTCTTAACCTTTGAACCATTTCATGCCCCAACCAGAAACTCTAATACTTTTCATTGGGATCTTATCAGACAGGCTAATATAAACTAGTTATAGTTGAAAAATCTAAAATGAACTTGTAAATAGAGTAAAATGTCACATACTGAGTAAAAATAGTCCACCTTTGTGCCATTTAGTCTTAGTATACAACACATCCAGTTGTTCTGTGAAGGCCTTAGTGGTTTATTAAAGTGCACAAACTGCATCTAGAAGAATAAAAGTAAGAATGCAGTTGTGAATAAGCAGGGTCATGTTATAAAAACAATCGACATGTTCGTCCATCTGAAGCGTCAGGGGACAGAAATCTCTCAAAATAATAATAAAAAATTCTATTCGTATTTTATTAAAATCAAGAAATATTTGTGCCCTTCTTAGAAATAAGTGGAATTAATAAAAAACAAAAGGAGCAAACTTTTTCCAATCACCACATTTCTCCTCCCTGATAGGAGAACCAAGACCCCAAACATAAGGCCACAGTTTCAATGACATGGTTTAGATCAAGGTATTTTTATATGCTAAAATGGTCCAGTCAAAGTTCAGACTAGTTGAGTTTACTGGATGCTCCTCATCAAATCTGACTGAGTTCGAATCGTCTCTAAAACGATATATAGAGACAAATTCAAAAAGACTGGAAGGTCTTAAAAGGTGGTTTTACAAAGTATTGCCTCAATGAGGCCAAAATATAAATGTAGGCCACACTAGTCAGATTTTAAATTGTTAAAATCTTTGAAAACAACATCTCCGAAGTTGTTTTATTCCTACATTGTATTGGATTACAACACATGAAATCCCAATAGATTTCACAAAAGTTTGTGGTTGTAAGAGAATAACATGTAAAATGAATCCAGGGTGTGAATACTTTTTCCAAAGACTTAAACTGTTACGGCTAACAAAAAAGGACATAAAAACAAAATAATTTCTGCACCACGTGAACTTCATGACCTCCGAGCCACATCAATATTCTTATTTACAGTGTAAATGAAACCAGAGAAAAACAAGCTGTGATTCATGCTAACGCCGTAAACCTCTGAAAGTCCTAGAATGGCTCAGACAGAAAACCGCTTATTTTTAAAAAAAATTTATTTATCCCCATTTTCAGAAATTCTTCAGTTTTTGGTACATTGAATGCAGCATTAGGTGGCAGCAAAGCAGAGAAAAGCCATGTGTAAAATCATAGTTGATATTCTGCATGGTATGCCTTTACACATTCATTTGTTTGTTTTTTTTTTACATAGAGTTCTTTGCAACATATATTGCTTATAGAAAGAAAAATAAAATCACATTTGATCAAATAATGATTAATGAAAACCATCTACAATCTTGATAATTGCTTTGTATAAATATAAACCCACCAACTAATACCGTGTTAGAGCAAGACATCACAAAATATAGTATGAAACTTTCATTACACTTTATAGTAAATATATAAAAAGCTTTTAGTTCTTTTAGCTTTTAGCTCTGTAGAAACGCTACATGATTATTTTTTTTGCTAGCTATTATTATTAGCCACCTGTCACTAGTTGCTCTGCAGTCATGCATAAAGCTGATTTCCCAGGTATACTTTTCAACAAAAATAAATGGCAGCTGCCATTAAACACAAAGGAGAATTTATTTATTTTTTTTACAAATGTAACAAGAAAATAAGCTCTTCTTTACATTTTAGCAGCAGCAGAAGCGCAAAAGCAAACAGAACAGTGCGGTCGATTAGCAGCAGGTTTATGGAATAAGATCAGCTTGGAAACTAAATGTTTTTTTTCCTTCACCCTAAACCTCACAAATTAATGTGCAAAAATGTGTACAGCTACAAAACAGTTTGCATTGCTGTTAAATTTATAGTGAGTAAAAAAATAATAAAATATGTTGGACTCAAAGTCGTTCATGTTAAACTTTTTAATCTGTTCCTTTCATTAAAGCTTGAGGTTGTTGCACGACAAAATGGACGGCAAAAAGTGAGCGGGTATGAAAAGTTTTTCAAGTGTTAGATGAGAGTTATCTGATGCCTGAACAAAAGACTAACAGAACGAATGAAAAGCTTCAGTGCGGCGGATGCATTTCATCACATTAGTGGTACAAAACACCACAAATGATGGCAACCAATAATTTAAAAAAAACTACCCGCTTAACAGTCTGACCAGTGGAAAGGTCCACATCTCGGCCCTTTTTCTGGCTGCTCAAACAGGAATGACCGACCTGCACACACACGCGCCGGGATAAAAACGAGAGCAGCGATGTCTCCAAAGAAACGGACCGTTTATTCCGTTGCGGCGTTACGCTCCGCACACGGTTAGCGTTACAAAAGCAGCTCCACTCCTCCATCTGCATTGCAGACTTCTCCTGTAACCAAAGACTTGGAGCAGCAGAGACGTGTTCAGAGCCGGAGGCTCATCTGTAGTACTGGAACAGAGCGCTGCGCTCATTTTGTTCTTGCATCAGGTGTTTGGCCCACTTCTATCTGGGGAAAACATTTACGCAGCGATGTATATCACTGGGATTTAATGTGATAGAGCAACACAAAGCAGCAGGAAATTGGTGAATGGCTCATTAACTCTGCTGTAAATAAGAAATCTGAAAAGTGTGGTGTGCCCCCCCCCCAGGATTACTCCATTTTGAGCTTCACCCATCTTCAACTCAACTGTGTGCAGCTTCCCTGTCACTGCTGAAGAAAACCAAGCCCACAGCATAAGGCTGCCATCACCGCCTTTTGTGCATAAGCTAGTAAGTAAAATAAGTCAAGTTTTATTTCTATAAAACCTTTCATAGACGTATGAGCCATCGTTTTTGAGTCCATTTGTGCTACTCATGTCCCTTTAAATTTCCCCTCAGGGACAAATAAAGTCATTTGAATTGAATTCAATTGAATTTAAAAGTGATTCAAAACTTTAAAACATTTAAAACAACAACAAAAAAAAAATTAAGCAGCCTTTAGTTTCTTAAAAGACAGAGAGATGAAAGAGGCTGCTTGTGTTCAGCTTAATTTAGGTTTGTCAGAGTAAATGTAATGAGATACAGTTGCACTCCACACATTTCAGATGCCGGTTTGTCAAATACGTCAAACTCCAGGCATCGTTTTCCTTCCACTACACAGTTATGCTCTTCTTTCTGTTGATCCGTCATGAAAAATCCCATGTAGATACTTAAAACGGGAAGAAAAGGTGGTGTTCACTCGCTCTAAATATAGCAAGACTGGAGTGGCGTTGAAAGGCTACTCCAGCTGGTTGGAGAACAGGTGCAGCATTCTTCCACAGGGTTAGGAATGTAGGTGTCTGCATTCAGCAGATCAGGTAATTAGTCTGACACAAAGAAAACAGGTCTGACAAGTCGTGCTCTGTCAAAAGGCCACTGAACGCACCGATCAACTTGTTTAAAATGAAAGCAAACAAACTAAAGTTTATGTGGGTTTTCTTGCAGGTCTGGAAGAGCCGAGTCACATTAAAGTAGAGGTTAAGTTAAAGATTAGAGAAATAAATCAGTTTATTAAAAATAAAAAGATACTAAGTCAAGTATGCAACTTCAATATATGTCTTCTGCCTTCTAATTTTTCTATTTTAATGACTTGTTTATGATTTGAGTTGTTTTAATTTCAGCCGCTACAAAATGAAACGACGATTTCTCACATTAACAACAGGTTTTTTGCAATTTGTAGGACAATTAATCAGTTTTTTATTTAAATGTTAACGCCAAAGTTGTTGACAAAAATTTTAAAACTCATTACATCCAAAAACCAGAATTCCACATGAGTTTATTTTTTGAAGCTGAAGACGTTCTGATGTGTGGTGTGTCGGCTGCGTGTCTCACCTGGGTTTGTTGTGCGAGTCCTTGGATCCGAACCACGCTCTGTGTTTGTCCTCGGTGGCGGCGGCGCTTTGCTCAGACTCGCCTTTGGACTGGCTCTGACCCTTCCCTGCAGACTCACTCCGCCCATGCGAGAACAAGTTCCTCCTCTGCTTTTTCACCTGACTCTCTGGCTCCGCCTGGGAGGCTTCTGGCAGTGATGCCGGTTCCGGCCGCTCCTCCTCTCCGGCCCCGCTTTGCCCCAGGGCTGCCGCGATGGCCGCCCTCTCCTCCTCACCGGCCCTGTCGAAGGACCAGCGCCGGCCGTCCCCCGCGGGGCCCTTGGGCAGCTCGGCGGAGGGCTTCGTACTGAGGTTCTGCAGGGAAACGGAGTGGGCCATGGACCGCTGCAGCAGCAGTCCCGACCCTAAAGAACCTGACGGTTTTCCTGAGCCTCGATCCTGGGCCTGGACTTTGGACGCATGGCTTCCGTTTACACAAACGGTCGGGGGAGGCACTGCGATGGTGATTTCGCCGGCATCGTCGCCGAACTCGCATCTGAGAGAGGACGACTTGGGCGAAATGTTTGCTGTGTGTTCTGTGACAGGAGAGGGCAGAAATGAGGAGGATTGAAGAGCGAAAATCACCAGCTATATAGTAATAAATACAAAATGCTTCTCAAGAGGACACTGAGCATTTCTATAGCTGGCTAACTCATGCCAAGCCTTCAACAATAACATAATAACTACAGATGTACAAGGCAGTGGCAACCCTGAGAGGGGGGCACGGGAGGCCATGGGCCCCTCTTAAAAATCTTGGGCAAAGAATCATATTCAGGTCATACTAAGAGGAGTCATCTTCTTCATTCAAGACATAAATATAAAACCCAAACAATAAATAATGTATAATGTAAATATAAAACCCACATTTAAATAATGTATAATAATTATTATACATTATAATTGTATTATAATTTATACAATTATTTATACATCCTATAAATAGGATGTATAATTTATATGATATATATATATATATCATACTGCATTTTAGAAAATCTACCCAAACTGCTGAAGTAAACGCATCAATGTCAGGCTAGTAGGTTTGATCCAGAGTTTATCCTTTACATGTGAAGGATAAACAGGTGAAAATGGTTAGACACTCGTCACTAAGTAATAATGATAAATCGTCTCCCTGCCGGACTCACCTGGACTGTTGTCTGCAGTGAAGTTGCTGCTGTTGCTGGGGGAGTTGGACAGGTCAGACACCACCACGCTGATGCCGGCCGTCGGACTCAGGCTGCCGCCACGCGACGACGACTCGCTGCTCTCGGAGCCCAGGGAGGTGCTGGAGCGAGTGTCGGACGACTTCCGCAGCTTCCCCCGCAGGAAGAAGGTCCTCATCTTGCTCCGCCGGACTTCCCCCCCCTCGTCATCCTCATAGTCCTCCTCCCCGCCTCCGTCACTCGGCAGTCTCTGGCGCATGCGGTACAGGGAGCTGTACCCACCCGGCACCACGGCGGAGGACGACTCCTCGTCGCTGGACCTCCTTTTGCCCTTCATGCGCTCCTTGAGTTTGCTGAAGGTGGAGGCGCCCTTGTCCTTCATGACCAGGTCGTACATGCTGGCCGTCAGGTTGTTTCGGGTGAACAAGATGGTGACCTGAATGTCTCCCCTCTCCTTCTCCTTCTTCCCCGTCTTGGAGTTGAGTCTATACCACCTGCAACAAAAGTTGGATCAGATGAGATCTGACGACACACTGTTTTTATGACTTACAAAGACAGATCAAGAGTCTCAAAGGAAGGTTCTTTTAAAAGATTCTAAGATGTTCATGTCTTTCTTGCCAATAACATATTAATTTGGCACAAATATAGATTAATTAGGCTTAAGATAGAGGCTCGTTCAAGATGGGTGAAGACCAGAGCAGAACTCTACCATTTAAAAAAAAAAAGCACACGTTTCATTGGGTGGACAAAAAGCCAACGGAAGAAAACCCACATCTACATCCGAAGCAACTGAGTCAGTGAAGTAGCTAAATATGCTAGTGTGGGTTATTTGCGGCCATTTCTTCAAGTCGCCATCCCTCCCCGCATTAGCTGTAGGTTTAGGTAAAGCAATATTGGCACATTTAAGCTGTGATAGCTGGAGTTCCCACATATTTTATAGCCTAAAACCTCTGTGGAAAGCAGGTTAGCAAGTTGCTAACATGTAAACAAATGGCGGTTCCGGTTTACGGCAGAAGTTGTGCCCATAAATCACAACAATCTGCTAAGCTACTAGAAGTGTGTTCCTGTTCAGTAAGCAGAGAAACATGAGGTAAGTGTGACAATTATTACCCTGGCCTGATATCATCATCTTTTAGTTGCTAGGACTGATTTGTGCAGCATTAAAAGAAGCCAAAACTTTATCATTAGCTTCCTGCTAGCATACTTTCAAGCTAGCTTGTCTAGGAGTCAGATTTGGACTTATAAACCTGTTACTTTTTTGTTTGACCTACAAAACAACTGAATGCTTCACTTGCTGAGACTCAGGACTTTAGTAATCTACAAAACGTTTTCAAACCAAGAGCTGATATGGTTATGTAAACATTTTCCAATCTCTCTGTGAGGACAGTTTTTTTCCCTATAATTCATTTGTTGGTAAAATTCAATTTTTTTGCAGCTCAGCTAAGATTCAGCCTTTTTATATCCTTTTCTTTTGCGCTAAATACCAAATACAATCCTCTTATTACATCTTCTGTTTTAACAACCTGTAAAATAAATGTCTGTTTACCGAAATTAGTAAACTTGGATAGTCAATACTTGTGTTCTTGATGTCAGAGCTAACACCACTTTCCCAAACATCCACAGTGTTTCAAATAATGCATATTTTCTAATAGGACTACCATGGATTGAAATGCCTGTTTTTAATTTGTTCATATCCTTATTCTTTTATATGAAATACCAAACAGAACATTGCACATTATAACAGCGTAGCTCAACTCTGCCTTACATAACTTGTTTTCAACGAGAAGCTGTCCCAGTCTGTTTTTCTGTGCTCTAGTAAAACACAACCACACCCCTGCTTTCCCTATGAACGAGTGAGAAACTCAAGCAAGTTCTCAGGCATCCTTCCTCATTTGCCAGTTTAACAATTGTGTTTACTGCAGTCCTTCAACTGGATGACACAGCAACGAATCCAAGGAATGTTTGGAAAAAGCACGGCTAAGTTCGTGCTGGCAGTCGTCCTAACATCCTGTAACACTGCAAGCAAGATGAATCACGATTTAAGAGCTGATAATGGTTGATAAGAAGTTTGAAAATGGTTAATGCTGTACGTTAAAATGTATTAGGAAATGTATCAATACTAAGACAGGACTTGCACTTGCCTGAAGTTTTGAGATTCTGTTTATTTAGGCACCTTGAAGGATGCAGGGTCACAGTGTGTGTACTCCTCTAAAGCAGTTCATTCCTGCTGAGTGTGACCAAGCATCCAACAATACCTTCGTTCATTCTGTCCCTATAAGCAAGAACAATGAAGCGAAACAATGCTTTCTTCTAATTTAATAAACAAGCGTCCCATATAAAGGCGTTTGCTGACTGTAAGCTCCATAAAGGGTGGGCAGAGAGTTGCACTTCCTGAAGCGCCAACAAAGTAACCACATCATGACTCACAGGAAAGTTGCATCTATTCTGCTGTTCAAAAGAAAACAAACAGCAGCAGCAAAAAAAAGATGAGATAACTGAACAAAACGTCCCCCGGCTAATGCCTGCCTCTGCAAACCAACGGGAAGTTGCCGGTGCTACCAGGAAAACGCAAACCATAATCTGCTTTTAGATTTTTAATTTCCTGTGCTGCTGGGCTATTTTCATGCCACATGTCAGCCGCGTGGGTCCTCTAGCATTCGGAGCCATTTCAGACACACACCTTACCTAGATGTCGAGACACTTATGTCTCAGCGAGATCTAGAGAAACTCATTCATGCGTTTATCTTTAGTCGCATTGATTACGGCAACAGCGTCTTCACAGGTCTGTCCAACAAATCAATCAGACAGCCGGCAGAATGCTGCTGCTGGCGTTCTGACTAAAACCAGGAAGATAGAGCACATAACACCAGTTTTAAAGTCCCTCCACTGGCTCCCTGTAGCTCAAAGAATAGACTTTAAAATACTGTTAGTTTATAAATCACTGAACGGCTTAGCACCACAATACATTAAAGATCTGCTGTTGTTGTATCAACCTTCCAGACCCCTCAGGTCTTCCGGTTCTGGTTCTGCTCTGCATCCCCAGAACCAGAACCAAACAAGGAGAAGCAGCATTCAGGTTCGATGCACCACAAATCTGGAACAAACTTCCAGAAAACTGTAAAACATCTGAAACACAGAGTTCCTTTAAATCTCAACTAAAAACCCACCTGTTAAGAGTTTAGAGTATTTGAAACATAATCATTTACAAATTTAATGATGGCACTTGACTTAATGCCATGATTTGATTGTTGATTCTTTGTTGCATGACTTTGTGTTTTGTGTTTGTTGTGATGTAAAGCACTTTGAAATGCCATGCTGCTGAAATGTGCTATACAAATAAAATTTGATTGATTGATTGATCAAAGTTGCACCCATTTCCTAAGTCAGTGGTGCTCAAAGTCGGTCCTCGAGGGCCGGCATCCAGCATGTTTTAGTTCTCTCCCTGGTCGTAGTAACAACCTTTTCTACATTGACATTTTCAGCATGTCCATGTTCTTCTTAGGCCTTCTAACAAGCCATCATTTGATCCAGGTGCGTTCAACCAGGAAAAGAATTAAAACATGCAGGATGCCGGCCGTCCAGGATCGACTCTGGTCACTATTGTGCTAAGTACAAGCTAATATCTCAATAACTGGTTAACGATGTCTTCACACTTCAAATGATAAGGATTGTATGGCTGAAATATTAATATAAAATTAATATATTATATTTGGGCCGATGTTGGTACCTTAAGTGTACCTTGTGAAAGTATTCACACAACACTCTCTGGTGCCTTCAAGAGTCACCAAATCAGCAAGCGGAGTCGATCTGTTTATTGTTTAATCTTTAATCTTGGTCAAAACTGTAATAAAGACCAAAAAATAGAAGTTTATATATATACACTGCTCAAAAAAATAAAGGGAACACTCAAATAACACATCCTAGATCTGAATGAAAGAAATATTCTCATTGAATACTTTGTTCTGTACAAAGTTCCATTTGCACAACAGCAGGTGAAATTGATTGTCAATCAGTGTTGCTTCCTAAGTGGACAGTTTGATTTCACAGAAGTTTGATTTACTTGGAGTTATATTGTGTTGTTTAAGTGTTCCCTTTATTTTTTTGAGCAGTGTATATATACAGACCAAAAGTTTGGACACACCTTCTAATTCAATGGGTTTTCTTTATTTTCATGACTATTTATAAGGCAAGAAAATCCCACTTATTAACCTGACAGGGCAGGTTGACCTATGAAGTGAAAACCATTTCAGGTGACGACCTCTTGAAGCTCATCAAGAAAATGCAGAGTGTGTGCAAAGCAGTAATCACAGCAAAAGGTTGCTACTTTGAAGAAACTAGAATATAAGGGCTATTTTCAGTTGTTTTACACTTTTTTGTTTAGTGCATATTTCCACATGTTATTCATAGATTTGATGCCTTCAGTGTGAATCTACAATGTCAATAGTCATGAAAATAAAGGAAACTCAGTGAATTAAAAGGTGTGTCCAAACTTTTGGTCTGTACTGTATATATATATATATATATATATACATATATATATATATATATATATATATATATAGGTGTGTGTGTGTGTGTGTGTGTGTGTGTGTGTGTGTGTGTGTGTGTTTAAATGGTCCAGTCAAAGCCCAGGCCAGATCTCAATTGAGAATTAGTCAGACTATGCAGTCAGACTTAGCTTGAGAAATCGAATAGGCTAAAATTTCAGCATCTGGTTGTGTAAAGCTGACACACCCAGAAAAATGTCCAAATTTAATGTAACAACAGTAACTCCCTTCTGTTCTGCTTTATAATTATGTAACAGGCAACGTTTTGCTGGTCTATCACATAAGATCCACACAGACATTTGCATAACCTTCAATGGGTGTGAAAGCTTTTGCAAGTCACTGTGTCTCAACCAACCATGATTCATTGTGGAAGAAGACTTCTGAAATGTCTAAATAAGTCGTTGCAGCGGTAACTTTATGAAAACAGGATGCTGAGCCTTTCAAAACCTACTGCAACAGGTGAGCTTTTCTGCTGAGACATAAAGGAAATCTAAATGTCACCCTCCAGAATGAAACCACATGTCTACATTAAGGATGAAACCTTAAAAAACCCCACCGACATGAAAGAAAAACGGAGACTACCGCAAATGTTCTTATCTACAGAGTCTGATGTGAGAAAGGAACCTCACATCTCCGCTATCTGAGACGCCCAATATCTCTTTCACTGGGTCTCTTCCTCTTTTAGTCTTTTTAAAAAAGAATCTGCATTAAGATTATGCAAAGCAGCGCGACTCTATAAAAGTTTTAAGGTCATGACACTTTCCAGACAACAACTAACTGGTAGTAGATCTTAATGGTATAATAAGCAGTGAAAATGCCACAGTATTACTGTATTTATGTAAGGAAAACTTACAGTGGATCAGTATTCACGAGTTCACCGCTCGGCTGTGGAAATAAGGAAAATTGTAGATAGTAGCTCCTGTGATAAAGCTAAGACTCTTTCCATTGAGCGTATTAAAGCATATTAATGTATATCTGATGTTTGAAGTATTAAAATAGGCAGTTCTAAGTGTTTTTAGACGAGGTTTGAAGTAGGGATACACCGATATGAAAATCTGGGCCGATGTCGGTGTCCAATGTCAATATTGCCGTTACAGTCAATTACCGATATTTATAGATATTATATATATTTCAACATTGTTGCAACACCTTTGGAGAAAAATAAAAAGACAACAGACAGCAACAAGATAAAAATAAATATTGGTTGTTCATATCAACCTAGATTTATTTATTGGACAGATACCGATATGTTAAAAATGATAGAAATCGGCCAATACCAATGTTAGTACTGTGGCTTAGGGTTTATAAACAGAAAAGAAACATAACTTTAGCTTAAATCAACAAAAATAGCAATTTGTTCTATTTTGCCGCACTCTAGCACAACGGAAACATTAGGAGAAGTACGACAGACATTTTTATGGTTCTTAAAACTTTCAAAACCACAGGATGCCTTCAGAACATTATCCGGCCCATAATCTGAAACATTCACTTTGGAAAATTTGCCACTCATTGATCTCATGAGTTTGACTGTATTGAAAAGCTTTATGAAAGCCCAAAAGGAAAAAATTCTGCATTGGAAAACTTTCCTTCTGTTGTTAAACTTGCGTTTTATAGCAGATTTTTAATGAAAGTACATTTCTCAAACGATGTGTTTATACCTCATCTTCACTTTACCATAACCATTCATTACTCTGTCAATATTACTTTATAATATTTTTATACATGTATAATTGCATGAAAACAAATGTTTTCTTCATTTGCAGAATTTTTTTTAGATAGTTCAATAACCCTAACTGCTGTCTGCATGGAGAAGAAATGAAACAAAGAAAACCTCTTTTTTCCCCTAAAGTTCTAGAATTTGAGTCTAATTAGATGGTGGCTACAGACCAACACGAGTCGCCGGCTAAATAACATATATCAGCCACGCAGGCCATCTTATTTACAGGCCCTGTTGTGTTTAAATGTGATTACAGGCAGAGTTCCTGCTACCGCAAAATCACCGGCTCCCAATCGAAAGGCTGCAGGGAAGAAGGGGGGGAAAAAAAGGTCACATCATTGACTGCGCAGACTGTTATGCAATTATCATCATCCTGCCACTGACCTCAAGCTCGGCCCTAAAAAACATGGCAACACCCACGAAGCGCGCCAGAGAAAACACGCAGAGAACAATCCCACCCCGCAATCAGACGGCGAGGATGGTGGTGAGCAGATGGAGCCGAGCGAACGCGTCAGATTTTTACAGCTTACACAGCGACAACAAGGCCACAAACACATCCAGAACATTAAATGCTTTAAGAAGTGACACTCCCAAAAAGCAAGTACACACAGTCCTAAATCAACCTGGCCTGGATTGGGTTTCACAGATCCAGATAAAGAGTATTTATTATGTAGCGCTTCATTCAAATAAATAATTGAATTATAAAGCTACATTATCTCCGGGTTTGAACTTTTCTGTTTTGTTTTTTTTTAACATTTGGAGG
Source organism: Xiphophorus couchianus (assembly GCF_001444195.1). Classification (NCBI taxonomy): domain Eukaryota; kingdom Metazoa; phylum Chordata; class Actinopteri; order Cyprinodontiformes; family Poeciliidae; genus Xiphophorus; species Xiphophorus couchianus. Next base: position 285,459 of record NC_040246.1, on the reverse strand, counting down.
CATTCGAGCCAGATTTCTGTGCAGGCGCTCAGAGAAACTCAAAGATGTGCTTGTGAGAAAGGACTCGAGTTTCACATCAGCGTTCCAACAATAGCATCAGCCCTCCTGACACACCAGCCGGCTCCCTGCAGCCGAGGTGGGGCAGACGCTCCAAATTCAGCCTGGAGGAGCTGTGGATGGGAATTCCCTCGCATCCGACTAAAAAAACAAAAATCCTCTCACTGGCAGTGTAATTACACCGTTGTCTTGTTCTAATTTGGAAAAACAATTAGTCGGGAATGCTCATCTCTACTCTCTGACATTACATAAAAGAAGAGCTTAAGTTTTGTTTTTTGTTAAAAAGAAATTCTTCCTGTCAAGAGTCGTTTCAGTCCACTGTCGCCATGTGTTTGTTGAGGATGGGAATCATGTCAAAGTGAAGCCAAATGCTACAATGATTTTGGTTTTCGTTTCTGTGTCTGGAGCATTATGTATGAACTTGAATTTTAACTAAACTTAAAGCTAGCAGTTGGACTCGATTAACATTTTTTAACTGAGTTAATTACAGGGTCTATAATTGATTAATTGTAAATAATGGCATTTTAATCAAAAACTATCAACAAACAAAGCAACATTTTCCATTCAAAAACCCTTTTTGCTGCTAAGCTATTGAATAAATAGTCATATGAGATTAAGGTTTTAGGTAGAGCTGCGGTGATAGGTCAACTCCTTTTAGCACAACTTGAAAACAATAATAGTATTTTCCAGCGTCCCATTAATTTGTTATTAGAAGCAAATATGATCCCCAACTGGGCTAAGGGAAGTGGCTTTATCGCTCATTCACATTGTTTGTGCGTCAGATTTGTGTACATACCAGAAACGCATATGAAGGTTCCCACTGGAGCCTTTGTATGTAAAAAATTAAAAATATGATGAATTGCTTTAAAAATACTGCGACTGACTAGGCATTAAAAGTTGACATATGCTTCAAAGCTTCCAATCTGCACTAAATGGCAACTTTACAACATATAAACTAGGGATGTGCCGATATGACAACTGGACGATATCCAATATTATTATCGCTCTCAAAACTGATGCATCGCTATCACTCTTACATTTCCAAACAAACACCACATGGCAAACAAACACAAACGCATACAAAAACAGCAACAAAATCAAAATGATCAGCCATTAATATCGGCCCAGTTTTTCTTATCTAACCATGTTCTCCTTTTTGAGAGGATGCACACAAGTTAAAGGTCTATTTACAGCTGTACATCTGTGGGTCAGGTGACGCCTGCGCGAGCCTGAGAAAAACAGAATGTGAACATGAGATAACAGACAAGCCTGAATAAAGCTTCTTCTTTAACAAGAAAAAAAGCAGCAGCCCACATACAGAGCAGCCTGTTGCCAAAAAGGGGCCGTAAAGCAGCAGCCCGCACAGAAACTGTAGTCCCACAACGCAACACTGAACATACGCACAATATTTAAGGTTGTAAACACAAGATTTAATGCTTGGAGAGTGTGATGACTTTTTTTTTTTTTTTGTAACTTGTGGAAGTCGGTTTGATCGGGCGCATTTAGTAACTAGCAATCCCATTCCAGAGAGTTGCACACCGTGACGCCATTATCTCCTCATCTTAAAAAAAACAAGAAAAAAAAACAGGAAGTCTCAAAACTCCACCCAAACCCAGCATGTCACCCCCACCACATCTTCTGTTCTCCCTGATCCATAGAGGAGATATTTGGACGACGGTATAACAGAGAGGCAGACTGATACGATACCTGGCCAGTCTCTGATATAGAGATTTGACCTGTTGACCTGTCCTTTAGTACTAAAAATACCTTTACAATGAGTTTTACTTTCTGAAAAAGACCAATATTAGGACACCAACTCTGTTATGTTTTTACAAACATTATGGTGAAGAACTGTTTCAAATTCCATGCTATTAGCTTTTTTACCCCATAAACTCTGTTCAAAACAAATGAAAGCTTTGTCCAACTTAATTTTTCAGAGCACAAAGAACTAATTTAAAATCAGATGTTTTAAAATCTTAACCCATTCGTTGATTTATTGTGACTGTTCAGGGGCTATTTTATGGTGAAATGATACTCTTACTGTACATAATTTTGTTCTTTATCCTGTTTTTCACAATGTTACGACCAGAGGAGATGTCACACTGAGTGAGAAAGAGAGCAGCTAAGCAGGATTTCAACATTATGGTTGAAAAACAAAACAATACGATGACAGACGTTTCTCCTGCCTTTGTCATCTTATACGAGCAATAACCGAAATTGGTATCAATGTGTCCAAAAGCCAAATTACTTTTGATATGAATAAACACAGCTTGTGATGAAAATCCTGGTTTATTAATCCACATTTACTGAGGATGAGAGGATAAGAAGTCTGTGTGAAATATACAAGTTCTTGAAGGAAACGTTACTTATACCAATTAGAACTGTCATGATGACAAATCTTTGCCAAACGATAAAGTGTTCCCAGAAATTATGCCGATAAACAATATTATTGTTATTTTGAGTTTATTTTCACATCATATATTGATAATGGTATAATGATGCAAGTACACCCTCCAATGAACTTTAATTTTGTACAAAGTCACTTCACACTGGAACTGGAAGATATTCTAAATATCTAAAATAAAACATGACAACCAAAAACAATAAATAAAAAGGAAAATTGTACATAAAACAGATCAAGTAGCATCTGTAAACAAAATTGCCCTTCCAAAAATATTAATAATCAGAATGGAACTTATTGAGCTCATTTTAATTTAATGTGTGATTCATTAATTGCGTATCACATTTACAGACAGGTTATAGAAAATTTACCTAATACAACAATTCAACATAATGAAACAAAAATAACAGCTAAACTCCTTAGCAGAAGGCTAAGAAATATCTTGCTCCTTAAAAAAGAAGCAAGGTAATTAAATCAGCCTACCTCATTAGTGTTACCAACTGCATACTTTCAATTACATTTTTTAGGCCAACCGGCCCACAAGGAGGACTGTGGGTCGGACTCAGAACGTGGGTTTGGACCGTCCGCCTTGAGCAGAAACAGCAGACAGACCATGGGATTCACAGCACATTCCACATCTGGATGTGATGAGCTCTGACCTCAGCTCCAACTTTCCTCCTACAATCTCACACAATCACCGTTATTTAAAGGGCACACAGTGAGACCAGCGTTAAGGATCAGAGAGCTGTTCCTTTAAATGGTTATCTTTTCTGGAACTGCCGTCGATATGGACAGAAAATCAGTTACAAAAAGGTCAAGATTTTTCTTCCACATACTGATTTCTGCTCAAAATAATCTGTCTTTTTAATACTCAAATACTAATTTTGTATATTTCATAAATTAACCCAACACATTCCCTTAGACTACAGTATATTTTTAATGACTACACTATTTTATGTTGAAAAGGTACTCTTACTGTACAGAATTTTGTTTCTTATTCTGTTTTCATAAATTGCATATTATTATCTTTATGTGAATCTACTTGCTTTCCTCGTCATTTTGCTGCTGTTGCACAGAAATTGTCCCACTGTGGGACAATTTCTCTTCTACTAATATTGTATTTCTCTTAACAACAGACACTTTATTCCAAACAGGAGAGCTGCAGGACAGCCTTAAGGTTAAATAGGTTGAGGTAGCTAACTCTTAATTCATTCAATCCATCCATTTTCTGTCATTTTCTGACAACATGACATTCAAAGCTTGTTTCTAAAGTTATCTCTGACTCCACACATTTCTACAGCCACACGTATCTTCCATAATCTCCTGTCTTGCCCAGGCAGGTGATGTTTTCATTCTGTGCAGTTTGCTAAGGAGCTAGCGTAAAGCTGGCTTGTTTGTTGACTCGTGTAAGACATTGCAATGAAGTTTTGAGTAACCGTGTACAGACAAAACTTTCTAAAACCAGTATGTTACTGCTTCATAAGCTTACCACTTTATTGTAAAAAAATATTGCAACAGTGTTAGCTGCAGCTGCTAATACAGCTCCTGTTTCAACCGTGAATGTCAACGTAAAAAGTTTTAAATAACTTTTTACGTTCCTGTCAGGGAAAACCTACATCATTCGAATAATTCAGTTTATAAGACAGTTACTCAAGCTGTGCACCATATATTAGGCAATTTTTTTTAATGCTTGTTTGGCACACATATAAACAGCTCGACAGCTACCAGCCAGCTACCTACCTTACTAGCTAACTCTGTGGTCGTGGTTGATGTCAACATTTTACCAACAACAAGATTTGAGGGTTTAGTTTAATAAATACATGTCGTTTTAAAATAATTTGATCCAATCTTACCTATAAATTGCTTATATAATCACAAGCAACAGAAATAGCCATAAGCTAGTTGGTAAATAAGCTAAATAAACATTCAATCAAAAAAAAGAAAAATGCAATAAATAGGCTGGTCACAACAACCAATTTTATTGGCCGTTGAATTGTCCCATTAATTATTGCGATAAATGATAATATTGCATTTTTGAGACCATTTTCATGTAATGTACTGATAATAGCATAATAATGCAACTTCAGTCTCAAAGGCTAATAAACTGTAATTTTGTACAGAGCACTTTGCACCAGAACCAGAAAATATTTTAAAATGTCCAAACTAAAACCACCATCCAAAACAATAAATAAAAATGAAATAGAAACAAAAAACATAAATAAAGTGGATTATGAAGTCATCGGAATGAAACTTATAGAGCTCATTTTAATTTATCATATGATTAATTGACTAATTGCTTACTGGGACTGGTAAACAAAACTAGCTAAGATATTGATTGTTCATGAATTTTTAACAAAGTTAAAATAAACAAATACTTAATGGTAAAAATCTGAATAAAGTAAAATTACTGTATGTGCATACAGAGGTTGCAATAAATAAGCCGCTATTAGCTGAGAGGATCTACTTGGAATCATACGAGGTCCCATCTTCTGAAAAACTTCATGTTCACATGAATTATCAGTAAAGTATCACATTTGTTCAGCCTACTGAAATAAACCGTTACAAAGTAGACGCAAAACGATACAAAAGCAGCCGCAAGGTTCAGGAGTGAAATGAATTTTTGGAGTTTAGGTCAAAATGCATGAACACCTGTGGCAATTTGTTGCTAATGGCGACATATCTAAAAGTGTTTAGCAAATATAGTTTGTAAATGAGGCATCGGATTCAATAGCATGGAGAAATTTCTTTGTGGATTCATTGTTCAAGACTGATTAGCTTCGTTAAAAATAAACAAATAAAAAACTAAAAAGGGAGATTTATGAGGTGATAACCAGGAAAGCACAACAAACTGCAGGGTGATTCCTTTCAAGCTTTATTTACGGGATTATTAAGAGGCTAATAAAGAGGTTCGACTGAAGAAAAATTATTCTTCCCAAAGTGATATCTGCACAAAAATGAAGTAGATTAAATTGATCTAGTCTCTGTAAAGTTCATGTCTTTTATGTTCATGTGGATTCTAGAGGTGAAATATCTCAAAAAGATCTAGGCTGTGTAGCTTAGTTCAGTTTCTAACTGATATATTAAAACTTTTGGACACTTTTCTTCAAGGTAAAGTCTGTTCTGAGAAGCCTCATCCAGTTGCTATCAACATTCAATGTCTTTCCCAAGGGACACAGTTACTCAGGTTTTCTCTCTTTATCAATAAAAAAATCTGTTACACAATTTTTCTTCTGTATTTGTGCTGTATCAGGTTATCAATGACAACCGTTTTTTTAACATGTATACTTTATTTTTACAAATCCACCACTTTCCAAATGAAACAATGCTGCTGTTGGTGGTGTATGCCTTCACTCTGAAACAAGAGATTTGATTGTTTTTTCCCTTTTCTATGAACTATTCCACTCATAATGAAAATTACTTGGCCTACTTAATCAATACTCTCAAAACCGAGAGTATTGATTAAATATTTTAGGCTCTAGATTATTTTCCAATTTCTTATTTAATCCAAAGGAGCTGAGAAAAAAAAAAAAAGATTTGTGATCCAAAACATCCACTTTTGGTTTCAAGAATACAACTTACTGGGACTGAGAGGAATGCTGAGATGCTTTCTATCTAATGATTGCTGGAGTTAATCTTACACTTATAAAGGTTTTATAAATTCAGACCTACATTTTATGTTTTAGGTCACATGCTTATATAACCTATGTTGTCTATTAGGATGTCTTTTTCCCCCCAAGGCCATAGGTACTGAAAGGCTCTCAGTCGCTGGCAAGGGATTTATCTGGATGCACATAACACACAGACACACACGTTCTGCCTTGGTCAGCAAACAGATGTTCACTTCTAAAGCCTTACGCAACATCACGGGTGTGCTTACTACGACAGAGCCACTGAGACAGAGATGCAATGGGAACAAAGCTTCGTTCATGGCTGCAGCTAAATCCCACAGCTTGGACGACACGGCTGAAAAACGGACCATGATATACAAGTCGATATCGATAATTATTGATTTTTTTTGTTGTTGTTGTTGATTTAAATATCTAAAATACTGCCAAACTGATGAAGAGACCTTTACAGTTTTCACTCCATGCCTTTGTTTTTCATTTTTCAGCAGTTATGAGGCACGGTGGCAAAACATGGAACTACTGCTGCTCAAGATATGCGACAAGTTGTTGCTAGGTAACCAAAGGGCGAGTGAATAGCTGATGCCACCCACCTTGCTTAGCTAGCCGTAAGAGGGTGAGCAGCTATTGCCTTTCTTTTGCCTCCCAGAATGCTGTGCGGTTCTGAACCTGTGGTCAGTCAATATTCTATGTTTAAATTCTATCAGACGCATAATTTATCGATACTGATCACGTATTTATTGCAAAATAAATGATCGATTTATCGTCCAGCCCAGTCAGACTATTTCACATATGGTAACGTGACAACCACAAACAGTGACATATTTAAATAAGATTTCATGTGATAGTTCATGGAAAATGTTGCATGAGACAAAAGTATGGCTGGAGGAGCTGCAGAGAGCCTTAGCTCAGGTGGAAGAATCAGTTGATAGGAAAACAGTGACTCATGCACTCTGTACTGAAAGACTGTGAGAAGAAACAAGCTTTTTTTAACTGAAAGTCAAAAAAAGCACAACAGAAACATGGTGACTTTTTGGGCCTACTTCCAAAACTAACCCCACCAATTCTCCCTGAACACATCATCCCTTCGGTCAAACATGGTGATGGCAGCATCATGTCTGTGGGAAGAATTTCTTTAGCACTGACAGGGAAGATAGCAGATTAAAGTTGATGATAAAAAGATGGATGTAGCTAAATACTGGGCAATCCTCAAAGGAAAATCTGCTAGAAATGTAACAATAAATAAATAAAGAAATAAATGGAACAGCTGCTTCCCTGCTTCCGGTGGTTTTGTATTATTGACTTTGTGTGGGCGGTATACAAATGCGCATCACTTGTTTCAAACATTTATTTGCACCATTTCACTTTCTTTTCACAATTACACACTTCTTTGTGGTGCTGCGAAATTTGTTATTGTGTCATCATATGTGAGAATATTGTGTAGCATTGTGTGGTACACAGAGTCTCTATGGTTCCTGATGTGACACACATAAAGATATGTGAAATTATATTTTTGGGAATAAGGATGATTATAAAGGAAAAGTAGCTGAATTTATTTTTGATCTGGATGAGTCTTGGTAACTTCCTCTTAGTGTACCCTGCAGGGGAATTCACCCAACGCCCACCTTTCCAGTAATCTGTTCTACATCAGTAAACTCAACCCAAACATATTTCTTGTCACAGTCACCCATCTGTTCTGTTTATAATTATTTATTTCCATTGGGGGAGATTTATGCTGGTTTTTTTGGCTGTTGTTTTCACACAGAAAGCTGCAGGCTGATTTGCATGAGAACTCTACCAGAGATAAGGCATGGAAAAAATGAATATTTTGAATAATATGCGTTTAAAATCTATTTTTCCCCATATGTTTTCTTACTAAAAAGTTTTTTTTTTGTCTCCAATTCTAATTTTTTTGCACCTTGTTTATTGAGAAACAGTATGCACAAATGTTTTTCCATTGTTTCTGTTTATCACGATAATATGTTTGAGGTATTTTATGGATGTCTGTAAACTTTGTTTTAACAAAATAACTCAAAGGGGAAAAGCACAAAAACACCAAAAAGGTCAGAAGTTTGATGATATATCAAAATGAAATAATAAGAAGAATCTGTATTGGTATCTATTTACCAATGGCCCTCTATTTACTTGGTATCGGATCAATATCAAAATATGTGGTATCACACATCTCTAATGGGTAAGTCTAAACCCAAATCAAATGTTTAAAGATACGGAAGTTATCCTCAACAATATTCCTGATACCTTTTGTAAAGAGTCTCGGGCTGCCCTGATACTGATATTGGATATCGCTATGATATCTGCCAGAAAACAAGTATCAGATTATATCAGCTTGCATCTTACAATCTCAGATGTAAGCACCGCGCTCCAAGATTTAGACCTAAGCATTTTCTACTATTCCACACTACAAAATAAGTGGCACAAGTATGTATGATTTGTGCTGATATCGTATCGGATCAATATCGGTATCGACTAATACTCAAAGCTCCAATATCTGTATTGTATCGGAAGTGAAAGCATTCTATTGGGACACCCCTAAAAGTACCAATCATAGCTCCTGGATCAGCTTGTATCTTCTGTTCAATGTTTTTTCACCAACCCCTGATTTTTTTTTTGTTCCGTCTTGTTTGTAATTAACATGGTTAAACTGGCTGTGAGAAGCGATGCTAACGATCGACTCATTCATTGAGACACTGACTACCAAGACAGTGAACCTGCTGACACATCATCGTCGCCGACTGTGTCTATCTGACCTTGAAGCGATTGGCCACCACAGGGTCACCAGGAGGAGAGCGGTTGGTTCCCCTTTCATCTCAAATTCGTGGCTGTAACTGAGGGAAAGATCGAAAGCAGGATGCTGGTTGGTATAAAAAAGAATTTGTATTCACCTTTACCACTACAAATTTCAGTGTATTTTACAGACCTCCCTGTCAAAGCATCGCCACAGCATGACGATTCACCGCCATGTTTCACCGTGGGAATGGTGAAATGTGGTGATCGGTTTTCATCATTCAAGCTCGGTTTGTTAACCAAACCAGGGTTTTCAACTCCTCCAGTTTCATCCCTGACCTTGGTGTCCATGAATGTTTGCTTGTTCATGAATGTTCTCAAACAAACCTTTGAGGCTTTTGCAGAACCCGACTACGAATTCACTTGCAAGTTTTCTGACCAATCACCTTAAAGTTAATCCGTATTTCCTTCTTTTCTGAGCAGTCACTGCTACTCAGCTGAATTTTGAGTCACTTCCCAGCAGCCACCTTCTAATTTAACTTCCAGTTTTATGCTGTTCCTTGACGATAACATTTTCGTTTTGTTTATTTTTTTTAGATCTTCTGTAGGATTTACTGCGTTTACAGTTCATGTTAGTTCAACTGACCGATATGGAATTCATCTTTTGCCCTTTGACAACTCCTCGGGACATCATTTTATTTGTACGATTTCAAGTAGGTACTTGAAAATGTTATTCAACACATAAAATCTTACAATACTGTCGTTTTTTGGAAGTCATTTCAACTTTTTTGTAAGACAATGTTATGGCAAAAACAAAACTTTTTTTTTAAAAAAATTGCCACAAAATCAGTCATTTTAAGCCACAACAATCAAACAAAGAAAACTAAAAAAACATGATGATATCCTCGAAGGCCTGATTAGGCACTACTTCATCTCTATCTTACAAAGTGCAAATTAAAAACTGTAAAAATATGCTTTTGGAAGGGACTGCACACCAACTGTCCATCCACCCCTCCTTTATAAGATAACATGTTATGTTATGATAAAAAATACCTTGTAGCTTTGGAATCATGAAACTCTTGAGTTAATCCCTGGATTTGGGACAAGCATTAATCCCCTTCCTGCATGCTCTCCACATGGCTCGGCTATTGGGAGGCAAACATTTTGAAGAACCCTCCAGTTTCTTACTGGAAGGGGGTGATGTTTCTAGAAGTTTTTTTGTGGAGGGTAGGGGGGGGATTGCCTTGGGCCTGAGTGAGGAAGGGGTGGATGTCCTCAGAGTTGGTTTTGTGTATCTGAGAGGAGGGAGGGTGTGTCTGCAGGGCCCTGATGCAGCATCGGGAGATTTGACAGCTGTGTTTATGTCCCACAACAAACTATTGCAGCCAGTAAAAAAAAAAAAAGAGCAGAGTGGGAAAGAAACAAACACCCCGATAGGCTCAGTGAGAAGACAAACAGAAGCACATTAGCTGCTACACACAGACAACTATTACATACTTCACAGTTGAACTTACTCGTTTTTGACGTATCTCCTCGCGTGAAATAGTTCATCCAGCTGAATCACAGCCTGACCGAGGAACACGTCCAGTCCTATCAGCGCCCGGTGCATCACGGTCAGGACTAGCTCGTTGCTCCCGGCCGGGTATCCGCTCCGCTCGGCGCTCTCCAGCACGCCGGGCTGCAGCTCGAACGAGCACTCCTCCCTCCACTCGGGCTCGGTGGTCTTCTCCGCCACGCCGGTGGAGTACTTCTCCTTCCCCAGCTGGATGATGGTGTACACATCGCTGGTGCCGTGTTTGCCCTTGCCCCGCAAGCCCCTGCCTTTGAGCACCGTCACCTGGACGTGCGTCGGTACCCACCTCTGGTCCTCCTCTACGGTTAGTGAGGACATGTCCCCCACCTTTCCAGACAGAGACCGAGCGCGCGCACCGCGGTAGTAGTGGAGGTGGTCCGTCTGTCCGTCCGCCGCTTCCTCCCAGCTGCTCCGAGCGGGCACGCGGTCACATCAGCGCCGGGGTCGGCGGGCGGTGCCGCATTGTTACTATTGTTGTTATGGCCGCCCTCCCCGTGAAGTTGCCTCGGTTTGTTTCGAGCCTCGGCCGCTGCTCCGTGTGCTCTGCGGCAGCATGCAGCGTCCGTCCCCGCCTCGCTCCCCCTTGCTGTATGGGCCTGTCTGCGGACAGCGACGTCACGCCTCCTCCATCCTCCGTCTGCAGGACGAGGAAGTTCAAGCAGCTTCTCGGCACATGGCTGCAAGCGCACACACAGACCACAATAACACGCCTGTGTGCTGGAACGCCGGATGTGAGATTTCCTTTCGCTCTATTATTTAGCAAAAATAGCACTTAGAAAGTAAAAACATGTCACGCATCCAGAAAAAAAGAGAAACCCTCTGTTAAAAAAAAAAAAAAAAACCCGTCGAGATACAAAGGCAACCAGAACTAGCTGACTAAATTTGAAGTGAACAAAAATGTTCTGTATTACATAATGTTTCAAAAATAGCGCTGTACCTGACGTTTGCTTTTGTAATCGATTATTCTATCATTATTGTGACGAATAATCTGATTTAAAAAAGGGACCGTATTCAAAAGATTTTTCATTTTACAATTTTTTGCAAAAGTATATTAAAAGATGCAAACAAACAATACAATTCCCTTTTAAGCATGAAAAGTAAACATTTCAATGCTAAAACTATCCCAGTTGAAGAGTTTTGGATAAAACATATTTACAGACAAAGGTGTTTTTTTTTGTTTTTTTTTTGTTTATTTTGTACAGTTGTGGCTTAGTTACTAATTAGTTTATCAGAAAATGCCCCTTTTTTTAGTCAGTAAATTACTACATAATACTTTGAGTCTGTAATTGATACTGCAGTTAGCGATTAATCGATTACTAGATTAGTTGATGATTCATTAGGCCACAGGAAATCTACCGGTGGATGATAAATGAACATGGCAGCTGCACAGAAAAAACTCCTAAGAATGTTTGAGTTGCAAAAGGTTGCAGACAACAGTCAAAAATGTTTGCAGCCATATCGCTTTTCTAATATTTAAATCAATATTTTTGATGTTTGTTGTGGTGGTTTCTCAGGGGATTTTTTTTCTCTCTTTCTGCAGGTTTAGAAGCAGATGTTTACCGTGTTGACTTGTGTTCTCTCCATGCTTCTTTCTCCATCCTTTTCTTTCCCTTTAAACCTCTTCCCACCTTTCTCCCTTTCTTTTGTTTTTTTCTTTTCCATTTCGGTGTCCATTCCATTTGAAATAAACCAAAGCAAAATTTCTAACAAAGTTTCAGACATAGATCAAGAGGAGCAAATGGTACAAACCAGCTCTGCACACAGTGAAAGGCAAGAAATCGTTTCGCACCTTACCATTAATAACATACCTAATAAAAATATTCAGTGTGTGCTGACAATAAAACCACAGCTCCATGACAACCTACCGAACTCTTACAATCGTAGGACCGAGTAGAACTTGCAAAATGATCCGTGTTTAGCCAACAAGTGTTTATTTGTGTGGGGATGTGTGTGTAGCTAATCTTCTTGGCCTCCTTCGAGGTTTTGTTTTCGTTCCTCCCCCGCTCCCCCGCTCCTGCCCCTCTTCACCTCTGAGAGCCTGTTTGCCTCACACCAGCTGTCATGGTGAAGGAGTTCCCAGCTGACTCGGCAGCCTCAGTCTGTCTCCTCCTGCGGCAGAGCGACGCCTCGTACGACGCAGGGCAATGTGAGGTTGTGCCACCGAGTTGTTTCGGGAGGAATTACCACTGATTGTTTTTCTAATAAGGTTAAAAGATCTATTTGTGGTGCTGATTTGAGCTATCTAAGTGCGCCGCGTCTTCACTGGATAAACTGGTGCTTAGTTCATTCCCTACCTCCAAATTTGATGGAACAACCTTATTCCAAAATGAATTAAACTCGGGTTGTTTTGTGAAGAGCTGAGGTGTCAAACATTCAGCAGTCTCAGAGGTCTGAAGACAAATCCTTCGACTTCACTCTCTGGTGAGGCCGACTCCAACCCAAACTATTGTCCAGTCAACCGATTATAGCAAAGATGGATGAAATCACATTGTACGAACATCTAGGATATAAATCCTGGAAACACAATCAACTTTATGGCCAAAGCTTTATGTTAATGGTTATTTTTTTTCTTTTTTTGTTTTATTATTTTACTTTCCAGTTATGGAGGTCTACACCTCTATGACCTGACGTTTCAGGGAAAAGGAATCTGACCTATTTTGGAATAAGGCTTGAATATAATGTAGCTCTGTCAGTTCCCAGTTTGTAGCTCAAGGTTATGGATCAACATTTATTTTCTATCAAAGCTGGAGGCAATTTGTTTAGTATTTTAGTTTGTTGTCTTAAAAAAAAAAACCCACAAAGCTACTTTTGTTCTTATAACGACTTAAAACATTTAGGGCGTTTAGCTTAGGAAAGATAAGATAGCATCTGATTCAAGCTGAATGACTGCATGACTTCACTTACAGTCACATCATCCTACCATGTTGTGGCAGATTCTTTCTTACTTACACTTACTTATTACTTTTGTTGCATTCGTACCACAAACTTCCCTGTAATTTATTGGGATTTTAGTTCCCGATTTTACAGTAAAAGGGAAATTATACATGGTTTTAATATAATGTCTTTATGTTTATTTAACTCCCTTCAGTTGATACTGTAAAAATCACCTTTTGTTGCAGTTCCAGCTACAGACCTATCGGGGGATATCTCTACCACTTTTATGTTGAGCCACACATTCCCAGATCTGGACTTTGACTGGACCAGTCCAACACATCAAATCAAAATCAAATCAAATTTTATTTGTATAGCACATTTCAGCAGCAAGGCATTTCAAAGTGCTTTACATCGCATCAAACACAGAAACACAATGCAAAATAGAATCAGCAATCAAAACATGACATTAAGTAAAATTCCATCAATAAATTTGTAATTGATTACATTTCAAATACAATCCTAAACAGGTGGGTTTTTAGTCGAGATTTAAAAGAAGTCAGTGTTTCAGCTGTTTTACAGTTTTCTGGAAGTTTGTTCCAAATTTGTGGTGCATAGATGCTGAAAGCTGCTTCTCCTCGTTTGGTTCTGGTTCTGGGGATGCAGAGCAGAACCAGAACCAGAACCTGAGAGGTCTGGAAGGTTGATACAACAACAGCAGATCTTTAATGTATTGTGGTACTAAGCCGTTCAGTGATTTATAAACTAACAACAGTATTTTAAAGTCTATTCTTTGAGCTACAAGGAGCCAGTGGAGGGACTTTAAAACTGGTGTGATGTGCTCTATCTTCCTGGTTTTAGTGAGAACATGAGCAGCAGCATTCTGGATCAGCTGCAGCTGTTTGATTGAGTAGAGCTGTGTGTCATCTGCATAGTTATGGTAGCTAATATTATTTCCTGTCATAACCTGAGCTAGTGGGAGCATATAAATATTGAATAAGAGGGGTCCTAGGATTGAACCTTTGGGTACCCCACATGTGACCTTTGACCTCTCTGATGAGAAGTTTCCAATTGAAACAAAGAAATCCCTGTTCTTTATGTAGGATTCAAACCTGTTAAGCACTGGACCGGGGAGTCCGACCCAACTCTCCAGTCGATTCAGTAATATGTCATGGTCAACAGTGTCAAAAGCTGCACTGAGGTCCAACAGAACCAGCACTTATGAACATGTTTTGATCTAAACTCCTAGAGCCAGGATTCTCACACAGTCTGGGACTTGATTTCTGAGTTTCCCAGGTCTGGATAACGATTGAAGTTTAAAAGATTCTTTGTGTCTTTATTCTGTATCCCGTTATGCTCACATTGTGTCCTTCCTTATGTCATCTTTCTTTCATTTCTATCATCATCCATGCATCCATGTTTGTTTGATACTGAAAGCCTTCATGGTGAACATCAGTGTTGTTTTTTAATGAACATGAAGAACTGAGAACTCTGAGAAGGTATGATATTTTTACTGAAAAATGTAGCTCTGATTGCATGTTTAGGTTGTTTTTTTTGTCCCCTGTATGAATGGCTAAACATGTTTGGTTTTGTAAGGTTAACATTACAGATGATTTCAAGCTCAAAAATGTCACACTGAGAAACATCCAGGAAAAGCAGTTCCACATACATGACTCACCTTCTGGCTACCGATCATCCTGCTGAGTCGAGTTAGGTGTAACAGTTCATATGACAATGAAAGTAACCCAAGATTATTGATGCTTATCTCGTATCTGAAGCATAAGATGATAAGCAAAAAGAAGTTGTGTTAAAAACAATATTTTCAGGAGTGGCTTCTAGCATTATTGTCTGTTTGGACTCATCAACACCGGCGTTGATAGTCTGGCTTCTACATAAACACTGTGCTGGACGGCCATGTCTTCAGTAGGTTTTCCACTCGTTTGCCAGTGGACGTTTCCTGCATGAATAATGCCCTGTGTGACTTCCTCGTTCTCCAACCAATTAAAATTCAGGAAATTACATGAGCTTCCAGGGTGGGATAAATCCAGAGTATTCCAAACGGGGGGCTTCTTACCCAAGACACAGTGCATCACCTCCCTGCTGTTGTTTCCAGTTAGCACTGGGAGAACATTTTTCAAGATTATCTGTCTCATACCATACTGTCCAAAAATGTCTGTGGTAAAGTATGTTAAAAAATACATACTTTTAAAAAAATAAAAATTACATACTGCAGTTTTAGATGGATTTTATTTAGGTGGGTTAGAGAAATAGATGCTAAATATATTTTAAAAACACCTTACTTTTCTGACTTTAATACAAGAAAAGGTTGAACAGGACAAACAGATACAGGACAATTTTCTATTCCTTTTAAAATTAAGCCCTGCTTATTTCGTGCAATGCTGCATATTTCTCTATCGGCCCGATACACCGCCCATACTGATACCAATACGTTTCTGTTCGATGTATGATAATGTCTGACGTTTTAGGCGTTTTTATATATTCTTTTCCCATTGGACAAGGTTTATAAGTATCTG
The DNA here is from genome assembly GCF_001444195.1 of Xiphophorus couchianus. Taxonomy (NCBI): domain Eukaryota; kingdom Metazoa; phylum Chordata; class Actinopteri; order Cyprinodontiformes; family Poeciliidae; genus Xiphophorus; species Xiphophorus couchianus. The sequence continues at coordinate 269,655 of NC_040246.1, read as the reverse complement.
AAAAGTACTTCAATAACATATTAACATGATTTGTGTTCCTTTTTCCTAAATAAACAGAGCGTTAAAAAAAAAAATTATTTGAGAGCAAATCAAAACAAAATCTTTTTTGAGGTAGAGTTGAGAAACTGCAATAGTAAAAACAAAAAAAATAGAATTTCAAAATGAAACAAAAAATTAAGTATCGATACGATACTGAAACCGACGTGGGATCGATATTCTGCTGTCACAAAACATCCTCATAAAAGCACAGTGTTTGAGGTTCCAACATGGCAAATCACTACATTTATAACTTCTACCCACATGCAGATTATTACACTGATTTAAGGCTGACAGGAACGTTTTTGTTCCTCTAAGGGGATTTCTTGGTGATGTTTTGACAGAGCCACTTGAGTTCTTCCACTCAGATAAAATCTGGATAAACAAAGTCAGTCTCAAAAACAGAGGCTGACGGTCCATGGAAGCCATCCCAGTGACATCTGACGTAACAAGAAGCTGAAAAACCTTTATTCTTTCATGATACTTTCTAAATGGCAAAAAATAGTTTTGGATTCAAACTCTATCAAAAAAGTGGAATCCCAAAGTTTGGCTCCAGAAATCACATGTAAAGTGCTGAAAATAACTAGAAAAGTGACTGCAGAACACAGGGGAAGATAATAAATGACCTTTTCACTGTTAGACATTTAACTTATTACTGCTGCAGAGAAAGAAGGGAAAAAAAACAATTTGTCCACTGTGGTCAAATCATTTTAGATACCAGGCATGGGACTGAAATTAATAGTCATGGCAGCAATTAGATTTGGGAATAAATAAGTTTGGGGTTTGTTGGAAATGCCTGTTTAAATTGAGGAACAGAAATAACCTTAACACCCCCCTCCCCTAGTTGACTGAACATAATTATGGATTAAAAGTTAGGAAAAAGTGCAGATAATTACTTTTTGGAAGATGCAATTGAGGGGGAAAAAAACACAGCATTGCCAAGATGAAAAGATGGGATTCTGGCAGAGCAGCAAAGCAGATCAGGATAGAATGAGTCTGAACGTTTCATCCTGCAAGCCGCTGAAATCAGGAAGTAGAACTTTAGTTAGACTTTCCTCAAAGAGCCCTAAATGTCAAAAATGTTTCATATTCGAAATGAAAGAGTTCAAATATTGCGCAAGTGTCATCTGAACGTGAGCTAATGCTATATCTGCAGATCATAGGCTACGATGCAAAAGCTTTGACTCATCTGTGACCTCAGCTGCATCACTTCTGCTATTTATGCAAATCAAAACGGCGAAAATCTGCTGCTTTGCATGAGGAATCGGGACAAAGAGGCTCGATGGGAAAGTTGAAAAAAACTCACTTTGTCTTTTGGGTTTTACGACGTTTTTTGTTGTTTGTTTTTACATTGTTTTTCTCCTAATCCACACTCAGAAAAACCTTCATATTGTTTGCTTGATATTAAACCAAAGTTACTGATGCATACCCGTGACTTGCAGCGCTTTAAGTCAGTAGTGTAATCTATAAATGACGCCAAGTAAAACTATTAGATCGAATACTTTGCACAAATGATGAGCGGGGATCTACCGGTTTGGAGTTGCAGCCTATAGCGCCCTCTTTTGGGCGAAATTTAAAAACAAACCCTGCGGGGCAACAAACCGGCTGACCGCAGGTCAGGAATTCATGCAAGTTTAAACAAGCGCGTTTTGCTGCAGGCAAAATTTAATTAGTTAATTATTTGTACTCATATTTATTTGCAGGTTCGTATTTTTTAAATTCTTTATGCTATGCAATATGGCTTTTTTTTAGTTAAATAAATAAATTCAATACCAACATATTTTTACATGAAAACGCAACCTTGCTTAATTTTGTACATCACTAAAAAAATAATAATTAGAACACTTCTGAAAATAGAGAACGCGTTTTCCACGAAAGAACTTCATCAAAGGAACACAGTGGTTCTCTGAAGCACTGGTGGATTTACCCAGCAAATTAAAATGGAAATAATTGTTTACAGAATGACCGATGGTTTCCACGCAGAGTGATGGCAAGAAGGGAAAACTTTCAGACAATTGCACTGAAATCGTTATTATTATTTTTTTTGCGCCTTTTTAATTCCTTGAAACTAATACATGCGTGACCACACACTGCTAGGCATTATTAGACATTAAAATTCAATCACGATGCAAATAAGCATGTTAAACAGAATCAAAGCTGCGAAATTCTTCACAGAAACTAAAAAACTAAGACTCGACTATAATTATGGATTGTTGTCAATTAATTTGGAGTCGTGAACATTTCTGTATAGATTTGAATATTTCTATTCTCAAATGTACCATATAAAAGTTATTTGAAAACTTTGAAAAGCTAAATATTAATTGTTGGTGTATTGTTGTTGTTTTATTGATTGATTTTATTTAAATGGGGAAGTCCATCTTAATGAACGTCCAATGCTTCCGTCAGGGCACCAGATTTAGCAAAAATGCTCATTTCCATCCGTAGTCCAATAAGAAAACAAAAACATAACTATATATATTATATGATTGACCTCCCACTGGGACATGACTAAAAATCAGATACTTTAATTTAAAAAAAAAGAAAAAAAGACTGGTGTTTTTTAAAGACCTTCATTTCTCATTATGCTTTTCTGCTAACAGCTGATAAAAACACCACATTTAAAATTAGAATATTAAATAAAATATTTAATACAAAAAACTTTTATTACTGAAAGAGGCTTAAAGGTTTTTATCTTCAAAAGGTACTCTCAATCTGACAAGCAAAACTCCTTAGGATGGATATTCTAATTTATTAAAATGACCAAGATTTTTTATATATATACCATCCCAAGATAGTTTGGAGATCTTGTGGCTGTTTGGATCCTCATAATCACCAAAATCCAAAACCTTAAACGAAGGCTGGAAACATTTAGCGGTTCTTTTTCAGAAAGTAATCTGATCTAGTTAAGATTTTATCTCCAGCGGTCGTGAAGGCATCAGAGAGGTTCTACAGAGAGGGACCGGAAGGAGACCAGGCCTGATCTCTGGGCTTCATCAAACCGAGACGCTTCAACTATTCCAGAAGCGGAGCTGCCAATCACGCGCCGATGAGGCTCGCGCATTCACATCAGATCCCGACACCAACAGCTGTTACTTAACTACGGCTAATCCGGGCGCGAGATGCTGAGATCGCACGCAGGCGCGCGCATATAAACAACGTAAAGACCACCAGCTGCCACACACACACACACACACACAAGAGAAACACAGAGACAAGGCCCGAGGTGGATCCAGTTCAAGCACAAGAGTGCAAATGGCCTACTTAGAGTTTAAAGTGAGTAATTAGAAACCTAAGCAGGGCTCATTTCTTCCCCACTGATGAACGTAATGAAATGCCGCGTGCGCCCGTGGTGAGTGACACCGGGACCGGCCCAGACTGATGGACACCAGAACAGCTGTGACCACACATCACAGAAGGCCCAGACGAACTAGCCTAAGCTAAACGGGGTTCCTTGGTAAGCAATGTCTCTCGCCGACCTCCATTTAGTCTCCATGGTAACCAAACATCAATAAATGTGGATTCTGCTGAGAAAAAAATGCTCGAAGACTGATCAAAAATGAAAACAAGAATCTAGTGCTAAGCACGTGCGAGTTAAACGGCTGCGTAGTGCCTCCTCAACACAAGGGGGCCCTCAAGAGCAACAAGCTAACATGCTAAAATATAAATACATATTTAAAATAACATAATAATACAAACCAAATTCTATTACAATGGTGTGAATCTTGGACAGTTTCTTTTCCATCATGTGTGGAGAGCCATTATTATTTCCATAAGTCAACTTTGAATAAATGTAGCAGGAAAATGGGAGCTTCTTACATAAATCATCAGCATGAAAGTAACTGTGGGCTTTCAGTCTTTGAACTATTGTTTTTGGTTTTTTTTCAGGGCGAATTAAGTTGAATTTGTTTCAGAATGTTATTTAATTTACACTAGTTCAAAACTATACACATAGACTCAAATATAGGCATACACTTCTACTAATATTTCATGACTTGGTTCAACCGCTATTCTTATCAGGTTCCAATATTTGTTTGTAAAATTGAATCCAGGAAAAATAACAGTACACTTCTGAATGCCACTGTATGTTATGTCATTTGTATTGGACCTCAATGGAAAACACAGTAAAAAGTTTAAAACTGAAACTCCACGGGTTAACATTAGCACACCCGCTCGCTTATAGTTGGAGAATATTTGTAGACGGACATAAAACGGGTAAAATGGCAAACTTCGAATTTCCCACTTCACCTGAACGCAGAGTAGCTCCCGCTGCCTTTGTTGAGTGTGGACCGTGAACGCACCAGTCGGCCATGTTGAACAGCTGGCATAGAGCTCGGTGTTTTTCTTTGCGTCGTCCATACGAAGGTGTTGGTTTACCAGCTCGGCCTTTGTAGCGCTCAACCGGGAGGCTTAGTGGTCTTTGTCCGATTTATATTTTAATTATCTGCTAAACTGCGGCTGAGGGCCGTGTGGGAAAGAGCCGCCGGCTGACCTCGGCAGCTGTCAGTCACTCAGTAAGGAGAGGTCAAAGGTTGCAGACAGAAACACCAACGCTGCTCTCTTATTTGTGGTTGAAGTGCCGTTCAACAGATAGATAAAGCCAGCAAGGATCGATGGGTTTTTGTGCTAAAAACGAAGGACACAAACGAGGCACTTCTTTGTAGAAATAAATTTTCAAGCGGTGTTCATGTGATCCCAATGCAAGTAGGTTTGTACTCTGGCGCCATCTGTTGGTAGCGAAATTAAGTCTAAACCAAATCAGACGTTTTTTAAAAATATGTATTTTAAATTTTTTCCTTTCAATATCGTCACCTTCCTAAGGTAATAGCCAAAGTTAAATTTTGCCAAAAGATTATTTAGGGGAAGGAAAAAAAACTTTTGGTAAAATTGATTTATTAGGTCGTTTATTTTGAAGCTAAATATATTAAGTAAAAAATACATTTATTTTGTCATTGACTATTTTTCAGATTTAAATTTATATATTTTTATGCACGAGTCATCAGTTTTTTTTCCTATAAATGTAAATGATCAATTTAGTACAGATGGCTGCTTTTACCATGTTTGTAAATGTACTTAATAACAAAAAAAAAAATCTAATTTCTAATGTTTCATGTTAGCAGTTGGCTTAGTAGAGTTTTCCCTCTTAATGTTTCTTACTATTATTATTATTATTATTTATTATTATTATTATTTATTTTCTTTACTTTTTGTCTGTTACTTCTTGGAAAACCAAAGTTGAAAATTAGAGGAAAACAAGTGATGACACTGCAGGTTGTAGGAAGCCCCCCTCCTGCTGCCTGTATGTCTGTAGTGAATATTAAGAGTCAGCCTGATGATTTGTCCTTGTGTTTGTCCTCCTCTGATATTTCCTCTCCATCCGTCACGCCCTCCCATGAAGAGGCTAATCCGATCCCAGTGGGGGCTCCTCCACCCCAATGAAGTGCTGAGGCAAAAAAAGACACATACGGGAGCTTTTGTCCCTGAGTCGATGCCAGACAGCCATCCTGTGTAATCCAAATATACCAGGTAAAAGTGTATTTTTGAAGATATGTTCAGATACAGCAACAGCAAGCCATTAAAACAAAAGCAATAACTGTTAACGAATCACTAATCTGAACATTTTGTCCTTCTAAAAGGATGTCATTAGCATGTGGCTAATGACTTCCACAATCCCCAATTCGAAAAAAAGAAAAGTGGTGGAGGAGAAATGAATAGTACATGTTGGTCAGCAACGTGTCTCACCAGCCAGCATTTAGTTTCCACGGTAACCAGTTTGGCTGAATGTGTTGTAAAATTGCATGCTGTATGTATATTGCAGACCCATTGATTAATAAATGGGTCAGTTGTTCCTATACCTATTATTGTTGGCTATCGTTCTCTGTTTGACTAATATCACTGGATTCAGCCTTTTCTAACATTCCACGCTATAAAATAAGTAATATTTTATTAGTGATATCATATTGGGTCAATATCAGTATCGGCCAATACTCAAAGGTGTAATACTGGTATCATATCGGAAGGGAAAAAGTTGTATCACGACACCCCTAGTATGTCTCTTTCTGTCTTTTCAAGCATTTAATTTATACTGTATGCTTTTTTAACAAGTGACAAAGTTGCTCATTGTATTGTTCATTTTTAATTTGAGAAAACGGCCCAAATGATTCTTTTAATCTTTGTTCTTTTTACAAATTTACAACCAAGAAGTTCATTGTCACCTCAGTTTGTGATTCCCAACACACCTAAACAAGACTGACATAATGAGACGAAGTAGGCAGAGCAGCTTTTTCCCTTCACTCAACTAAAAAAGTGGGACGGAAAAGAAAAAAACCTGAAATGGGAACAGGCTGCTCTGTTTCTGTGTTTTATGTCCCAGGGGAACGCAGAAATCATAGAAGCCCCCCTGTGATTTGCTGTTTGGAGTTGCCTGGGCACACTTAACTCCCATGAGGATCTTCCACCAGTGTTTTTATAAGGTCGGGATTTGTAAAGCTGCTCTTGTTGACCCCCTGGAGGTCAGGAGGGCAGAAAAGTGGCATGACCCCCCGGGCCCCCCTCCCTCTTCCCCCTAACCACACACACACCCTGATCTCAGGTCTCAGTATGAGATGAGTAAAAGTTCCCCACACACGATTTGTCTGTCTGTGTTTGGGTAATCTTTACAAAGTTTAATTTAAAAGTGACTCATTGATATTATGTTACAACAGAATAGAAACTTACAATTGGATAAAAGTGGTACAATGCTTGTTGACATTAAAAGTATTTGCTGAACACAATGAAGTTTAAAGAAATGTGGAAACATCTGAAAGGGGAAACATCTGAAAGGTTCACAGGTGTAAATATTTTCCCCAAACCCTGTAAATGAATGGTAATGTAAATGAAAAACAAAATTAGTTGGATTTTTTTAATGAGATTTTTTTTTTTGCATTGACCTAGTCTGGCCATTGCCTTCCTACGCAATTCCGCTCAATTTAAATGTCTCTTCGGTTCTGCGTCTGGGATTTCTCCCATTGTAATGGATTTCTACGGTACAATTTCAACCGAGCCAATCAGCTAACAGGAGAATGGAACAGAGGATGGTTGTTTACAACGGAGGCAATTTCTGGTAAGCTTCATCACGTTGAACTGGCGTATTACGTATGTCACGGGCAAACGCTAGCAATTGGGTGAAGTCTTAAACTTCAACAGAGTCCAGGCCTCCACAAAGTAATCGCTTTTCAACCGCTGACGGTCCAGACTCCGTCGGAACAAGGGACTGGCTTTAACCAGGCTGGCAATGACTCTAAAACTGTCATTTTCAACCTGGGTCTGCTTGTATCAAATGTCAGTGTAGCCATTCTTAGTAAACCTGTAGTTATTCTGTCCATTCTGCACAAATGCATCTCATCTCCTGCACAGACATGTCCTCTGTCCATCTGTGTCTTCGGGGTCCCCAGACGTGTCCCGGAAGCTGCTGTGTGTCTTAACTGATCACGGTCAACTGCTGCCTGAACCAGGAGAAAGGGAAGGTCAGGATTACATCAGGACTGTTTGCTCTTTGAGGCTCTCCATAACCTTCAACCTGCCCTCCAAACTGACACACTGACTGCCACTATTGATGCACAAAAGAACAAAGATAACATGTCTAATCCGTCATTTGAAGGATAGGAACTTGTTCTTGAACTTTGCAAAGCTAGCATCAGAAAACATTTGGTCACATGATTGCTGGTGAGAGAAGTGTCTGATTCCACATTACCGAATTCTTCACCAAGGCACACATTATATGAACTACTACTATGTCCAGACTGACGGTGTGTGATAAGACAGTCAATTAGTCAATGCAAAGACAATATGAAGCACAAGTTGCAAAAAGATACTGTTGCTGAGGAGGACACGCTAGTTTAATGGCAATGGCATAAATAATATCTTTGTTACCCATTCTGGGTAACAAAAAGCCTTTTGTCTATAAAATCTGAAAACTGATCTCTTCTTTTTTTTTCTTTTTTTCTTTGTATGGTTTCTGATCCTGTGAACCAGCCAGCCAACAGTTTCTAAATTTTTTCTCAACACTTTGGACACCCCTGATCTAAACCATTCCACTGTATTTCTGGTTGAAGGTTCTCGTTGCAGTCTCAAGTTTTCCCAGTACTTGGTATATCATCCAGCTTCCCATTAAGTCCAACCAGCCTTCCTGCCCCTGATGAAGAAATGCCTCCCTACAGCATGGTGCTACCTCCATCATATTTCATCTTGGAGGCTGTGTGTTCAGGTAAGGTGCTGGTTTAGCTTCCTCATACACAAAGGGTTTTACGCATTGGCAAGGGAATTTTGTTCTGACCAGAGCTAATGCAACAATTTATGTCTGTATAATTATCTATCTATCTACTGTATCTATGATATTGGTGATATTCAACTATTGTTGAAAAATGCAATTTTGCAATTGTGGTTTTTCGATTAAATAAGAAATTAAGTTAGAATCACACATTAATAAGTTTGTTCATGTGATATGTAGCTACAAATTATGGCAGCGACGGTTGTAAACACTTGTATATTAATATTTCAGACATGGTGCTAGCACGCATCAGCCGTCAGAGGAGACTTACTAAGGCGTTGGAGCAACAAGCTTTGGGGAAAATGTAGTTGGTGATTTTACAGAAGAGTTATGGATTCAACACGTTTGAATGACACATGACATTTTATGAACCGTGTGATGCTGTGAGATGCACATTGTCTGAAAAATCAAAAACAAACCATCGTCCTACTACTTCCTGTTGTCTTTGTCGTGGTTTTTGCCAGTAGTAACGTCTGGTTGTTGATAATGTGTGACTTGTGGGTTTCCACAGTCAGTATGGCTGAAAAATCATCTCACCCGAGTGCAAAAATATTTAATCAAAACATACAAATGTTTTCAAAATTGCTGTGTTTTTGTTAAGCAAATTTATTTTCATAATTTAAATTTGCACAATTCTGTGGTTGATGGAAACGCAGCCTGTGACTCTTTGAATATACTTCGATGATTTTTGAATTTTATAATTGAATTTATGAATTAAATTGAATTTGAAGTAAAGTCAATGATATTACTTTTTTTTTAAAAAACTTAAATCATTAACAGAAAATATGTAAAGTCACAGGAAAAATGTAGCCTCAGTTCCATGTGAGGAGTACTGTCAGGGGGATTATCTCCGAAATAACCTGAACAGACATAAACAGCTTCAATCTGCCTCTAAGATGGACTCTAATCTGAATTTCAGCAGTGGCCAGTGTCAAAGCCAAAGGCGGCTGTCCGTTTGCATTCATTGACAGGATCTCGGAGGTTTATTTGTCGATACGACTCGAATGGCTTCGGTAATCCCTCCTTCCCGTCTATAGACTGATTGATAATTGATCCCTGTTCAAACAGGCTCTCATTGGGCCACAGTTGCCTTTGAATGCCGAGCGAGTCATTTCGCCTCCTCTCGGCTCTGCGGCCTAATCCAATGAACGAATGGGAATGAGAGCGGCCACTCTGCCGTTTATCTGACAGTGTTTGCTGATGAGGAACCGCAGCACAATCAGGGTCACTCACTCACTGAGCCTCACAGCTTTTTATTAAAAATAAGAATTACAACTTTTGCTAGGACAAAAGTAAGAAACTCAATAAATCCAACCCAGCTGCAGGTAACTGGAAAACCATTTGGTTTAAAAAATGTGTTTATTGTACTTAAATCTGATTCGAGAATCTATTTTTATCTTAACTACGTTTTAGATAAAAAATACAAATTGCTTTTTTAGATTCTTTTATTATTCTTCGGTTCATATTTTCCTATATTTGAGGTACAGTCTTTAAATATTCCTATTTTTAATTAGTGGCACATCAGAATCTGGAATGTTTCAATCCTACCCGTTGGCACTTGATAGAAAGCTGGAGGTTTGAGATTTCAATATGTTTTCAGTTTTTTACAAACCGAAATTTCTACTTGTTAACCCCAAGGAGCAAAATCGGACATTTCCCACCAATCCCAACCTCCAAATCCAAAATGGCTGCCTCATTGATAAGAGAACTGCAGTAAAAAACAAAGCAAACAAAAATTGCATTTCGACAATTCAGATGGTCTCGCCCACTAGTTGTACCAGTTAAGTCAAGGCAAGTTGATTTGTATAGCGCATTTCAGCAACAAGGCAGTTCAAAGTGCTTTACATTGTAAAAATACAACAATAAAAAGCAATTTAAAAAACACCAAACAGTCATCAACTGAGAAACCAGTAGCAGACATTACATTTTGTCGTACATCATCAAAATCATCAATATCCAGAGACATCCAATGACCAACTGGTACATTACTGGTACAATTTTTATTGGTCAACTCAAAACAATTAGAATATTGACCAACTGTTTCTAAACTGGTGTGTTTTCAGTCTTGAGTTCACAGTTAGTCTTATTTATCTCCAACATAATTAATGCCAAAACATTTTACCTCAAGGCAAACCAACTGTCACCAGCGGCAGTTGCGCCAAAGTTTGAGAGACACTGGCTTAGACATCATCTATTTCACCACTATACACCACCTAGTATCGATCTGTTATATTTAAGCCTAAAGTAGCATACCAGACTGTAGAAATGATTATGAGAGTCAAAGACAGACATGATCACCTGGAGACCAAATGTACTTTCATCGGGGAAACATAGAATATTGATGCAAATAAAGCAATCAAAGTTCTCTACAGGCCCAAAATGTAGTTCAAATGCGTTGCTTAGCATTAGGGACAGTTTTGAGGAACAATAACCTAATTGAAAACTGTAACTGGAGAAGATGGAGACAAGCAGTTCTAAGGGGAAAGGGGAACTACTCAGTCACTAGGAGCTAAAGCCCCAACAGGCTCACAAAGAGAAAACATCCTTATATCCAGCATTACATGTATATTTATGCAGCGCAGAAGACTTATGGTAATAGTTTCTCTGTGCTCTCTGTTACCTTCACAATGAAGAGGATAGGTCAGCCAGCGATCGGCTCGGCCCCAGAGCAACACAATTTGATTTGTAAGGCATGACACGGGGAATGACATTTAACTTGTTATTATTTCCCGGAAAAGATTAATGATAAATTGTCTATTATTTTTCCTTAAAAGTGAAAGATAAGGCCACAGTCATTTGGCCCGGAGGCAGCCCGCCGCCACTATGCAAAACGACAGCCAATTATCAGAGCCTAGTTTGGGATAATGACTTTACAATGAATCTTTTGATTGAAATGTAACTGGGTTGGCCCTGGGCAAAGTGCAAAACATAGAAAAAAATTAAAAATAATAATAAAAGGGGGGAGGGGGGGGGAGTTACAGACTCAAAGAGGACCATATGACTGTGTCTCCAGGTTTCTCTCCCTCTCTTTCTTTCTCTCTCTCTCTCCATTTCCTCTCTAGAGATAGCTGTAGTAGGAAGCCAGAGATATGCATATATTGATGAAAAAATTATTAAAGTCGCCGAGCGCTCGCAGCAAACATAAATTAGCATATTCAGGGTAAATATGCAGACTATTTACGATAATAAGGCCGGATTATTCAATTCAATGAATGTTAAATAGATGAGGAAATGGGATGTGGCCTTATCTGGTCCGAGCTTCTATTCATTTTAATCGCTTTCCAATTGAACTCTTCCTTTTTACTCTCTCTCGGTTATTGTTCGCACTCCGGCCACTGATGGCACCTCTGGCTGCTGGGAGATTCCCCCCTCCTGCCTCCCCCACCCCGGGTCACGTGGTTTCACCTGCTTTCACCTTGTCCTCTGTAGCGAAGGGGAAAGTCGACGTCACCCCGAGGCCAACATCACGATAAGCCCGTTTTCATTATGCGCACACCAGGGGCCGATGGAGAACAAGATTAGCGGGGCCTCGCGCGCATCAAGTCGAGAACGTAGACGTCATCTAGATTAGACAAAGAGTCTTTTTTATGGTGCAGGTCCATAAGCAAAACACATTTAGTCTCTTATTGCATGTATTAAACTTTAACTTGAAGCAATTCAGCTCTGTGTGAGTGAGTGTGTGTGTGTGTTTCTATCTTCACAAGGACTTTGATTTACTTCCAATCATTTTTTTCATTCATTTATATCAATTAATCAATCAAGTTTATGGATCACTGCAGCTGTCTGATTGATTTGTTTAGGCAGACCTGTAGATATACTGTAATATCGCAGTAATCAATGCGACTGAAGATAAATACATGGATGAGTTTCTCTAGATCCTGGAAATCTTCTTCAGGTGATAGAAAGCCAACTTTCTAACTGTCTTTATGTGATTCTATAGTCTAACCCTCCACCTAACCATTACCAGTACACGCCTGATCCTAAACCTACCTAAACTCAATTCACACCTTTATCCTAAACTAAACACCTAACCCAAAACAGCACTTCTTCTTATGGGGCCCAGGCTTTAGGCCCCATAAGGAGCAGTGGATCCTCACAACGTACCTTTTGTTGATAAAATTGTCCTTCCAAGGGGAGGAATGAGAAAACACACATGTAGTTTGGCTTTCCACGCTGTAAAAACACAAAATCTTACCAAGAATTTCTCTCTAGTTTCTAGTGCAAATATCTCAGTATACTTAAATGAAGACAAAATAACTTCAAAGCAAGTTTTCAGCTATATAAATCAGCTTGTTCTAAGTCAGTAATTCTTCGATATATATGTATACAAAAACCACTAGTTCCACTGACATATTTTTTCACTTAATTCAGGAAAAAAAATGTTATTTGTGAAAAATAAAATCTGTGTTAAATGCTTCTGTTCCGGTCCAGATTTAAATCAAGAATTTGGAACAAGACCCACAAGCTTTTGATCAAACTTTTGATCACCATCCAAAGAAGAATGGGCCTCACTTTTCAGTCTCTGGATGTGCATATCAGTCATTCTGAAAGAAACATTTTGGACTTCTTTGAAAAAAGCTTAAAAATTAAAAAAGATTCATAATTTTCCTCCAATTTCACAACTTTATACTACATTCTGTTTATCTCCTACACAACTTCCTGATATGAGGTTTGTGGGTGTAACACCACAAAATGCAAAAACCACAACAACAAAAATAGTACCTTGTGAATAACAAATCTGACAAGCACGTAATCATCTCCAAGAACACAGCTATATCTAAAGAATGGCCCCAAACTAAAACAATTCACTGTGTAGTTCACTTTTTTTTAAAAATGCATTAAAGTCTCCATCTAGCGGTGAATGGTTGTAATGTCTTTCTGGTTATTTGAACAAGAACTGTTCTTACCAACTGATGGCTATTTCTTAAAATTATTTTTCTAACACACAATCAAAAAACAGCGAATATTATTTAACTTTAAGAGATAATGTGCCCCTAAAATAACTGGCTGATGTTATTACCATTTCTGACACAAGGATTGCATTTACCCTCTTCCGTCACAAGATGGCAGCCTCCTATTAAAGTTCTCTGACACAAGTTTGCTTCCCTCAGCCCCAGTTCACGTTAACTGGCTTGGGAAAACCCACACATTGAGTGTTCAGCTTCTGCTGGAAGGTGTTAATGGGAACTAAGGTGGCTAAATATTAAGCTACAGCCTTTTATTTTCCCGAACTCACTGAAATGTATGGTACTGGAAGGCACGTCGATCTGACAGGTGTTCTTGAGAAGTCGCGGTATCGCTGTTGGGACTTGACAAGCCACGACAACAACCAGCAGGAGCACAGCAGGTGGCAGCACCAAGCTAGCCTTCAGCACAAGAAGCAATCTTTTAAAGGCAGGAAGTGAAAAATTCTGAATGTCATAACATAATGTCATATTCCTGCGCAGTCATTAGGGTATGTCTCAGCTTTTTATGTATTTATAATTGAAGCCTACATCCGCCACCCCGCTACTCTCGCCTCCCTACCCACTTGCACATTATAAAAAAGCCGCCATTAATTATTTGCTGTTTTGCAGGAGGGGAGTCTGCCCTTTTGCTAAAGAGACTCATTTGTCTCTTCGCATGATGCCTGATTTCAAATGAACAAAACTGTGATGACGGTAATTATGTTTTCTGCAGTCGCTTGCGAAGCTAATAAAGGGAAAATCAGACTGTTAGTTTCATTGTTTCAAGACTTGAAAACCTTTTGAACTTTTCCCACATTTTGTGATGTTACAACCCCAAATGGAGCAGATGGAGCAGATGTGAATGAAGGCTTTTGTACATTTTTAGGAGATTTTCACATTTATGTCTCCCTAAATAAAATAAAGGTTGGGTACAACTCAAAGTATGTCCCTTTTAGTAGTTAGTTAGTTGTTTTGCTTTTGTTGTAATGCGGTAAGACAAACCAAAAAATGTCCAGTATCTTTCTAAATTTCCGAAACACATTGAACTTTTTTAATACCTTAACTGTCACTGTCAAAGTGCTTATGTGTAAGTCATGGTTTTATGAGAACACCAGTGTCATCATGAAGGGTTAAACACAGAAAGGGTTTTTGACAAAAGTTAAATTTTTTGTTGCTGCTAAAAGACTAAAATCATTTCCTGAATCAATGAGATACGAAAACATTTGATCCAACAATTTTCCTAAGTTCCCAAACAGCATCTTATGTAGGTTCCCCACAAAACCAGAAATGTCCCTGGCATGAATTTCACTGAGGAGCCGACAGTTCAGTTTGATGGCGGTTCTGCCTTGGTGGCTTGAAAGGAGTCAGTGTTCATGTAAAACAGGGCAACAATAACAACACAAACAACTAACCGCTAATCGGTTTTCCACATCTGAGCAATGACATCAATAACAGTTACCGAGGCGACCCTTGATCTTCCTGAATGAGACACGCCGCTTTTCTTTAGCACTGTGAAAGCTTTTCTGCACCCAGGGATGTGGGACAAGCATTTGCAACAGCCAGGCCTGCTTTTTAGGACAGACGTCCCTGTGGATGAAAAAGTACTTCCTCTTTTGAGTCTCTTCTGGAATTTCTCCAAAGGGAACATTACTTACTCTTACCCACTCCGGCGTTTTTGTGTATGCACTCCCCCTTCTTGCTGTCATTCCCTTTTACTGTTATTCTGTCCCACTGCAACTCGGTGCTAGCCTCAGGGGGATGCAGGGGATCCGACTCCCACACAATACCGACCCAGTCGAGGCTTGAGTGGCAGATCCAGGGATCTAAAGGAGGTAATGACACTCATGGACATTTGTTCCTCTCGGTTGGTTTTGGTTGTCTCCCAAGAAGAAGCTCTACTATTGAAAGAAGGAGGTGTGGGTGAACACGCAATTCAGAAAGGAATCTTCTGTCTATGAAAGACAGAAGATTGCTGAGAGGAATAACCAATGGCTCCAGAAAGCACGGAAAATTACGTCAAAGGAATCAAACCTTTGACATAAAGTTTGATTATGTCAAACTTCAGAGAGATTGACGTTCCTTCAGGAATCATTCAGGCCACATTAAAGCACGAATGAGGGACACCTGCACCCAGTTCAATGCACCCAGTACAGTTTCTCATGCAAACTGTAATTTTTCTGATGTCCACAATGTAAAATATGTTTTTTATGACAATCTCCCTTTGATTGATTTGTTGTTAGACAGTTAATCCAACTGAAAGTGTTACTGCATCCATTTATGTAAGATGATTAAAAACTCAAGCTGTTCTAATACGTTTATTCGCTTCTGAAGTTATTTATGATTTAAAAAAAACAGTTTGATGGATGTTTTTAAGACACATAGTGGGTTCAGCCACTCAGCTGAAGCTGATCACTGAACAGATCTAAAGCTCCAGATTTCCCTTTAAAGCCTCTCCATCCGTTCATCCATCCATCCATATCCCACAATACTTCTTGCGCACCTCACACATCTTTCTTGCCCCATGCTGCGATGGCAGTGCCGGTCTCCTAGCAACCAGCCCTCTTAAAGGAGGCGACAGCATTTGAGTGGGCACCCACACCTCTCCATATTCGTCCCCTCCTCTTCCTTCTCCTCACCCCCCGCGACCAAGACCACCCTCACCATCCGGAGGCACCTCGGGCCCAGTAAACACCTCGCTGTGGTGCATTCTGGTGTCATGAACCTCAGGCCCACAGCCAGACCGATAATTGGGCTGAACTTAGAGATCATTGAAGGGAGCAAGTTCAAAAGTTTTTGATCTAGTTTTGACCAGTTTGTGCTTCTGCTGTAAAGTCTTTGACGGTTTGTCTCTAGCTGCTTGCCTGACTCTTTTTTTTTAACCAATTTTTTTTATGAGATATAAAGTCATCATTTTGAGATAGTTGTGTTTTTTGACTTTCACAGTCACAATGACTAGATTCAAAGTCATAATTATGAGTCACCAAGTTGTAACTTTTGGATACAAAGTCATAATTTTGACTTTCCAAGTCATATTTACAAGATGCTGGAGCAAGCTTTTTTTTTTTTTGAAAAAGAAAGTGACTTTTTATCTTTTTAATCTTGACTTTGAAATTAAAATTGACTTGAATCTAATAATTATCACTTTGCAAGTCAAAATCCTGACTTTTATTCTTAAAATTGCAACTTTTATTGTCTTAAGTATGATTTTTAAAACTCATAATTATGACTTCCTGTTTGGCTTTTTTTTTTCTTTCATGGCAGAAATGGGATGAAACTTTTACCCATTTCATTTTTCCTAAATCATATTAGATAGAAGCCATTTGTGAAGAGTATTTTTGAAAACTAGCCACAAAATCCAAGTTAGATTTAGGTTTGGACTTTGACTGGGTCTGTAGTAATGAGCCACTGCTATATTAATATTTCAGACATGCGTAGATAATGGTTAAAAAATGACCTGGCCACTGGGTTTTCAATTAGTTTATTCTGTTTACTTGTGAAGCTATGGTATCTGCTCTGATAGTTTTTTGGAACTTCCTTCCACTTTGCAATTATGTTTGTTCTGGGTCTGCCACAATAACAACAACAATAAAATACATTGAAGTTTGTTGTTGAAATGTGACAAAGTGAGAAAAAGTTCAAAATGCATAAATATGTTTTCTGTGGAATGTAACTGAGAACATCACTGAACTATTTCAAAACTAAGTTTAGCCTAAACTTTACACCTGCGATGTCTGATCCATCAAACAGAAATATGTCGTTACGGGACCAGCATCTCCGTGGAACTAGATCCTAACTATGTGGCAGCGTTCATACAGAAAAGAATAACAAGATTTTGGAGCGGCATATGCTGTCTTCAAGACATACTTTTTCCCCAGGGACATTCTTACATTTTTAATAAGTCAAAGCAAAGCCCCACTGCGCTCACATTACAAAGGCATGGCCTGAGGAAGAGGGCGGCCTGCAGTCCTGACTCGCCCACAATACGTTTTCTGGGGGAAATTTCCAAATCAAATATGAGAGCACTGACCCTGTACTGTCACAAACTTTACAAAAAACATTTAACCAACAGGACATCTAAAGGTTTGAGATAGTGTATGCTTTGTTATCGATCTGATACCAAATGAATACTAAGACAGTATTGTCGATACCAATACTATTATCAATATTGACATTGTTTTGCTATTTAAGTTTAATGATATATCATTAAACGTTTTACCTTTTTACGTGTTTTTTGTAAAAAAAAAAAAAAAAAAAAAAAACACATAAAAAGTGTTTTTTTCCTTTGAATTACTTTGTTATAACCTAGGACAGAATTTGTACAAAGTTCATAGGTGCCTCTAAAATACTTTAATAGCATATTGACATGATAAACAGAAATAATATAAAAATAAAACAATTTTGAGTAATATTTTTCTTAATTAAGCAAAAAGCAAAAAAATGATCAATATGGGTGGACTTAACATGGGGAAATATGGGAGCATCAATAAATCCTCCCAAATGTCCCATTATAAATCCTTTATAATGCAAGTCAAGGTCCCATCTTTGTCTGCTAAGAACATTTCAGCACCACTTTGAATAGTTAAAGACAGAGGAGCAACTTACCACATTAAGAGACAAAAATGTTTATTAAAAATATATATTTGTTGTTTATACTGCAGACCTTGTTATTAATTCATGCCATCATGAAATGGCATTCAAAATATTATCCAAAAGTATGTGGCCATAATTTCACCTTTTGGGCAATATTTGTATTGTAAAGAATTAATTAAATAATTTCTCTCAAGTTAAATCATCAGTTTCATAAAAGAGTTAAAGTAATTCATTGTAGTAAGCAAATACTCTTTAGGTCAAAAAATATGTGTGTGTGTGTGTGTGTGTGTGTGTGTGTAGGGGTGGGTGGGAGTGTGTGTGTGTGAGCAGCGATTCCTCTGAGGCTGGTCGCCGCTGTAGCCTGGAGTCCCACTGATGAAGTGACGTGTCGCTTGACGACGCTAAATGGCAGGACTTGAAATAGCCCGGACCTACCAGCCTGCCCTCCCACTTGCTGCGTGTCAGCACTACGGCAGCTCCTCCGCTTTGCTTTTGGAGAGAATTTTGAACTATTAAAAAAAAAAAAAAAAAAGCTCGTTCATTTGTAATTTTTTCTTTGGGGGCGTGGATAACTTTTTCGAGAAACTCGAACCAGGAGGAGATGGATATTGATCGACCGACTAATGTCTCCTTTTTCGATTTCGTCGGAGGAGTCCAGCTCCTCCGGGGAGAGGACACCCGGACCGCCATGCCCGTCCTCCTGATCGGGATCTGCGTGTCCGGCGCGGTGTGCAACCTGCTGGTGTTGCTGATCTTCATCCGCGACTTCCGGAGCGGCAGGGGCTCTGAGGTGAAAGCCCTCCTCGCCTCGCTGGCCTCCACGGATCTGGCCATCCTGCTGCTGTGCGCGCCCGTGCGCGCCGTCACCTACTACAGACAGACCTGGACCTTGGGGAGCTTCGCGTGCCGCACCACGGACTGGTTCCAGCACTCGTGCGTGGTCGCGAAAACTTTCATCCTGGTCGCGACCACCAAAGCCAAGCACACGCTGCTGCCGCGCGCCGCCGCGTCGCAGCCCCTCCACAGCCCCACGTGGATCCACGGAGCGCTGGCGTTCATTTGGACGGTGTCCATGATGTTCCCCCTGCCGCAGATGCTCTTCGCCGCCTTGGTGCCGCGCGGCGACGACTTCGTCTGCGTCTCCGAGATGCCGGTGTGCGCGTCTGACTTCATGAGTCTGTTCTACAAGATCTACCCGACCGTGGCGTTCGTGGCGCCGGTCATCTTCACGATCGCGTACTACACCAAAACTCTGTACACCGCCGTGAACCACGCGCCGCGCCCGCGACATCAGAGCAAGGTGGTGCTGGTCTTGCTGTGCCTGAGCGGCGCCGTGGGGCTCATGCTGCTGCCCGAGTGGGGGACGTTCACGTGGATCAGACTGGGCTACAACAGGCCCCCTGCGGGGCTGATCATGTTCGCGCAGGTCCTCCTTTACGCGTGCAGCGCCCTGTCCCCGGTCGTCCTGATGACCATGTACGACGACGTGCGCCAAGGACTGGTCGCGATCTGGTTCGTCGCGACGTGCAGGCGCGACAAGCGCGCGCCCGAGACGAAGTGCCCGCAGACCGAGGGGAACGGCGCGGAGGTCGCGGCGAACGCGGTGGGCAACGCCGTCTCACAGACGAAGGAGGCGACGTTCCCCGACGTGGAGCACTTCTGGACGGGGCGCCGGAACACGCACGTGGAGGACGAGCACGATCCGGTTCCGTGGGAGAAAGAGGAGAAGATGCTGTAATGAACCTTTTTTTTTTTGTTGTTGTTTATTTGTTTTTTAGCAGGAGATTTTCAGTTTGTTGTTGGCTGCTTTATAGTACGTCCACCCACTCAGACCTTTACTAAAGGCTGTAGTGGCCCGTTTGGTATTGTGAGTTTGATTAGATGTAACATAAACTTGTACACTATCATGGGTTGGTGTTGTACAGCGCCGGCCCAAGGCATCGGCAAACTAAGCAGCTGGTTATGGGTCTCCACGCCAGCAGGGGAACTAGAGAGCAGTAGAATTGTCACAAAAGTTATAGAGTGAAAGTTTTTTCTTCTTTTTGTATGAGAGGACATGAATTGACATGTTTTGTTTTGCACGTTTACATTTGGGATTCACAATGTTTAAAAGGTTATTTGTTCATTAGTGTCGTCTTAAAAAATGCATAGCAAAACGTTCTGTTCATTTGTTTTTATTATAACATTTTTATCATTGGATTTTTTTTAAGTCTTAATTCTTGATTAATACTAATGTATCAAAATAAATGATAATGTTAGTTGAAGATACAACTCAAACTTTTAAGCAAAATCTTTTAGAATTTTAGTACATGAAAAACTTTAAGTACATAAATGTTGAGCATATATAAAAGTTATTTACTGTGCATATACTTATTTATATGCGTTTCCTGTTTATTTATTTATTTACTTTCTCATAACTTGACTTTTTTTTAATTTTCAAAAATTAATATAGTAATTTTTGTAGGATAATTTGAATTAATAGACTGAAATTCTACATTTTACATGTAAATCATATATTGTTAAATATCAAGCAGGAGAGATATTAATCATCTAAATCTTTTTTTTATTACAATCTACGTTGCAGGATGTAACTCTAGAGTTTGACTCTAAAGACTTTTCTGCTTAAAATAGTTTTGGTTTTTTTCACTTTATGTGAAGTGAATGTAATTCAAGCATCACGCAGTCTTTTGTCAATCAATATAATAGATTGCGTGAATGATCTGACTGTCTAGTTGTAAATCATAACTATAAATAATTCAGTTATATAACATATGGATGCTATAGGGGAGGGAACATTAGCTGAGCTGGAGGATCAAATTATGTCTAACTCCCAATGAAGCCTTGGACCGGCTCTGTTGCTACTTACGCTTTAAACTTTTATGTTGAATATCTCTTCTTGTTTACAACTTTGATGCGCTGTCTATAGGACATGTTTGTTTATAGTTGTTGTTATTATTTTTTTTTTGTTTGTAAAAACACAACTGTGTATATATGGAAACTCCAGCAATCAAGTTGTGATTCTCTTTGTGTGACACGTGAGTATTAAAACGCTCTTACTTATCAGGGCGGACATTGTTTTCCTTTTTAATGATTATTGAACATGACTTTAATCAGAGATAAAAGGCAGTTGGACCTGGATCAGATCTCTCAATTTAATGAAGATTGTAATCAGAGATTACAGTTCAAGCAGAGATCCCTTTCCCCATATTAGATTCACAGCTAATCCACTGGGGCAGTTTAGGTCATGTCATAAATGTTGTTTTAGTGAAACCATCATTTACCGAGAGTCACTGAACACGTGTGAGTTTCCCGCCGTCTCTTTATTATTGTTGATGCATTTTTTAAAATTTTTCTTTGTTGGTCCAGTTTGAATCAATGAAAATTGTATTTCTTTATTTTTCTTTATTCTTATTCTTTGGTTATTATAATTTAAATCATAAGACAAATTCTATAACGGATAAGTTATATTCACTTGTTTATTTTGTAGATTGTGAAAATTGTTTACTTTGAATTTTTTTTTTTTTTTTTTTTTTTTTACCATTATTACATTTTTTTTAGGGTGGGGTTTAAACTCTAAATTTCTAACTTTTAAGCCGTGTGAATATTTGTAGCATTTAGCTTTATGAATTGAAATCTCTCAATAAAAGGTCCAGATTTCTTTGAAAGAAAAGAAAAGCCTGTCAAGGTATTGTTAGCAATACTTTGCTTACCTTTTGTAGAAAAATGTCTTTTTACTTCAGGATGTTTTTTTCAACCATTACATTTTCTGAGGTGGAAGCTAACAGCTAATGAGACATATGCTACTAGTTTTAGCCAACTTTAGCAGTTTAAAGCAACTGAAACAGAAAATTTGTCTTTGTAGAATCCAAAGCTATGTTAGCATATATAAAAGTAACCTAGAACATATATGATGACAGTCTCAAATTTCACAACAAACTAGCTTGTTGGAGTTAGCTTGTTGGAGTAGCTCCGCTACAATTATTACAGTTTATTACTTTTTTTTTAGGGAAATGCTGTAGACGCATATGCATCTTTTGAAAAATCTCCTGACTGCAGGTTGTTGGATAAATTGTATTTTTAGTAATATGGTGTTTGGTTAAAAAGTTAATTCCCTAAATCATTCCATCACTCTGTGTGAATGTGAACTAAATATACACATGTAAACAATAAGTTGACCAAATATAGCTATAAATATTCTGGGCTAATATGGTCCTAAACAGACATTTCATATCAATAATACTTGTTTCCTCATTTACTCGTTTCGTTGCTCAAAGACAGACTGTAAAGGTGAAAGGTCGTCTCCACGCCACGCCCTGCAGCGGCGGGAGGTCGTCTCAAAGCGAGCGGGCCTCCCTGGCCCAGTTCACAATCCACCTCCAGGATCCAATTAGAGGCGATCTCTTCTGGTTCCTCATGCCTCATGTCCAAACACACGTCGGGATTTTCCTGGACTCCAGGCTATAATTAGGTCCAGCAGTGAATGTCACTGGGAATTCTAACAGCGTTTAGACATGTTAGTAATGCAAGGAAGGATTTTTGTCACTGTAGCCTAGGTAACATTTTTGACAAAATTTTGGGCTTGCTTTTTTTCTCTTAAACAGAAATTATGAATTTGTGGACATGTGTTACTACAGATGTGGGGTTTATTTTAGCTTGAGATAAAATACTGTGCAAAAAGTATCAATTTGCCTTGAATATTTCCACCTTATGCACCAGTTCACCTTTTTTTCCCCACTTACTTATACCGATATTGATATTGATATCTGAGGTTTAGTATCGGCTGATATCAATCCGACACAGAAAAACTGTGCTGAATTGATTTAAAATGGGGTTTTTAAAAAAAACACATCCCTTTACTACCTCTGCACCAGTACAGCACACTAAGACACAAACAGCTTCACAAGCTCAGTCAAACAAAACAACAACTTTCATTTGTTCAGTCAGTGCAAAATAAATAACTATGAAAGTGAAACTGACAAAAACAGGATGACCACCTGGTCAAATATGTAAAACAACAAAGCTTAACAAATCAAAGTGCAATCTGGTATTCTAACTATGATGTAAAATAAATAATAAATGATGACGTCTCTCAGAACACAAAGCATAGAATTAGACTGAATAGATCCGCCCTTATCTTTTCATTTGCGTTCCCAGTCTTCAAGGTGAATTCAGAGTATCAGCAAGGGTGTGAAATTTTGTTTTTGTTAAAAATACAAAGCTAACTAATTAACCTCAATGACATAATGTGGAGGAAAAGATCCAATATGAAAACTGCTAATTATGCGCAGCACCTGTGATAGTTCCAGCCAGAATCACAGGTATTAATTTAATAGGTCTCCTATGAACACATTTACTGGGTGAGGAAAAGTCTGTTATGCAATGCAATATCCTCCTCTTAGATGAAAACTCTAAAAATAGAGCGGATAATAGTGTAAAAGAAATGAGTGACCAAAGGGCAGACATTTGGAGAAAGGGTCCATTCTCAATGAATTAATTATATGTGCAGGAGTGAAATCATGCTGCAGAGCTTTCTTCCACTCCCCCCCCTTTTCCCTTCCTCTCTTGAACCGGTAACCTTTCTTTTCATCAGGGTGGACTAAAATGTCAAATCTGCAGGGGAGTGGGAGTCACAGGCAGCCGCTGCTTCGCTGGTAAACACTCCGATGGAAGGAAACGGGCTCCTTCTGGATGGCAAAAAGATCTCCAAATCTTACAGCAGCTCAGAGCGGAAACCAATAGATGCTCTCAACATGCTAACTGGTTAAGAATGATAAGAAAAAGCCTTTTCTATCCTTAAATTACACCAGTGGACGTCTGAGCTCCTCTGTGCCTTTAAATATGTTCATTGTTGAGGTGAGACTTGGGGTGTTTCACACTTGATAGTCCAGTAGACTCGGTTCGATTGGGGGACCAAAATTGCAGCATTTGTAACATTTTCAGCTGGTGTGATTCGCTTTCACGCTTTGAAAAACCTTTGAAAAACCTGTTCACCTCCTCGCCTGTGGGGGCGCTGCACCAAGAACCACTGAAGTAAATGACACGAAAACCTCATTTACTTTCAATGCGGTCGACACGAAAGCAACAACCTCATTACTTTAAAAAGACATTTTGCTACAAAAGGTAAGCAAGTTGCAGAAGGCGTGCAACTTCCTTCTTTACAAAACGTTTAAAAAAAAAGAAATAGAGCTGCACCAGATTTTAGCAGCTGTAAGATTTCTCTTTTGTCTTTGATTTAAAAGACCATGACCCATTTCTAGATTTGTTTGTTTGTTTTGGTCATATTTACCCAGAATGCCCTACAGACCTCTTCCTGCCTTTGGAGTGGTCTCTGATCCGCATTCTAACCGCGACAGAGTTCACTTCAATCCAACAGAGACCTAGGATTTTAGCCAGACCAGAGTTTGGATTTTTCGACTGTCCCTCCCCAGACAAACAAACAAACAAACTTGAGTTTGATTAAAGCGGAATAAACAGGGCTGATGTGAATGCTTTCAAAGGTCAGACATGTCAGTAACACACACTCTAAGGTTTGATGTAAAACAAAGGATGAATATCTAGAAAAGCACCTCATTATCTATGTTAAGCATGGTGGAGGATCTCTCATGCTGTGGGCCAGTTTCTCTTCTAAAGGCTCTGAGAACCTTGTCAGAGGGAGCAGCACCATGAACTCTTTAGCTCATGGTGCCACAGCCAGTCACCAGTTGATTATGTACAAATCTGGTGGATTTTCAGTAAACTCAAAATGGGTTGACATCTAGTGTTCCAATGAGATAATGACCCAAAATATAGGATCAGATCAACAGAGAAATGCTTCCTCAAGCCCAAAATAACTTTTCTTCCACAAGC
The DNA here is from genome assembly GCF_001444195.1 of Xiphophorus couchianus. NCBI lineage: Eukaryota > Metazoa > Chordata > Actinopteri > Cyprinodontiformes > Poeciliidae > Xiphophorus > Xiphophorus couchianus. The sequence goes on along the minus strand of NC_040246.1, from coordinate 244,932 downwards.
AAAGTTTCTAGACCTAAAAACGTGGGATCTGAGCATCCAGACGTCCAGCTCACAGAACAAGCCTCCCCCTGCGACACCCCTACTCGGCTCCTACAAACTAGCCAGCAACAATTAGCAAAAACCTGGAGGAACTGCGCATCTTTACATGAGCTGCTACTCAGTCAAAGCTGCTCCAAACATTATGAAAGGGTTAGTAGAGCAGCAAAGGTTTCCTCAAGGTGGAGCTTCAGAAAGAGCAGGAGTTTTTTTTAAGAGACAGAGACCCAATTTAAAGGTGTTAAATTACAAAGTCAAATATGTCTTAATCACATTTGATTTTATGTACCATTTTTATAACAACTAAAGGTAACACAGAAACTTGACTGTGCTATAAAGGGCGAAGAAAAGACATAATAATGCCCCTTTATTATTGAGGCGCAGAATGTGATCAAGCGAAGTGGGAGGTTCAAACTCCCAGACTGGCTCCGCCCACATTCTCTTTTTCTTTTACATTTTTTTTCTTAGGTTTGTATTAAAATCGTTAAAATGCTCAAATAAAAACATGCTAAAAGTAAATAAATCAAATGAACTGCATGGTAATGTGAAGAGTGCAAAGCAATAAAACATGTCTGGGAGACGGAAACACATGTATGAATGCTGACCTAAAATATTTCGTTTCTCTGACGACCTTAAAAGGAAGCGAGGCACATCTGGCAGCTGATTCCAACAGCTTCCAGGATAAAAGCAGATTCAGCAGCTTCTGACTTAATCCATAAAAATAAAAAACAGCCTTAAATAGCTTTGTAAGCAGAGCGCAGGTTCACTCTAACACCAATAAGAAACCCTACGATCAAAGGTATTGATCTTTTTCTGCCTTCCACATCAGGTTCAACCGAACGTTGTGGCAAAAACAACTTTGGAAAACAACTTGAATACTTATGTAAGTTGTTGTAGAAAATTGGTTATTATTATTGTTTTTTGGAGGGTTTTTTAACAATAACTGTTTAACGGTTTGAGATGCTCCCATGTTTACTGTTTTGGTTTAATCATTTATTCAGATTTCAGGCTTCAGATGAATCTTTTTAAGTTTTCCTGCGATGGAAACCTGTCCTGTTCCATCTGAAAGCAAAAACAATATCTACTGGTGCAAAAAACAACAACAACAGAAAGAAAAAAAACCCCCACTGTCACAAAGATTTGTGCTTCAGGGGGCTGATTCTCTGCTACACAGAGTGATGTTTCACTCCTTCGGGTTTTGTGTGTTGCAGTCCCCCAGTCTGTCTCGTATATTTACGCATCCCTGAATCCGACCCCCAGTCAAAAATCAATAACTACCAGCTTCCAAGAGAGCCGGGAACCTCAGAGAGACTAGTCACTGTTAAAACCGGGGGTTAAAAACAGCTTTAAATGTTCCATGTTGTGCCAAAGAAGCTGGAGTTTTAAGGTTGAAGCCATTGAAAAGAACAGAGTCCTTCTCTTTCTGTAAAGCAGCACTTGTTTGTTTTTTTTTTTCTCTTCCCTCGTCACTCAGCCATGGTGCATTGGTGATGCTGCCTCAGGCTCTCGCCGTTGCTTTGTTGGGCTCTGTGTGTCCTCTGTCCTGCAACAACTTATAAAAGGCCTGAGTCAAAAAAAAAAAAAAAAAAAAAGGACTTAGAAGACGTCCAGATGTGGGTCGCCTGTGGAGCTGCACAAAAGAAAGTCGGGTTGCATGAAAAGCACGTTTCATTATTATTCTTTTTCGACTGTATCGGATGAGAAACAAGAACCATCAACGCTTGAATTTTGATCCAACCTTACTAAAAATACACACAAGTGTTTCCACTCCCCCCCACCCTGCAGCCGAATTCACTGCAGCTGTGTTACGTTCTCTTCCTCTTGTTACCTGTTTCTCATGGGAAGTCAAATCTGTCGGCTCTGACCTGTTTTTCTATTTACACTTCACTAGTTCTAAACGAACGCTGCCAGACAGCGACGGGCCCTGTGGCTGAGCAGGCCAACAGCGCCGCCTGCGTCCAGCGCCTCCTGCGTCCAGACACGTGTAGAAACGGACGGGGGAGAGGACAGGGACCCTTCCACGACATGCATCTGTAAATGATGACTTTTTTTTTTTTTTGTCTTATGCACAACTCTTAAGTTTTTGGCCGCACATTTTCATTTATAGGAACAAAATATATCTCTAAAAATTGCTTTTGGGAGACACGTCCGTGCTGATGCCGGCTTTTTCCAGAACCAGAGCCAAACATGGAGAAGCAGCGTTCACTTTTCAAGCTCCGCTAATCTGGAACAAAATTCCAGAGAACTGCAGAACTGCTGAAACACTGTTTTCCTGTAAACCAAAGGCTAAAATCTCCACCTGCTTAGAGCTGCCTTTGATTTATAACAACTGGAAATTGACCAACATATTTGATTTCTTGGTGATTTTGATTATTGCATTTGATAAAATGCAAATGTTTATTGTTTGTTCCATAACTGGTTACTTTATGATGTTTGTATTTTGTGGAGCACTTTGAGCTGCCTTGTTGCTGAAATGGGCTACACAACTAAACTTGAATTTTGAGCAAAACTTGTATGCCAAATCAACAAGTAAACAATCGTAAAAAAATAAAAAATTAAATGAAATAAATCAGTCTGCAGTTTTGACATTTTAAAAAACAGTGATCATTTTAAGAAGCCATTTTGCTTGTAAAGATTGGAGTTGACCAGTAGGAGGTTCTCCCAGTGTGATAATGTGTTACATATTGCCATTTTAGTTTACTCCTTGTGTTTTATCCATTTCTGTTTACAGTTCAGATATTTTGTTTTCCGTTTTGGCCCCTCTTTGTTTCTGCACCTCTCCTCAGCCTACCATCCCGCTCCCTGTTCCCAGCTGTTAATCGTTTCCTCGTTTGCTCATAACTGCTCCTTCTCCAACTGCATCCACTTACCTGCAATTAGCTCTTCTGGCTCTCTCGTCATTTTCACTCCCTCCTTACAATATATAAACTACGCCATTTCTTTCTCTTTTTTTCTTCTTCACTGTTTCGAACTTGTCTCGTCGTCGGTTCTTCTGTTGAACCAAGGATTTGCGTCAATAAACTTTCGTCATGTTCATCCCCAACTCCAGTCTGGAATTTGGTCGAACCTCGTGACAACTTATGCTCCAGTGCAATAATACTCACTAAACCCACCACAGTTTCATGGTTTCTCTGAAAAAAATATAAACAAAATGTTCAGCAAGATTTAACTGCTAGCGTTTAAAACAAACAAAACAACAATATTTTTGTGTTATGTTGCATTGTAATGTTCCAGCATTATCACCGTTCTAATACTATTTGGGTCACAGAAGCAACTGTTTCCAAATATATATATATGTTTAAGCAAAAATAGAGCTTCAAATTCAAGATATTTGCTTCTCTAAACAGTGAAGAATTAAGGCAACACTGTTGTCCATCCATTTACTTGTTTATTTCATGTTTTGTTCACAGCTTATTATCACTTATTTCAGGAACTCCTCGTTTAAAGGGGGGGCAGCTTCCATTGCCACGCTGGGAAAATTACATGTATGATTGCTAGACTTCACACAGCCATTCTGAGAGCCGTACGGGACGAAATGGCTGTGTGGGTGGGCTGGGCTGGCGTGGGGGGGATTCCCCAGGAGGAGAAAAACTGATTCCGACGTGTGAAACTGGTGACGCTTTGACTGCGACAATAACAAGCGAGGATAAGGCGGTTTGTTCGTTCCTCGTTTGCTGAATCTGCTTTGGGGAGACGATCAATGGATGCAGCAGAAAATCCATCGGGCAGCAAACACTTTTTGGCTCAGACATAATTAATCCAAAGATAACACGATAATGAGCAACATCCTGGTGTGACGCTACATCCGTCCTCTAATCTCTGCCGTGTTTTGAACACGCGGCTGGGGGCCCGAGGCTCCACTTAATACAATCCACTCAGTTTGGTCCAGAAGAAATCCTTGGTTAACGCCGATTCAGATGAGGGTTTATTTGTAAGTGGCGCCACCTGCTGGTTGAAAACACATTCACCTCGCCCCATGCTTATTCCCTCATTCATTCCTCAATCAAACATGGTATATTAATCCACGTGTTTACGAATAGAGTAAGACTGACTTGAAGGTAGTGGATATTTATGGCGCCGGCTCAGCTGGCTGCCTGCAGACACAGCTCCTGTCGTGTGCTGTAACTGCGAAATAATTTCCCTGCTGGGATGAATAAAGTAAAAATTATTATTATTATTATTATTATTATTATGGAGTCACTTATTTGATGCTTATTTAATTGTCATCATTTTGTAGAAATCAGTTTTCATTCATCTTGACATTAAAAGGCTTTGTGTTTTCTTTTCTTTTTTTTTTTAAGAAAACAATTCTATAAAACAATTATGTACACACGGGAATGCGTTGCTGTTTTTTTACATGTTTTGTAGACCTTTTTTATTATTATTGTGTATGTACGTTTACATTGAACAAATGACCATGTTCTTATGACTAGGTTTTATTTTTCTTTTAGTTTTAAAAACCTGAAAAATTATTTATTATACATTTTTTTTACCTTGTGTCATCCTGACCCCTAGTGGCCTGCTTTGGAACTAAAGCATAATCTGTAATGTTCAGTACACACCCACTGGAAAAAGTCATTACAATTACTATTCATCTTAATAGCATGTAGCTTGCTATTCGTAAGTTATATACAATTTAATGACAAAGTACAACTCAGTTTGTTTGTTAATTAACAGAACATGTTGTGTTGCATCAAAATAATAATAATAATTTTGGACTGACAGAATTAAGAATGTGCTTCATATTGTAATTTTAATATTAGATCAATAATTTCTCTCTCTCTCTCTCGTTCTTAATTTTAGTGTGAATCATGAAGTGGGATTAGACACAGATTTTTACCGGCAATCGGAACTCAATATAGTTCTGCCACCAATGCTCACTTCTCCTGTTTGTCACTCTGGTTCACAGCGACTGAAGAAAAAGCAGCAGGCAGTAAAAAAAAAACAACCTTCCACAGTCTCGGCTCAAACTGGAGGAAAGGTTTTCATAAGTCAGAGTCAGAGCTGTGAAGCTTCAAAGGCGATCGGTGTTGGCTACTTGGAGTTGACCGACTTGATCCACCAACTGGTTCAGCTTCCAGTTCTTCCAGTTTGTTTCATTGGTCATGAGTCCATGAGGAAAAAGAGCGTTCTCTGGGTAACATTTCTACCCAACCCTTCAGTGAATCAGTTGAAGCTAAGGGTCGAAGGTCAACATCAGAAAACTTCTTCAGTGTGACTGGCTTGTGTTTGTTTTTAAGATGTGAATTTTGTATTTATGTAACTACAAATGAATTAACACTAAAAAAATATTTATTTTAAACCTGTTCTCCAGTTTGTGCTTTGAGCAGTTATGAAGTTCTATTAAAAATGTGGGCGTTCCTTTAATATATAACGTTTCCAAAAATGATTATGGTTCAAATAAAAAGACTCCAGAAATAACAGATTGAAAGAAGAACATTTTATTCAACTCAAGAGTTACAGCACTGATGAATTTTGTGTTGTGGAGCATTAATGATGAAAACAACAACAAATAGAAAACAAATCTGCCTTCTAACTATTTATTCTGACGTTTTGTTTTGGCTCTTGAATAATCAGAATCTCGTCTCCAGCCAGGCACCAGAAACCTCGCTGTCCACTGTCCAGTCATTGATGTTTTAATTGGCAGGAGAGTCGAGCTAAAGAAACACAAGAACAAATTTGAGAAACGCAGAGTTGAACGCACGTCATTAAATGCTGAAACTTTGCTGAGATGTCTCAGCAGCTCTACCTGCTACATCCAGAGTAATGGTGTCAGGTGAGGTCCATCTCCCCAGCGGTCGGTCTGTCTCAAACCTGAAGTGACGCTGGCCCGCATCGCCCAGCTTCACACCCCGAATCTGAGCCGAACGGCTCGAATCGCTTCCCCCGGTGTAGCTGGAATGCAGGGCAGCCTTTCAGTAACGTCATTTTACTGTAACAATCACAGCACTTGCAGTTTTTCTCACCGCGGCTGGAAGGGCTGATCTGGTTGGGGTCGGTGTGGTGACCGCATAACGCGCCTCACAGTGTGACCTGGGGGAGTTTTACACAATGTTGTTCACTTAAACATTTCCTAAAGCCATAAACAACAACACATTTATACTGATACTTTATAAGATACACCAACACAACATACTATTGGTGTGAAGTGGGGGGGGGGGAAATTCAAACTTTTCAGATTTCTTATACTAAAAAAAAGGGACAGAATTTTCATGCCTCTCCAAAAATAATAAAATATTTAGTTTGGGCCTGTTACATAAAACCCCAACAAAGTACATTTACTTGTTTTCGCAAACATTCGAACCGTCCATCTAAAGAAACAAATGATCCACCTGAGGGGTGTAGTCGTAACGGCAGGGCAGAGTCACTGTAGTTCCTGCACACACACACACACACACACACACACACACAGATCACTCTTCTGGAAAACGACACACTCCACCTGCTCTGAGTACCTGGGAGACACAAACGCTTTGAATCTTTCAATTGTCGGGGCTCTAATTTAGGAATCTATGCACAAAAAATACAAGTAACAAAAAACATTTGAAGCAAACAAATGCATATTTCACAGTAAAAATCATGGAAGTGCACAAGAGGCCAAACAATTTAAACCTCAAGAACTCACCCTCAGAGTGTCTGCATCCACCTCAGCCAGTCACTTCAGGATGTTTGTGTCCCTGACAGTGATGGAGGCGAGGAGGTTCTCTAGCGATGAGGGAGGCTCAGTGTTTGGCGTCTGTCAGATGGGAGGAGGGGGTGAGGCGGATGGGGGTGAGTGTGAGTTTGAAAGTGATCGGCTCCTCATCTGTCGGTTTGACCCGTTTCCACTGTTGCTTTTTATGCCACTTCTCCATCTGAGTCTGCCTCAAAAAGAGGAGCTAAAAGAAGAAATTGTGACATCCTTGTGATCTCATCTCAGCGCTTTCAGAGACACGTGTCTGTGATACAAGTCAAAGGTCATCAACCTGCAGTAAGTGTTAGATTCACTTGTCATGTAACAGTCATTCATTCCTTCTTCTTCTGCTCCTTCTCTCCTAGGTGGGAAAAACATATTTATAGTAGGTTTTTGAAAGCTAACTTCGCCCAAATAAGGCTCAATATCACTTTAGTGGATTCACAGGAAGTGGCTACAGGCAGCCTGGCACCTTCATGGGAAATTCCAAAGTAAAAGCTCCTAAATGCTGATCAAAGTAAAAGCATAAGAAATGGTTCAGTAATATTTTACTGGAATCATAAGTGTCATTCAATACTACATCAGTTATTGTGTACAAAGTTAGACATAATTCCTGACTTTCTGGAAGTTTTCAGAGTGTGATTATGCCACTGCAATTTGAGAAATAAAAGGATTTTCAAAATTGTTTTGGCACTAAAGCTGCCAATAAATGTGCTCAAATCCCAACAAACCTAGAGCTATTTTTTATAGAAGCACATAGAAAGGTGCAGGCATTACAGAGCTGCTTTGAGTCGTGTGCAAAAGACACAACAAGGGGGGAATTTAATGAGAATTGTTTACTGCACTGTATGTATTAAAGTGTTTTAGTGTTGCTCAAATAAACTTTTTGCACGTTAAAATTTGTTTATTTTTTTGCTTATATGATCTAACAGGAAGGAAAACCAAGGTTTCAATTCTTGGATAATTAAGAAAATAATCTCAACTATAGAATGGCTGAAAAGTTAAGGTTGTAAAAAATATATTTAGTACCAGCAGATGGTGTGTAAACCTGGGGCCACTGGATCGTCTGCCTTTTTTGGCAGGCAGAGTATTTTCGTTTTAGTCCTCAGTCCTCTCTGTCTTCTCTCGCCTGATTGGTCCAGTGATGCTGGCGAATCATCACATGATCAGACACACATTCCTTAATCTCTGTCTAAAGCACGGATTATTGGAAGAGACTTTCTGATCAAAGTCATCATCATGTCCTCACCTTTCCCACAATCTCTTCCAACCAGTAGAACAGCAGGTGGAGCAGGTCTTCTGCTTTAATTGTTGGTCAACTCCAGTCATCACATGAGTTCACAGAGAAATGAAATAAAGAGAGAAGATAAAGTTAAGGAGGAAAATATGCATGAACAGCAGACAGCTTCTAACTTTCAGCTCAGCTCTCTGCAGCTATATTTGAAATGATTAGTTATGTTGCGTAGATAGAAATGTTCTTACTTTTTTATGTCAACTGGGTTCTCTTATCTTCCTCCACCTGACTGGTGGTGTTGAAGGTGGAGGATTACAGGCGGCGCTGGTCTTCCGCTTTAATTGTTGGTCAACTCATGTCATGTGACATGAGTTGATGTAGAAATGAAATCCAGAGAAAAGACAACAGGGTTAACAAATAGAATATAGGTGGACAGAAGGAAGAACAATTTTGAAATTTGAGCTCAATTTCATCCATATTTAAAATGAAAATAAGTTTTCTTACTTTTTTTTGTCAACTGGGTTCTCTTATCTTCCTCCACCTGACTGGTGGTGCTGAAGGTGGAGGATTACAGGCGGAGGAGATCCAACCTGGGATGATCAGAGAATCAGAAATCTGAGAAGCCTGAAATTGGGTCGGGTATTTTTTTAATGTCTATTCTTCTTTTGTGATTTTTCTGTGTTGTAACACATGAACATGCTATTGGCCATATAAACTATTTGTTTCATGAGATTAATAGTTTATCTACATAAAACTTTACTCCACATGCTCTCCATTTCCTTTCCTCTGATCCTGTTCTCTAGTGTCTCTCTGAATAAAAGCTCTTAATTAAATCCTTCAATCATAAATTATGTCTATGTTCTCCTTTGTCTTCTAATTTCTTATTGTCCTGATGCTTTAATTTGGTTTCTGATACAACGTATTGTCAGGCAAGCATTCCTTACTTAATGTAAATTTTAACTCTATGTGGTTGAGCACTTTGTAAATTACTAATAACTTCTATTTCTATTTTGATTTAGTAAAGCTGATGGTCCCCACCACCAGTAGGAGGCAAGCAGTATCATGTGAATGTGGAAAAACTTACAAGCAGTGTGAAAAACAAGGGGTCCAGAAGGACAGGAACCACATGGACGACGACGAAAGGATCCAGCGATGAGCAGCTAAAACCTGAAAGATTAAAACCTTGGAGAGTGGATTAGTGGAGGAACAGAATAGAATAATTTACTATATCGGAGAGCACCGCGTGGGGAAGAACCGCTATTTCACCCTGAAACATGGGGAAGATGAGACGAAGACACAAAGATGAAGAAAACTCCGGTGCAAGGCGCTACCTAAGGCTTCCTGAGTCCTGCCAGAATCCTCAACATCTAAAATGCTACATCTAGCAGCGGGATAAAGAAAAGCCCCGGTGTAACGCGCTACCTAAGGCTTCCACAGGTTTGCTAGAAACCCATTGGTTTTAATTAAAAAAAAAAAAAAAAAACTGAGAAATGATGATGCCCTAATGTGACTTCCCAAATAGGTCTTCAGTTTTTGCGGATCCCAATCTAATCAGAGTCACTTAAAACGTAGCGAGGTCTAAACCACACGTGTTTGGAACTCACTCTTGCTGTAGTTCCACCAGATGTTGAAGGTGTCGGTTCCTCTTCTATGTCCTTTTCAGTCTCCATCCAGAAACGGAAGTCAGGGGATGACAAAGTTGGATTTTCACAGTGTGTTGATGGTGAAGGACTGAAAACGTGGGGTGACAGAATGAGATCCTCACACGGCATCCTCGGTGGGGGACTGAAAACACGGGGTGACAAAACGGGATCTTCACAGTGCGTTGATGGTGAGGGACTGACGTCAGGGGATGAGAGAAAAGGATCCTCATGCATCGTCCCTCGTAAGGGACTGAGGACAGGGGATGACAAAACAGGACGTTTACGTGGCATTTTACAAGAGGGACTGAGGACGGGGGATGACAGACCAGGATCCCCACACGACGTCCTTGGTGAGGGACTGAGGATAGGGGATAACAAAACAGGAAGTTTACGCGCCATTCTATACGAGGGACTGAGGACAGGGGATGACAGACCAGGATCCCCACACGACGTCCTTGGTGAGGGACTGAGGACAGGGGATGACAGACCAGGATCCCCACACGCCGTCCTTGGTGAGGGACTGAGGATAGGGGATGACAGACCAGTATCCTCACACGCTGTCCTTGGTGAGGGACTGAGGACAGGGGATAACAGAATAGGATCTTCATGGTCTGCCTTTCGGTATGGAATGAACAGAGGGGTTGATGGGATGGGCTCGGCCTCCCATTCTTTACCATATCTCCATGCCATCCTTCTGCCGATACTTTGAAGGACCTCGTCCCAAATGGGATCTTCATTATACCACTGTGCCGTCTTGGCTGGGAGCTCCTCTTCAGCAACAGTGTCCCTGGTCCTCTTGGAGGGGAGCACATCTTCAGTTTGATTCTCCCTGATCCTCTTGGCAGAGGGCTCCTGTCTAGCATCATCACTATTTCTGGTCCTCTTGGCTGGGAGTTTCACTTCAGTAACACTGTCTCTGGTCTTCTTGGCAGGGAGCTCCTTTTCAGCAAGAGTGTCCTTGCTCCTCTTGGCTGGGGGCTCCTCTTTAGCAACAGTGTCCCTGGTCCTCTTTCCTGGGGGCTGCTCTTCAGTATCATTGTCCTTTGTCCTCTTTCCATTTGTGCCAGTCACAGATGTCACATGAGCCACGTCCTCTTTCAAACCTACCTGATCACTAGGCTTTAATGGTGTGTCGTCCTCCTTCCCATCATCCACCTTCTTTGGAATTCTAATGGCGCGGCAAAAAGTCACTAAATTTCTCCAACCTGCCAGAGGTTGTGGCGAGGCACTGATAGGAATGGAGTCCTCTGGACGCAAAATGGGCTCTTCCGGTTTGTCAAAGCTGGAAGGAAGCACTGTACCAGAACTAAGCTTTGATGGTGGGTCGTCCTGCTTCCCATCATCCACCTTCTTTGGAATTCTAATGGCGCGGCAAAAAGTCACTAAATTTCTCCAACCTGCCAGAGGTTGTGGCGAGGCACTGATAGGAATGGAGTCCTCTGGAGGCAAAATGGGCTCTTCCGGTTTGTCAAGTCCAAATGTGAATTTAAAGCTGGAAGGAAGCACTGTACCAAAACTAAGCTTTGATGGTGGGTCGTCCTCCTTTGCGGAATCCACCTTCTGTGTAATGCTCATGGCACGGCCAGAAGTCAAAGAAGCCCCGTCCTCTTCCAAACCTACCTGATGGTGTTGCGAGGTGCCAATAGGTCTGGAGTTCTCTGGATGCAAAATGGGCTCTTCCTGTTTGTCAAGTCCAGACATGAATTCAAGTGAAGTACAAGGAGCCGTGTCTTCTTCAGGCTTCTCAGCTACCCCAATGTCTTGTATGAATTTGAAATTTGGAGGAAGAATCTCAAGAATCTCAGAGTGCCAGTGCAGTGATGCAGCACTGCCACGGTCCATAGCGGAGCTCAGCTGATCAAACTTCGAATTGAGATGTTTCAATGACTGTTCAAGCACTCCTATGCCCCACAGGAATTTAATGTTTGGTGCAAGGACCTGGACAATCCGAAGTCTGGAATTAAAGTCATCCTGGTCTTCATTATTAACCTCGTCTTCACTGGAGCTGGTAGTAGAGCTACCGCTGGAGCTGGTAGTAGAGCTACCGCTGGAGCTGGTAGTAGAGCTACCGCTGGAGCTGGTAGTAGAGCTACCACTGGAGCTGGTAGCACAGTCCACAGACTGCGGAGGTGAACTACACCTCAACCCCTCTCCGTAGTCTTCAGAAACCATGTCGGTTTCATTTGACCACACCTTACCGTGTTCCTTACCATTGTCTGGAAGTCCCTCCAACTTTGGGGATCCATCTGCTGGAAGTGCCATGGTCTGAGCTGCAAAGGAAGAAACAAAGCAAAAAAAGCTATAATTCAGGATCTAGACCTTCACAAAAGTCCAAAGCAATGTTTTGAGGGAACTAAAATACCAACAATACAATAACCCAGGTTTGTGAATGTGTTTGTTTTTCTTGAATATATTTAATTAACAATATTATTGCTATGCCATTGTATTTGATTATACAATAAGGACGGAAATTAAGAGATAAAACAAATATAGCTTATCTTTAGTCACAAAAAAAACAGCAAAAAATACAATTTTACATAAAAACCAGAACACACTCTAAAACTCAATGATCAAACATGTATGGAGCATCGCCACTCAGACAAACAAACTTGCAGCTTCATCTTGGTACCAATCAATCATTAAAGACAACAAATCAAATTTAGACTTATTGGCAATTCATCCATAACCATAAACTATTAAACATTTGGAAACATAAATTAAAGAGCTATACACTGTGTTTAGAATGTCTTAATAGCTAATGAAACACCTGTAATCTTAGACTGTGCCATAAGTGTGAATAAAATAAGACTGCAACAAGTTACTCAGTTTACCTTTATATAACAACCCATCCTCACAAATCTTTGATGCTCAGGTACATTTGATCATTCTTAACAATAGCCAGGGATAAGATATGTGATCCATTCATAGTTATTACACTTAAATCACTGCTTACACAACTTTAATACTTTAAAAGTATCAAAGTTTAGAAATATATGTTTCCAATAGCATTTGTAAATTACCAAAATGTTAATTGTAGTTAATCAAACTAAATTCCTTTGAGCTCCACAATTTTTCACAATCACAAAGACAGCAAGTCTGACACCTCATCAGTACTACCTTCATACTCCCACAAATAGCCAACAGCAGAAATGTAAACCTGTAAAATTAATTAAGTTTAAAGACTGGGGATCTAAATAAACAGGCCAACATAAGTGGCCTTTCCTCCGTTTCCAGGGGCTCCCTCCTACAAAAATAAAACTGTTTATTTGGTTAAGAAATCCATATCCAGTGTTAAAATGGCCATTATATTTTGTCTGGAGATAAGCCAGACAAAATCATTAAAATAATAATCTGCATCCCTTATGTGTGCATGGTGCCTCAAAATCTTATTATCACATGTTAATATTACTCCAAATGGCTCAGTTATGGTTGAAGGTAGTGTTATGAAATTCATTGCATCAGTCTGAAGATCATGGCTGCACACAACCCAGCAAGAAACTCAGATGAATGTTCACACAATTATTTTTCTCCAAATGCTTCTTTCAATATTACCATCTCCATGGAGACAAAATACATCAACAATGGATTCTCTAAAAGTAATTCTCTCAAACTAAAATAAAATGTTTTCCAATCACCACACCACTCTTAATATTGCCGACTCTTTCTGAAAACGTAATCAGCGTGAAAATATATTACAGCTTCAAATATGCAAAGGAGCAACACAGCATTTCATAAACCACTAATTATTCAAAACTCCTCTTTCTTAGAAAAATAAAATGAAACAATAATAAGTTTAAATCTAAACTACTTAGAAATAATTTAGGACAAATATATATCTAAAAACTTTTCTAATCTTCAAGTATTAAGGTTTTATTTAAAGCAACGTATCCAAGGAGACCAAATGTGTTTTTGAGGCATTTTCTGAAACCCGGAACAGGCACTGACTTCTTATTCCAAAGATCTGAATAAAACAAAACAGATCTTCTAAAACCAGAAGTAACTATTTAAACCAGATAAGCAGTGTTAAACCCCCACATTCTCACCAAAAAATGTTAACTAACGAATTAATCACAACCAGACTAACTGAAACCGAGATCAATGTTTTTCTAATGAATTTTAACATTCACTGATAACATTCAAGTAACTTCTGAAAATGATACATCACTAAAATGCAATGGAACAAAACACTGTTTTCTGATCTTGAGTAATTACAATAAATAATTTAGTTACTTTGTGAAATCAATAGGCACACATTGATTGTTCTTTAGAGATTTTTTCTAAGAATAAAGTTGTGTGTTATTTATTCAATGTATCCATGGAGACGACAAGCATTTTTCAAAAAGCTGGTTCCAAAACTTTTTTCAAACCAAAACAACTCCAGTCAACATTACTGACATTTTCCAGAATTTCAAATAACTAGCATATAAATCACAAAACAAATTCAATTAACTCACAAATATGTTGCATCCCAAAAATGCAAATTATATTTTCCTAGACAAAGAGTTGGAATTTCCAAACACTGAATATCAAAGAACCATCCAGTTTACCAAAAATTGGACACCAAAGTCATCAAAGCTGCCTTTAACCAACTCAAATAATGTTTTATTTCTTTTAAAATCAGTTCACCCATGTAAGAAAACTAAACGCATATATTAAAGTCTATCATTAGATAGGAGGAGGCACATGTTTGAAAAGTGTTTCTTAATTTTTTGTTGAAGTCATTTTAAATAATGTCACCAATGTATCCATGGAAACTAAATATGTTTTTCTGGGCTTTTTCAAAAAAACAAATGGACATAGAACCATCCAGTTTACCAAAAATTGGACACCAAAGTCATCAAAGCTGATTTTTTTTTTTTTTTACAAGGAAATCATTATTTTGTTTGTTAAAATCAGCTTTAATTGATAACTACTGTATGTCTATACACGATTCATTGCCTATTAATGTTCTATCATTAACAAACACACACACACACACACACACACACACACACACATAATGCTTATTACTGGGGCAACAGTGGTAGGAGTTTGCTCTGCAATGGTCCGCGTCTGTCGTTGTGTCCTTGAGCAAGACACTTCTCCCACCTTTAGCTGGAGTTTATTGCTGGCACGATATAACATCTGTGGCTACAATCCATTAGCTTAATATCATCAGTGTGTGAACGTGTGCATGAATGGAAATTTTATGTAAAGCGTCTTCGAGTGTCCTAATAAACCGCTAGTCTGATGTGATTACCATGGAAACCAAGTATGTTTGCCAGGGCATTTTTCAAAAAAAAAAAAAGTAAGGGCCAAGAACTGGACAGAAATCTGATTGTTTTCTTTCAAACCAGCATAACAATTTTTCTCAAACACTAGTGTTAATATCCCAGATATTCATCTACAAATGTCAATAAGCTAACACATAAGTCACAAAACAATTTAAATTAACTCACACATTTGTTTTGCCCCACAAATGCAAGAGACCTATTAAAGCTATATGTTTCAAAGAAGTCCTCAAAATTTCAAAGAATTGGACACCAAAGTCATCAAACCTGACACTCTTAGATTAAATATTACCATTTTTGTTTTATCAAATCAATTCATGTTTCCTGGCTATGCTAATAATAATAATAATAAGAAGAAGAAGAAGAAGAATAAACAGATCAACATGTCCCTTTCTTAAATGAATTATGAAACTAAACAATTAAAATATTTTTATAAGGCTATTATATGGGTAAATACTATTTTTTTAAATGTTTTTTCAAAATAATATTAAATATTTAACGTATTTCATTTAGCGTATCCATGGAAACTGAATGTTTATCATGGCATTTTTCAAAAAATAACGGTCAAAACCCATACTAATTTTCCAGAAATTTGACGTTAATGTAACTGATTTGACTATAATTAAGTAAAATACATATATTTCATAAATCACTACACCACAGTTTAACATTCCTGACATTTCCAGCGAAATTCAGTTCAGAAAAAGCCTCATTAGTTAAGAACGATCTATGCTAGCAAAGAATGCTACTGGTCTTTTTTTTCTACAGCAGTCAGTATTTCTTTAAAACACACACACACAAAATAAACTAAACAAGTCACTAATGTCTTAGTAATAACTTGCTTTCGTTTATTAAAAATAAAAGAACGATTTTAACCTTCCAGCCGGTCACCCTGTTGGTGCTTCTCCTGGCCAGGAACCGTCTTTCGCAGGTTTCTTATCCACGGGCTTCTTCAGCAAGTACGTATTTCAGCAAGCGCTTCTTTAACAAGTTTTGCACAGCAGACTTTTCAACAAGCTCAAACCTTCCGAGGCTGTAAAGGCTCCTTCAGGCGTCTCTCTCAAAAGTCCCGTCGCAAAGGGGAAAGAACTCAGAAGGTCAGCGTCATTTATAGGGTTGAGGACGCTAACGTCGTTTCCATGACTTTCATTGACGAACGCACGCACTGGTGCGTCAGAGAAATCGGACTACAAATAATGCAGGTAAAGCAAGTATCGCGTTGTCATGTTTATCACTCCTTATGCTGCCACCTACTGGCCAACCGGTCTAAGTTCACAATGACATTTTTAAAACTTACACGACTGATGTGACATTAAATTTCTGCTTTCATTATTAACTGTCAGTTTCGGACCTTCAAATGGGGAAAACTTCAAATTCAATTCAAAAATACTTTATTGATCCAAAACAGGGGTCACCAACACGGTGCCCATGGGAACCCGGTTGCTAACGTAGTCATTCGAGAACGCAGGTGACGTCAAAATGCTAAGAGATATATTAATAGTAGCGCCATTCTATAGCGGGCTGCACAGTGGCTCAGTCCGTAAGGTTGTTGCCTTGCAGTCGGAAGGTTGTGGGTTCGCTTCCCATAACTACTGTAGGAGTTTGCATGTTCTCCCTGTGCATGCGTGGGTTTCCTCCGGGTACTCCGGTTTCCTCCCACATTCCAAAAACATGACAACAAGGTAAGAGTTCATTGGTCACTCCAAATTCTCCCTAGGTGTGAGTGTGTTCCCCTTAGATAGAAATGGATGAATGGAAAATAAATTTTTTTTTAATGATTTATGTTAATCGCCATATAGAGACCTAATAAATTCAGATGCTTTGACTCGCCAGTAAGCGCTTTGCTCTCCTCCCACAGAGCCTCCTTCCCAGTTTTTTGCCAGGTGACTGTTGAGGAGTTTGTCCATGGACAAACAGCAAACAGGAGCTTTGTTGGGGGTTTTCTACGGCAAAATTAATAACAACGAATCAAAAGTTATTCAGTTCTTTTTGCTTGATTTGAAAAATATGCACAATTTGAAGAATCGTTTTTTTTCCACTGTGAAACCAACTTTTTTTTAGCTAAGGCTAGGCTAACAGACATTAAGGGTGTGAGAAGCTTCTTACCACAAGAAGGATCGATCAGCGATTAGTGCGTCGTTAAGCGCATCATTCAAGAGCGCATTAGTAAGCGGCTGGCGTGCAGCGCCAGCAAACAGCGAGGTGTGAACCGGAAGGAAAACATGATGTCTACCAGGTGAGGGAGGGCCCTGTATATACAGACTGCGCCACAACCAATTAAATTCAGGCACTTGTGTGACGCGTTCAGAGCCCACAGGGCATACTGCCACATAAGTATCACGTTGTCATGTTTATCACACTCCTTATGCTGCCACCTACTGGCCAACCAGTCTAAGTTCACAATGACATTTTTGAAACTTTCACTGCTGGTGTGACATTATATTTCTGCTTTCAGTTTCGGACCTTCAAATGGGGAAAACTTCTCTCTGTCGTAAAGCATGGTTTGGAAGAAAAATTCAAATTCAAAATTCAATTCAAAAATACTTTATTGATCGAAAAGTAAAATTAAATGTTGTAGCTCATCAATTCAGATTCTTCAAAGAGTTATTGTAAATGGCTGATTGCTGTTGGCAGGAAAGATCTTTTGTAGCGGTCTGTGTTACACCAAATTTGAAGAAGCCTCTGACTGATGTTACTATAGTCTTTCAAGACAGTCTCATGAAGAGGATGGTCAGAGTTACCCATAATTTTCTTAATGTTATGAAGACTCCTCCATCATTTCTGTCTTCTCTCTCCTGATTGGCCTAGTGTTGTTGTCTTGTCTCAGTGATGCTGGAGAATCATGACATAAAAAGACACACATTCCTTAATCTCTGGCTAAATAAAAGATGATTGAAAGAGACTTTCTGATCAAGTTATCATAATATTCTCACCTTTTCCACAATCTGTTACAACCAGTAGATCAGCAGGTGGAGCAGATCTTCTGCTCTAATTGTTGGTCAACTCCAGTCATGCGACGAGTTGACGCAGAAATTAAATAAAGAGAAAAGAAAACAGAGTTAAAAGGGGAATATACACCATACAGGCGCACAGCACTGTAAGATCACAGTTAAGGGGCGGATAAATCAAGCCCCGCCTTCACGTCGACTGCTCAACGTTTCCATTGGAGCGTGTTTTTAATTTACGTTCCTCTTGTCCAATAGGAGGACTCCTGGGGACACAGCCGCGCAGATGTGTGAGCAGGTCGCAGCGTAGGAAGAATCAGTGACAGCAGGAGCAACGTCTGCAAACTGGTGACAAATTAGAGTGTGTTGAACAAGCAAGGTGAGCTTTATTTTATGTTTTCTGTTCACCGTTTCACCTGTAAACTCTGCGCAGGAGGAATGCTTAATGTCGTCATTATTGTACTTCCTGGTTGGAGTTAGGTTGTGTCGTATTTATTAATCTGCTCGAGCACAACTTATGAGCTAGTTTCTTTAGCTAGTCCTCGTGGTTATTTATAGCGTCACATTTCTGTATTTTGTTGGGGTTTATTCGACTTTTGTGTCTGTTTTGTATGTGTTTCCAGCTCTTGTAAACCACTACCAACTTTTGTAGCTATTTCCTTTAACACCAAACCCAAGTTTTAGTAGACTAATAATAACGCTACTAATTTACATTTTGTTTTAACCAAAACGTGTCTATTTTGCTGGCCTTACTAAGTGACCTTAAAATTTGTCAAGCGAATGTCTGCTGCCCATTATTACCAAATAAGTCACCGAGTCAGCTGTTTAATGTCTTAACGAGCTTGATAAGTGATTTCCTGATTCGCTTCTCCTTCAAACTTCATGCGGTCAGAACCAGTTTATGTCGCTGTAGTTGTGCAGATCGCGCTGCTTGAAATCTGATCCACGCCAGTGAACAGCCAAGCGAGACTGCCAAGAAAATGGCATTAACCTGGCAGTTAGAGGTCGTTCACATAATTTGCCCTTGTCTCAAGGTGCACTTTTGTCCCTGCTGACAACACCTTCCCTGTCCTGTTAATCTGCAATCTCTCAGCGCTTTACACTTAAATGCCTCCTTGGAAATAATGCACACTCTGAAGAATTTTCTCTTTTTTTTCCTTGCCTGGATACTGAGTGTTATGACTGTCAGACAATGTAAGTGTGTCGGGTAAACCATGTCCTGTGTTGGCTAGTAACATTAGGTTTACTTTGCTCTTTCGTTCTTGCAACTGCATCCCAACAGTTGCTGCTATTAAAACAATCCAAACCTACAAGATCAAAAAAGGACTTGAGAGACAAAAAAAATAGTTTTTTTTTTTTTTTTTACCAACTCAACAATATACGATTTGTTGCTGGAAAGGGATGTGTAAATAATTCTAAACCCAAAACTTTGAAGTTTTGTTGTATTTTTGCAGGTTTGCCAATAAAATAGAATACGATATTGACAATAAGAATAGGGATTTAAGATCAGGATCAGGGTTTCTTTGAAAATGCTTGCTGTATTTAGTCAAGTTTAGTAAATCCAATATTTATAACTGATCAAACTAATCAAAATTTACATTTTGAGTAAGTCACTGGATATATGTAGTTTTGCAATAAAATGCAAAAAGCATGATTATTTAAAAACATATATTTTGCTTTTTAGTTATTTTTTCCTATTTTGTGAAGATTTTTCTTTGTAGTAATTTTGTCCAGTTATTAGCGCACAGTGAAGAAGAAAACAGGTGATCCAACTCTAAAAATTAATTTCTCACAAGCAATCAAATTAAGTTTATCCAAGTAAATATGTTAAATTTATTAAGGGTGTCATGTTAAATAAATTTAGTTTGAC
This sequence comes from Xiphophorus couchianus, assembly GCF_001444195.1. NCBI lineage: Eukaryota > Metazoa > Chordata > Actinopteri > Cyprinodontiformes > Poeciliidae > Xiphophorus > Xiphophorus couchianus. The sequence goes on along the minus strand of NC_040246.1, from coordinate 225,261 downwards.
AAACTTAACTTGATCACATGTCACAAATTAACTGATTTTTTTGAAAGTTGGAGCGCCATTCTGTCGTCTTTTCAGTGTACCAAAAATGTTAATATATAACATGTTACATTGAATAATCAAAAGGTAGATTGAAAATGTACAAAAATAAGCACAAATAATATTAATAATAATAATGCACCCATCAGACCTTTCCTGATTTCTGTTTTCTTTCATATCTCTTTGAAGATTTTTGATTTTGACTGATTCTCTCTTTTGTTTTTGTTTTTTGTTGTTTTTTTTTAAATTTTGGGATAAGATCACATGCAGGAAAACATAAAATGTGTGGCAGTTTTAAAAAAAATTTTTTTTTTTTTTATCCAGGAAACCTTGCCCAAATAACTCAGAAACTTTCCACAGCTCTCCTGTTCAGCTCTGCCTCACACCGCTGCGTTTGAAAATGTCACCGTTTGACCGAACCTTTCAGTGGACTCCGTAAATAGCCTGTTTATGTAAAAACAAATAGAGGGGATTTAAAGTGTACCTGACACAAAACCTGTGGCCAAATTCTCGTCTCTGACTCTGAAAATGCGTGGGTGTGTCTGGGAATGAGTGTTGACAGACAGACGTTTACTGAGTTCCCAGCTGAGGCCTCTGCTTGCTCTCAACCAACCTTGAAGAATGGAGGAGGTTTTTACTGAAAGCCTTGTGCGGTCAGGCCCAAAGAGGCGGCCCTACGTTTGCTCTTCATTGCTGTCGGGGAGAGAAAAGCCTTGTGATTTTCTCTTTCACTTTCAGTTTCGTTTGATGGAAAATCCCTTCACTGTCTTTTTTTTTTCCTTAGATCTTTTTCATGTTAACTGGAGACAAGTAAATTTAGCCACAGCTGCATTTTCTTGGTTTTTTTTTTTTTAATTAATGTAAATAAATGCATGAAGTGTCTTTTTAACTCTTTCTTTCTCCTTTCTGTAACTTTCCAGATGTCCTTTGCCAGCGACAAACTTTATGATGGTTATTTGCGGCTGAATATGCCAACCATTGTTACCAATGTGAAAGTGAGACAAATAGTGCCGTACCTTCCCTGCCTGACGGCTCATGACAGGGTAAGTTTAATCATTCATTACATCAAGTGGAGTTTTTTTTTTTTCTTTTATCGATTATAAAAATAGTAAAGATGAGGTTTATTCCCTTTTTTTATAGTAAGTTGCCAGTGTTTTGCTACACGAACACAGAACATTGTTAAAGTATTCGTTAGGGTTGTCACAATAACAACGTTTACTGGACGTTAAGTAGTTCCAGAAATTACTGTGACAAACTTTAATGTTGTTTTTGAGATTTTTTTTTTCAAGCAATATGTTGATAATGGCATAATAATGCAAGTTTGTCCTCTGAAAGACCAACAAAGAACACTTTGCACTGGAACCGGAAGATATTTTAAATATCCAAAATTAAACATAGCAACAGAAATCGATAAATAAAATTAAAATGAAAAGACACATATAAAACCATAAGTACTGTGTATTAGGATGTATCTTTAAACAAAATTACCCTTCAAAACATATCAATCAGAATGGAAATTATTACATTCTTAGTATTTACACCTATTGAACTTGATTGCTCTTTGTGACGTTACAAACATCAACGTATTTCTCTGGGACAGACCAGAGTGAGTAGCTCACATTAGTAAAGTGAAAGGAAAGTTTCATATAGTTTTTAAAGGCTTACATATTTTCTTTTTTAAATATAGATTGATTATTAAAGGTATTCACCCCACAAGTCGGTTTACACTTTTATTGCTTTCACAAATCAAGTATGATTATCCACATGTGGCATTTTTATTTAAAATATCACAAAAAACTCTAATAAAGTTGAGATAAATTTTGTAACATGATATATTTAGCTTTCACTTTTTTTTTTTTGTGCAGAAAAGACATATTTTGTTGATCATGATGGATTTGTAAAAGCCATAAAAGTGTAAAACATCCAACATGGTGGTGGCAGCATCATGCTGTGATGTCTCTTAATCAGAGACAGGGAAGCTGTTCAGTTAATGAGAGCTTTTTGCAGAATACACTGAACTGTAGATGTGTTATAACTACTCCAGAAAACCTTTCTCTATGTTTTTTTTTTTTTTTAACTGATTGTAGGAAGACATAGAGGCCAAACGGGAAACTTCTGGGAATTTCAATGCCATGGTGCTTCTCCTGGACTGTCTGAAGAGACGGGAGAACTGGCCGGAGCAGTTCATCCAGGCGCTAGCGGCTTGTGAGCACAAAAGCCTCGCAGCTGAAATCAAAAAAGAATACGACTCCCTGCTACAGGTTAACAGTAAGTCACTTTATCATCTGAAGCTTAAAACTTTGCTTTATGTGATGTTTATGCCTTTGTATTATGACACGTATTGATATAAATGACAGCTTAAGCTTCTCTTTTATGTTACTGCCACCTGACTTTATTGCTTTTATTAACTACACAGTACTTGAAGCTGAAGCCTTAGTCACTCTTATTAGCTGAGAGCTGATGTCGGAGTGCCTAAAGTGCTTCTAACACCGTGTTTATTAATGTTTCCATGAATGCTGCTGGTAGGATGTGTTGTGGGTCATATGTAGATCTGAAGGAAAGAACGTCTCTGCTAGGAGTGGGCATTTATCGTATCGTTTATCAATTATTGATAATAATTTCAATTTATTGTTGTCACGATAAATTCCAATTAATGACGTGAACTTACTTTCATAACTTCAGTTTGCTCAGTGGAAACACGGCTATTGATGGTGTGATAGAAATTGATCAAACTGTATTTTATCTTTTGAAAGGCTAAAGTTGTAAGCTTTCTGACTGTGAGTGATGTTAACAACCTGAGTAAAACAGTAAATGATAAATAAATGTGTATAATTTCTGATGCCTACCCTCCACAGCGCTCCGGTCTTAACCTAGCCTCTGTTTGCTTCATCTTAGATCCCAGCTCAGGCTCGGCTGCAGCTACTGTGGTCAGGGCTCATGTCCACCCGGCTCCAGCTGCCAGCCAGCTGCCCGTCTCCGAGAGCATTGCGGATGTTCAGCCGGCTCCCCCTGAGCCAGCCTCTCAGGCTCCGGCTCCTGTCCACTCTCCTGCACAGCAGCAAGTGCCTCAGATGGCGGCCGATTCCCCACCTGAACCCATCTCTGAGCCGCCCGCTCAGGATGAGCTTCCACGCCTTCCGTCTACTCCGCCCCCATCTCCTGAGATCCAGCATGCAGCCGAGGGAAAACACGCTCCCCACCAGGAGCCGGAGGAAAACTCAGAGTCTGATATCCAGAATCCTTCTGGTGATACCGGCGCAGGGAGGAAAGAGGCTGTCGTCGTGGTGACCTCCCCTCAGGAGCAGCAGCAGCAACGTCCGGTCCCTCAAAGTGGAGCTGATCATCTCCAAGCAGCAGCCGCCACAAAGCCGAGTCTGTCTTTAACGTCGGTCAGCTCTGATGTGTCTGGTGGGTCATCTGTGCTAACTCTGACTCCAGAGAAACAGCCAGTCCAGGACACCACCCCACCAGCACACAAGGTTCCTCTGCAGCCCCAGATGAGCACTGAACATACAGCTGCTCAGGCCAGTAACAACACCTTCTATACTCCAAATCATCTAGAAGAAAAAACATTGTGCTACCTGCTGTTGATTTTGTGGTACCTTTGGTTTTCAAGTACCTTTATCAGGTCCACAATGCAGTGTTTCGATGTAGATATAAATGCCGTTCGCTCAAATTGATGCCAGAGAAATGATAAAACATACAGTAGCTTCTACAATATTTGTGCAAGCTATCAAACATCTCATATTACATATTAGGTGATGGTATTGGATGTTTTTTAACATTACGTCTCTCTTTCCCTACAGGCTGTTAAAAGTAGACCACAGACTGTAGCTTCTTCTTCTCCTGAGCCGTTTGCCAACAAGAGAGATGGCTTTCATCAAGACGCCGATGATAACTCGGTGTGCCTGAGCAAACCTACTCAGCTCGTCAGCATCCAGCCAGTTAATCACCCCAGTCCTCCAGTCCAGTCGCAGAGCTCCTCGCTGCAGCCTTACTCCGGCGACAGTGAGCGACTGGAACTAAGCGACCCTTCGTCAGACACCTGTCTTCCTTCCTGCACCGCTCAAGTCGAGAAGCCTGATTCAGCAGAACCACATCAGGAGAACGGGAATGTTCCAGACCACAGCGAACCAGAGGAGAACCACTACGAGTCTCCAAACCAGAGCTTCGACGTGGCGGAGAACGTGGTTCACGTGGCAGAGATGCCATCCATCCTGAATCTTGACGGCCAAGCTCCAGAGCCACAACTTCAAATCGTCAACGGAGAACCGGCCAAAGGAAGCTTTTCTGCATGCATCAACGCTGCAGATGACACTGCGTTGAGTTTTAACAGCCGCCACAGCGAGAACTACACCCCCATCGAGTCAAAGCCTCTGCCCAGTTCAGAGAAAACCACTCCTCCCGACCCCAGCGACGGCCAATCCATGACAAGAAAGTACATTCTGATCGGTGCTGGAGTGGGGGCATGTGCTCTGTTGATGGCGTTGAAGTTTAAGCGTTAAAGACAGGCAAGTTAAGGGGGTAAGGATAGTGACTGAGAATCATCATGGTGTCATATTGTAATCTTTGCACCCAGACGGCACAGGACAGACGCTCAACAATTACAGGTACCATGCCAAACCTTTGTTCGTGTCATTAATTCATATCTGTTGTTGGTGTTCAGCAATGAATGAATTTGACTTTGGCATAAAGCATTGGTTCACTTTAGTGAGGTGAGGTGGCATCTCAGGTGATTTCTTAACAAGCTGCAAATGTGGGTTTTTATAAAGGTACCTGATGGAAAATAATGTTGCCTCACAAAAGTATTCACACACTTTAACTTAAATGCATTTTATTGAGATTTTATGTGATAGGTCTATACTAGGAGTGAATTACTAAATTAGAAGTTAAAAAATTGATGGAAAGAAAATTGTGGCATTTGTTCTCCAGTGTTCTGTAGCAAACCACTGAGGTCTACACAAAACAGCTGGATTTGAAATTAAAGGTGAAATCATACCTGATAGTCTGGTAGAGTCTGTTCGATTGGGGACCAAACTTTTTGTTTTGCATTTGTTATATTTTCAGCTGGAGCGGTTCGCTTTTGTTCTGCGTTGTCCAATGATCCCAACTAATTGAAAAACCGGTTCCTTCCCTCACCTGTGGGGGCACTGCACCAAGAACCACTGAAAGAAACGACACAAAAACCTCTGAAGAAGACACTGAGGCCAACTTCCTTTTCACGACATCTAAACAAAAATAGAGTAGCATCAGATTTTAGTGGTTGCAGGATTTCTCTTTTGTCTTTGGCTGAAGACCACGAGCCATTTCTCCCGCTAGTGCTACCTACTCATGTTTGTTTGTATTTACCCAGAATACCATGACTTATAGTCCGCTTCCTGCTTTTTGATCTTTCTCCGGTCCCCTTGCATCCACATATGCATTCGTTCCGCACCAGAGCTCACTTCAACCGAACTAAGACCTAGGTTTGTTGGCGGTCCAGAGTTAGCTTTTTTTTGGTCTGCACCAGAGTTCGATTACGCATTCACATCTCCCCAAACAAACCAGACGGTCAAGGCAAACACACTAGGGTTCAATTAAAGCGAACTTAACAGGGCTGGAGGGATGCATCCTAAACGAAGCATGATGCTCCACAGTATGGAGGTAGTTTGCACTAGTACCTTGAAGCAAAGAAGTCCTTGGGTTCAAATCCTTTCAGGTAGTCTTGAGGTTCTCCATGTGCATCATGTCTGGGTTTGTTAGGTTTATTAGTTTGTTCAAAGTGCCTCTAAGAGTGAGCATGTCTGTGGTGAACCACGCCTCATCCTTAATGATCACTGGAGATAGGTACCTAGACCTAGCAGAGACCTCTATTGCACTGAATTTCATTCAAGGATAGCAGAGTAACACATGCATACACACACTGTAAAATCTCTAAAAAATACATTGATGTTTTTTAACTTTATCAGATGAGGAAAACGTTCAAGGGATGAAAATACTTTTCACAAGCCACTGCATGTTCTTTGATTTATCTTGGAGGTGGAGGAAGTGGGAGGCAGGAGCTTTTCATATTTAACTCTTTACTTTCTGTCGGTATTTGGAAGCTGCCCTGCAAAAGCCCGCTGTCCTCCATATTTATTTGTACATATTTGACACATTTACTCTACGTAGGTGTGTACCTATTAAGAAAAACTAAAAAAATGTAAAAAGCCTAAATATTGTGCAAGAAATCGAATTTATTTGTTCTTCTTCTTGAGGAAAAAAAACAATCTTTCAAATTTTAGCTCAAGTTTTTTTAACAAAGTATTTTTGTGACAAGTAGATTGTAGGCTTATGTAATAAGATGGATTTTAACTAGAACTTGCTGATTTTTACATGATTTTATCAGTTGAAATGTTTTAATGTGTAACAGAAAATGTAGTTAATGTTACTGCATTATATATTTAAAAAAACAGTCTTTAAAGTGTGTAAATGAGCATCCTGGAGCGTCCTTAGCAATTTGTTAATCAGTGATTTGCTAAATCATTCTTTCTGCCATCTAGTGGACATATTTGGTTTTACAGGTTGCTTTCGTTCAGGTAGAAATGTCTCCTGAATCACGATGTAAAGGTGAAAGATTTTTATTGTAAATAGTTTGTCGATAAACAAAGCACACTTTTCAAAGAGTTAATTCATTATGTTTTGCACGTGTAAACTGCATAGGTGGAGATAGAGTCAGATAGATGGAGAGTCTTCATTGTTTTTCTTCGAGTTTTGCTCTTAAGTTCTGTCTGAACTTGTATGCACTGTTTGTATCTATGCACTCCGACCATCACATCAATAAAATAATTGATATAATTTGAATTACATGTATATTTTACATATTTTGTGTGTGAGGAAACATAACTCGGTGTCTGTCTTGCACTTGGGTCGGCTCCGGGGCCACATTTGGCTCTTTAGGCCCGTAAGAGTGACTCCTAATAACTTTTAGCTGTAGCGTTTCAGAACTGAAAAATGCTTTGTTGCTTAAAGGGAACAAGAAAGGCTTTCATCTAAACTCTACAAAAAATTGTAATCGAAAAATGACAACAATGCCAAAGAAAATTTTCTTATTGTACAGATTTCTTTCTATTTTGTGCACAAAATGAAGCTGAACCCAATGTGCTTTTTAAAAAAAAAATAAATAAAATTCTTTCATCTTTTTCAAAAGAAGTTAATCAAAAAGTCGAGACATTATGTAAAACATTTTACAATGGTTCAGATGACCGTATTGTTGGAGATCATTCATATTTGTCTCTGTGCTCCACCAGTTTCAGGACCCGACCAGAACCCCTGAGTGTAAATTACCTTGAGAAATAATGAGATTTGGTTATGTATAAAAACAGGCTCTAATGTTGATAAATGATCAAATGTTACAAGCCATACATGTCATACAAATGGAACAGATACAGAGTTACATTCACAGTCCAGCGCTGGGGCCACACTTAGCTCACCTTATGGCTGAAACCAAGTGAGGCAAAGATTGTGGCACGAGTTTAGCTTTTTATTCTTCCCTGCTATCAGTACCCTCCAAGGGTAGTCTAATCGGTTTCAGTCTGTTTATGCATGCCTGGCGTCAGTCATGTTTGTGTACGCTGTGGCGTGTGCGTGTCACCAGATTAAAAAGGAGGTTAAAAGACATAGAGGAAAAGATATAATCTATAACAGTATATTGATGTGTTAAAAAGGTCTATTTAAAGCCCATACGCACGTTTAATTGAGAATTCTGTGGAAGACCCTGAAAATTGCTACTTCACAAATTCTCTCCATTTAATCTGACTAATTTTGAGCTACTTTTCAATTAAAAAAAACAAACCAAACAAAAGCCAAAAAAGCCTCAAAGCTGACACAGACATCACATACCCCAAAATACTTGCAGGTGAAATTGCAGGAGGATGGTTCAACGAAATATTGAACTGATGTGGCTGACCACAAAAGCACGTGATACATTTAAAATTGTCATTAGCTAGGAGGGGATTCAACCGTGTTTTATTTGTCAGAATCACAGCTAGCTATAATTTGATTGTAAAGCACTTTTATCATTAGAAAAATAAATACAATAAGCAATTGTTGCGCTACATATAAGTATTTAAATGTCCATTCTAATTGGATTATTTAATGTGGTAAAAATACAGGAAAAGAGACAGGAGTTTATAAACTGGTGGACTCGCGCTCTGATTGGTTCTCACGTCCTTCCATCAACTCCTAGCCCCGCCCACATCTGTCTTGACAGCGAACATAAAAAGGACATGTAGCTCAGCCATTTACGACTCCAGATATCCAGCTAATTATCTCGGCTGCCAGGCTTTTGTTTGTATTTACCCCACAAATCATAGGCATTTATTCACTTATTCGCAACATAAGTCATATATGTAGCTAATTAGCCATTCAATGGCGTTTAATCAACGCGACGATGAAATCGTCGACGGAGAAGACGAAACGCCCTCGAAGCTGCCGCGGTGCAACAAGGAGATGCCCGGTTACTTCAGCAACGAGCCCCAAAATGAGGCTGCCGCGTCCGCCGGGAGAGCCACATCCGAGCGGCGGACGACCAACTCGACCGCGTGGCATCGGAAAGACTCGTTTAAGAAGACAAGGCCGCGTAGGTGTTAACAATGCTAGCTTCGGATATATACTGAGAGGGGAAAGGGGGTCGCTGCATCTACACAAAACACAAGGCGGTACATACAAGAAACCTTGGGCACTGAAATAGTTTTAATAATGAAATATTATAATGTCGCGTTTTTTTTTTTAACGACTGAAGGTTGATAGGCTGTTGTGAGTGTGAAACTTAGTGTCCGTTCGGCTTTGCCATTTGCCATGATATAAATGAGCCATAGAGGCAGTAAAAAGCCAGAATTTTTTTTTTTTTGCACAAGATGGCGTTCGCGGTACACACTGTACTCCTTGTAGGAAAGAAGCTGCTTACCATTTTCTAGGCTAGTTGTGTCACATAAAATGAATCCCCACTCAAACAAAATGTCAGTCATAATTTTCTATAATTTCTACATTAACAAGAAAATAAAATAAAAATGTCTCTGCATATGCTCCACACATTTCAGCTTTTCCTTGGTTTGGGATGGACATTGGAGGCACCCTGGTGAAACTCGTGTATTTTGAGCCCAAAGACATCACTACAGAAGAAGAGCAGGAGGAGGTGGAGAACTTGAGGAGCATCCGGCACTACCTGACCTCCAACACCGCCTACGGCACCACCGGCATCAGGGACGTGCACCTGGAGATGAAGGACCTGACGCTGTGCGGCAGGACGGGGAACCTGCACTTCATCCGCTTCCCCACTCATGACCTGCCCGTCTTCATGCAGATGGGCCGCAACAAGCACTTCTCCAGCCTCCATACCACGCTCTGTGCCACAGGAGGGGGCGCCTACAAATTCGAGTCTGATTTCCGTACGGTGGGTGTGCAGTCTTTGTCCGCTTTATTTTTGCAGCTTGGAATATAAGAGCTGGAAAAGGGTCATCCAAAATACACCAACTGTTGGTTGAGTAGATGAACTATTTTGATTTCTTACACTACCGTTTTGTCTTTTTACAGTGACAAACACAAAACCTGCAAAAAAAAAAAAGAGAATGATTTCACACATTTTTAAAAATGGGAATGGATGGGTCTCCAGTAGAAGTCAGTTTTGCAACAAATCTGAAGAGGCCTCTGACTGAAGAATGTTGTTGTAGCAGTTTAATGACTGTCAAGACATGCTAACAGCTCAATATCCAGGCAACAGAGATGTTATTTCACAGTAACATGTCCTGGACGACACCATCAGTTGTTACCACTAATGCTAATCTACTTAATTTGCTTCTTCTGTTCCTCTTTACATCCCTGGAAGAAACATCACAGTGCACCTTTAAGCAAACTGGAGAGAATTCCTAACAAACTAATACTAGTGTAGCCAAAACTAGCTTGCAAAAGAAAATTATTAAGGGCATAATGAAGTGTATGTAAACTTCTCAGGTGCATCAAATTATGTTTATCCTGCTGTGTCTCTCTTTTTCTTAAAACAACACGAAAAACAAAACAAAGATGGCCGACCTGGAGCTCCACAAGCTGGACGAGCTGGATTGTTTGGTTCGGGGGGTGCTGTACATCGACTCAGTGCTCACCAGCGGCCCCTCGGAGTGCTACTACTTTGAAAACCCCAGGGACCTGGACCACTGCGCTCAGAAGCCCTACACACTGGAGAACCACTATCCTCTGCTGCTGGTCAACATCGGCTCCGGAGTCAGCATCCTGGCCGTCTACTCCGAGAACAACTACAAGCGGGTCACCGGGACCAGGTGATGCTTAGCAGCGAAATCATTTGCGCTTCCTGCTGCTTTGTAACTTTAGATGTATTGTTATTATTATTATTATGACATCGGGAACTCTGGGATTATTTTAAAGATGCTGGGTTGGATACAAATATTGACAATTTAAAATGCCAATATGCAATTGAATGGAATAATCCTTTGTTGATCCCACTGTGGGGAAATTTAGCCGTTACATCAGTAACAAGTAAATGTAATATTAGACTCAAGCATTACTTCACAATCTTCACCTATGAAATCTCTCTGTTCTGCATGGTGGAAGCGGTTTGATCAGTTTGTACAGCTTTGATAATACTTTTAGAAATGGCTAATAGGATTTGGAAGCTACAAGAAATGTTTTGACATAAATCTTCCAAGGGACATATATTTTTTTAGATTTTTAACAAAAAAAAACAATATAATGAATTAATAAAGTACTGACAGATAAACTTGAACAGCAATTTGAAAATCTCTTTTTTATTACATTGCACAACAATACAAAGTTTTGGTTAAATTAATAAGATTATTTATGTTTAATTACCAACAGTATAGTTAAAAATATTTTACACTTTTTTTTTTATGTGACCCTAAAAGTGTTGAGATGCAGTGGCTTTTAAAGTTTTTCCAACTTCTAAATGTTTAATGTGATTGACAAGCATAAAAATATGCATCAGTAAGTGAGAGGAAATGGATTCAGGATTTCCCCCCCCCTTCCAAAGACAATCTGAAAAGTGTGGCGTGCAAGTTTTTTTCAGATGCCTTTGCTGATTTGTCTAAATGAAATCCACTGCAAACACAGCTCCCTTCTAACTGGTTGATGGGGGCCATCCTGACTGTAATTTAGCGCAATCTTTCGCTGTACATGCATATTGAGCCCACTGTGGAAAGCATTATGCTGCGGCTTCCCTTTTCCTTCTGTAAAGAATAATGTTGATCTTTCCTCAGAGTGGCATACAGTGTAATTTCTGATTGTAACATGCAAAAGTTCTTGGGGTTTGAATATTTTTTTACAATGCACTTATCTAGTACTACAGAGGTAGGGAAATATCACAGAAAAACTGTTAAAAAAACAATTCAAAATGACTCGTATTTAGTTTTTTTTATCGCTCTCTGTGTCTGCTCTGCTCTACACACAGGTTTGTTGCTATAGCAAATGACTGACAACAGCTTGACTTACGAACAGATAAGCTTACGTTCAAGTGCATCATGGTTAAACACCAAAAAACACAAAAACTTTTTCCACAAAAAGATGAGCACATTCAGTTGATTGCAGTTTTATTTTTTCAGGCTTGAACTTTATTTTGCAATTACTAGTAAGTGATGATCTGAACACAGCAGTGGTTGATTACCTGATTTAAACACCTGCTCTACTGATGGTATGTCAGACTTGGTGTGTGGGTTGCTTTATTTTTATTTTTTAACTGAACCGAATCACGCCGAATTTCACAGCTCATTTACATGTTAGTTGTCAAAGTCAAGCTAGCATAGCCAACCTACTTCCCTCTCTGTTTTCATTTTATAAAACGTGTACATTTAAGATTTAGTGCATTATGTTGACAAGTTGTTAAAACCCATGGTAATAATCATTGACAAGTAGTTTTTTTTCAGCAGGGAGCTGAGGAGTGGATACTTGCATACGTGCATGATGTCACTTTGCAACGTCTCTACATGCTATTGTTGAGGCTAACGCTAATATTGAGATTGTTTCTCATAGCTTTTGTTATCAGTTTGTAACATCTTACTGAATGAAGTTGACTATTGAGTCAAATCCCGGAGAATTTCACAGATGTCTGATTCATCTGTTTGCGTCTACAGCCTCGGGGGCGGGACCTTCCTCGGCCTGTGCTGCCTTCTCACTGGCTGCTCGACTTTCGAGGAAGCCCTAGAAATGGCTTCTCAGGGGGAGAGCACCCATGTGGACAAGCTGGTCCGGGACATCTACGGAGGAGACTATGAGAGGTTTGGGCTGCCGGGCTGGACTGTGGCCTCAAGGTGCGGTTTACAGCTCCTACTGTTCTTACTGTTGGTCTTCAGCCTGTTTTGTGATGGCTTCCAGCTTCGTCAGAGCTTCAGCAGAGAACCTGAGCACTGTTAGGTTTACTGGCTGGACTTGAGCGGTCTCCACGCCGACTGACAGCTCCGTTTCTCTTCATTTTCTAGTTTTGGCAGCATGATGTTCAAAGAAAAAAGGGAGTCTGTGTCTAAGGAGGACCTGGCTCGGGCAACGCTGGTCACGATCACTAATAACATCGGCTCCATTACCAGAATGTGCGCTCTCAATGAGGTTAGTAACAATCATGGGGTAATAATGGTTAAGTGTGTGGAAGATATTTGCACTAGAAACTAGACAAAAAATGCTTGGTGAGTTTTTGTGTTTTTTCCAGTGCAGCAGTGATGTTTGCCACTAAAGAGGCACCAATCAGAATTTGCGTCACCAATTTCTGACCAAGTGGTTTTCTGAAAGTTAGCCATGTTAGTCAATTTCAGCTCATTTGAGAGCAATATTATTAGTAGGTATTGACAAGGCAGCAATCAGTCCTTTATGTTGGAAGCTGAGGTGATGTCACACTGTGTGGTGGGACAGGGGCCACTGTGAAACAGTAGTTTAGCCTTTTGTAAGAAAGCGATCTTAAAGTTACCCTTCTGATTGAAGAGGGACAATGATCTGGTGAGGTAGAGACTCTAGCAACACTTGAAATGTTGAGAAATCAACTCTTGTTGACCAGTGTGTTCAGCTAGCGGCGGAGCCTTTATTAGCGTAATTTCAAAACAACTACAGAAAAGTTTTTTGTATCTTATGCTAAAGTAACAGATGTGCAGATATCTGTATATGAATTTAAGAAGCTTGATAAATTAGACAATCAGCCAATCAAAGATGAGCCAATAACATTTCGATTGTTTCAACTTAAATTTTATTACAAATGAAAAACAAATAGATTTTATGATATATAAAAAAAATCAGAATTCTAAATGAGTGTTTTTGTTTTATTTCTGTCTGTGAACCTGGGAGTGCATTCACTGATTGGAAAAACACAGAGAACCAGCTTCTTGTTCTCCCCAGCCAGGTTCTTGGTGCAACTCTGGTCTAAGTTGATGTGGTTTTATATAAAATCCCGTTGTGTGTTCAGACTGGTGTTTGTGTAAAACGGCTGGAGAAGACCTGTCAAGTCTTATTCCTTTTTTGCCTTCAGCCTCTTTACGGTGCTGCCTTGTGGCGTCTTGATCAAGCAGCATTGTACAGGGCTATGACGGCGTAGAGGAGCTCACACTGTGTGGCGGCCATCGTCATGGGCAACGTTATACACTTCTGTTACTGCTTATTAAACAAAATCTGTTTGATTGCCGTTATTTCTGACCTCCTCTTGTTTTTTGCTCAGAACATTGAGAGAGTGGTGTTTGTTGGGAACTTCCTAAGAGTGAACATCCTCTCTATGAAGCTGCTGGCCTACGCCATGGACTACTGGTCCAAAGGCCAGCTCAAGGCTCTCTTCCTTCGCCATGAGGCAAGGCACTAATTGGTTTATTTTAAACAAAAAAGAGTCGGGGCAAACACTTTTCATTCCCAGTAGCTCACCTGTTCAAAGTTTTCCAGTGTCTGGACTGGACTAACGGTGTCTAACTCTCTTTTCCAGGGTTACTTCGGTGCTGTCGGAGCCTTGCTGGGACTTCTGCATCCGTCCTGATCCCTCGACAAAGGAAGGGAACAAAAGAAGAAAAAAAAAAGTCAATCTGCTGCAGCAATCAGAAGCACTTTAGATTGTTAGGAATCAGTTTTTTCTTAAATGTAGCGTTGCCTGCTTCACCTACCGGTACATTCTTGCATGTGGACCGGCACACGTTTTAAGTTCTCGTACGCCGGTAGGATGTTGAAGGTTTTCTGAACACTCCGTGGCTTAAGTTGGACGCAGAAAAGCTGGCAAGTTTGGTATTTTCGCACCTTTTTGTCGTATTTGGCGATTTCAAGGAAATCCAGTAGTGTTGCCTGAAGTAATTTAATTAGAAGTACCTGTTGGTAGGTAGTTTTGTCTGAATGGCGCTCGCTACCCTCTGTGGGTAACCGGTTCTGGGCCAAAATACTGCAGGCTGTACACAAAGGTACCAAAATGAATGATAAATGTTACTTTGCCCCTTTTAGAATGACTTTTTGTTACATAAGCACATTTATGTAACAAGAATGTTCTTAATTGGTTTCCCAAAGAGACGATGAACAGAAAGACTTGATAGAAAGTTACTTGCACCATTTAAAGAGGTAATTCCAGCTGTATTCATCACAGGTAATTAGAGGAAATGGGTCATCACTTGAACTCCTGTCTACATGGTTAAAGTGAAACACTATTATTAACATCCACCTCCTGTCTTGCATAATAAGCTTTTTTGATGTAGTCCAACTAATTTGAGGGTTTTAATAAAAGGGCAACCAAGGTTTTATAAGGTGCTGCATACAAAATGTGTTGTATTCATAAATTAAGCCCTTTTATAACACTAATGTAATATTGTACACTTTTTTTTTTTGTCTATGAATGATGGAGCCCACTTGCTGTACAAATGCACCTACTGTCATCTGCGTTACTGAAGTGCCTTCAGGCCAGTGCATGTCTGTGAGGAGAAATTGGTGCACATTGAGAAATGTGCACAGAAACTACAGGTCCAAAAAGCACATCGTCTCAATATGAGTTCAAAACATTGTTTTTTTTTGTTTGTTTTTTATGGTGAAACTCAGCGCTTCCCTCCAGTGGAGGTATACAATGTGTTCTCCACACCTGTTCCTGTTCTGTGTGGTTCAGTTATAAACACAAACTCTTCTGCTCTTCCTGTTGTAATGATAGATCATCCTTTTTTATGTCCATCTATGATTACAAGGACCAGAATTTGTCTCTTTCCTTTGTTTTGGTCAGTGATTGTCTGGAAACTACAGAGTAATTAGATTTTAAGTGCCTGTCATAATTTGTTTGTAGAATGAAATCTGTTAGGCATGATGGTTATCATTCTCAATAATACAAGATCATCTTTGTTTCACGTTTGCTTGTATTTTGCATAGAAATGATTTTTTTTCCTGATCTATTTTTTTTATGTTGAATCTATTAAAAATGTTTTTTCATACCATCTTTGAATCGTATTGCTTCTTTCTCTGCATAAATTATTAGGACCAAGTCAAAAACCAAACTACATTGGTCCAACTTTGTTGGATGTTTGTTGCTACATTTAATCAGCTAATAAATTGATAGCCTGATAGCCACATTATTACACATTACAGCAAAAAAAATGTGTCAACCTCATTAAATTTTAATCACATTTTCAGAAATGGCATTCCATTGGATTTTAAAAAAAATATATATAACAGTGCTTGTCACCAACTTTAAAAAATATATTCCTAAAGGTCCAATTGACGTAAAAGTCTCACCAGAACCCATCTAGTTCCGACATCACTGACGTTTGCGCGCGAGGTTTGTAATGCGCCAGTTCGACGCCATGAAACGAGCTGCTCTGTGAATATCAACCCTCCATCACAAAGACGGAAGTTCCGAGCTGAACAAGTCGGTAATGTTAATTCAATATTTGAAAGCCTGGCCAACACGGTGGTTGTTGGCCAGGCTTCGCTCAGTTCATCTGCTGCCATTGCTAACTACAGAGAGGCTAAAAATGCTAAAACAGCGCAGGAAATCAACTTCTTCTGCTCGCTGATTGGCCAGATTTAAAAACTACCGTAGGCAATCCAATTAAACGGTGATGTGAGGCGAGATTTTAATCGAGCGGAGTAGCCTGAAAAGTCTATGTCCTCACACGAACAAGAAAAAACATAAATACGTCAAGAAATTACGTGTAATAATAACACAAGGGAAGCAGGAATGAACACATAAAGGGAGGTTCAGAAACAAACGAAAAATCCTATAGCTGAAGTCTATCAGTACAGAAAGCCATCTTAAATAAAATAAAAGATGGTCAAGTACAAGCCTGTACTTGACCATCTTTTATTGGTCAAGCACCAGTATTGTCATTGGACAATAGGGTAACATTCACAAACACCAGACCTTCATAAAACGTTGTTGTAAAAGACTAAAGTCATTTTTAAATTACTTAAAGTATCCACTGGGCACAGTGTGGCTTTAATTCAGAGGTGGGAAGAACATCATTATACAGCAGCTTGAGAAAGACCTGAAACCAGCAGTTACAGTTTGTTTCAAAGAAATAACAGTAATGGGGCTTATATCCACCATTACTCAGCAGCAGTGTTCACCGTATACAAATACATTTGATTGATTGATTATCAATCACTTAGTGAAACGTATTTATATAGATTAATTACACACATACTGATGTTTTCCAGCCTTTACTTCTGTTAATTGTGATTATTTTCCAGTTTGAAGTTCATAAAAACATGACATTTAAAATGTGAGTAGTACGTCAGACCACTAATTTAAAAAAACACTTTATAATGCAGAAATTTGGGGATAATGAAAAGTACCAACTTAAGTACCTTTAATATGTGAAATTAGCCTCGCCAGATTCTAATTTATTGAACATGACTATAATGGCTGTTATAATTGAGAACACAAAATGCATTTTGAAAGCTGAATACTGCAGCAGAAAGAGGCTTTTATATGTAGCGATACGGACAGAAATGAGTTGTGAGAGTTTCCACACATGTGGCAGCTGTCAGAAAGCGAAGAAGAAGAAAAAGAAAAAAACCTTTAGTGTGTGGCTGGAAACTTTTCCCAGCACACGTGTACTTCATCAGGCACGTACACATCTGCCCGAGCAACGAGTCAAATTCAGCTTTTTACCGTTTCATAAGGAAGAGAGAGAGAGAGAGAGAGAGGGAGGCCGTTACAGAACCAGACGTGAAAAGAGTCAGTGTCTTTCCAGGGAATAAATCCAGCCCCTTGCAGCCGTGGAGTCCCATCCTCCTCTTCCTCCTTCCTCTCCTCCTCCTCCTCCTCCTCCTCCTCGGTGAAAGCTGCTGCACAGCTGGCAAATTAACGACAAGAGTCGCCACACGGAGCAACTGGTGGGTCGCTGCCCCGCCGACTGGACTCGTGCGTGATGATGGACATGAGTTAGAAAGAAATCCAGAGTTATTTCTCACTGATCTGGCGGAGGGGGGCTCAGGATCAACACACGGAGCAGCCAGCACCCCTCGCTCCACTGGAACCGCTATAACCTCCTTAATACTGGCACCACAAGGTAAGACAGACACGGTTTTATTGGACGTGATTTAGCCACCTGGATACGTTAAGAGAAGTCAGTGGGGCTGTTTACTTATTATATCATTTGTCTGCATTGTAAAAACTGCATTTATTCTTCACTTTCTGGTCTTTCTATGTGCGTTCTCAGATAAATGCTAAATACTAGAGGTTAAAAATGCTAGGTCATAAATATGCTAGAGCTGGAACGATTAATCGGGTTAATTGTGTCGAATTGACTATTGAAATAATCGTCAACTAATTTAATAACCGATTAATTGTTAAGTGGAGTATCTACCGACTCACAAAAGAGAGATCAATAGCTCAAACAACAACAACATAACCGGAGTGGTAATTAAGACAAAACTACAAAAAATATATACATTTTGCATTTAAGATTAAAAACAAAGCTTGTAAATATGTTCTACGCCAAACTCCTCAAGTGGCTACTTTTAGCAACTCTCTTTAGCCCCTTTTGCGATCCAATTATTAACCGATTAATTGAAAAAATAATCAACAGATCAGCCATATAATGTATTGATATCATAAAGTCTACTTTACGTTAGAAGTATTGTTTCAGTTACAGATGCATCCTTTGCTACAAATGATCAAGTCTACGCTAAAGAAATTGCTACGTTATTGCATTTAAGGCAGTACAATTTTTATTTTCTTACTTATGAAAACAGTAGATTTTTTTTTTGCTGCATGTTTAAATGCATTTCTAATACTGCGTGAAATGGCTCATGTGGTTAAGTGAAACATTCTGCGGAATGTGGACATTTTAAAATCAGATTAATCGTCAAATAATCAATTAATCATCAAAGTAAGCAATTGATTAATCATTACTGAATAATCATTAATTGCAGCCCTAAAATATGCAGTTCAGAACATTCATGATTGACATCACAGTGCAAACGCATAAGAGTGAGTTTACTTTATGTCATAAAAGAGTTTTAAAAAAAATAAATAACTAAAAAAATGTTTTAGTTTCCAGAAAGATGAGACGCCACATGGACACCCTGTTATTTTAGAAGGTGAATTTCTACTTGCAGCCAACGTCTGTTAATCTGTATGATGTCTTGCAAAGGTATTAACACCCCTCAAACCTTTTCTGTCCTTGTCCAACGTTCATATTTAATATGTAGTGTAGTGATTGTACTACATAGTGTTTTATAACTCTGCTGTCGAAGGAAAGATTTTCAGAGTTTTTTGGGTTTTTTTAAACAACAACAAAAAAAATCTCAAGAGTGTGGCAGGCACCTTGGTTTAGCGCCAGCTTTCACTTCGATTCCAGCTGCAGGCCTTCGGGGGACATGTCACTAACAAATAACGACAGCTCAACCATTTGGATGGAGAGCGCCCAGAAGGCAGCAGATTCCAAGTTTTGACCGAGTTTCTAAATTTGGATTTGGTTCTGTACTTTGGCTGGACCGTTCAAACAAATGGCTTTGCTTTGAGCTAAAACGTTTTTGTTTTTTTTTCTTCCAGGATTGCTTTGTGTTTAGCTCCTCCTACTTTTCCACTCAGTCCGACCAGCTTCCCTGTCCCTGCTGAAGGAACGCATCCCCACAGCATTATGCTGCCACTTCCTTGTTTTACAGTGGGGATGGTCCGTTTAAGGTTGTTTCTATTGCCCACAGTGTTTTTCATCAAAAGATGGCAGCGGCTGCACTGGACTTGATTTAAGGCTATTAGAATAAAGGACTACAAATGCACACTTAAGATTGTTAATTGTAAAAGAAAAAAAAAATCACAATAAGTCACTACTTTTCATCAGTTAGTCTCTGAAAAGCCTTTCAAAACTCACTGAAGTTTGTAGCTGCAACACTATCAAATGTGAAAAAAGTTCAAGGCGAGGAAGTTTTAAACCGCAAGCCTTTTCGATACCGTTTAAAATTCTCCATCGAATGTCTCTGAGGCCCCCAGCTCGCTGTGAGCAGGGATGGAAATCATTACGGGACGAACTGTAAATATGCAGCGCTGCACGCGGAAGCACGGAGCTCTGTCTGCTGGACTCTGGCGACTCCAGTGATTCAGAACACGGCGCAGCCATGGACCTGCTTTGGTTTCGGTTAAGACAGAAAGGGGAACAGATGTGTGAGAGAGTTCCCACTGAACGCTTGTGTTCAGCCTCCACAGAGCTGGAAGGAAACAAACGAAGAGATTTTCTTAGTACAAAAGTAGATGTCAATAATATATCAGCTTTATAATTCTGGCGTGTTTTTGTGCTAACTGAGTCCAGACCAGTTTGCCAAGACATAAAAGAAATAATGTGCAAAAATACAGCAAGGGAAGCTTCTGAGAGCCAAATCTGCTGTCTGCAAAGTGAAGCAATTAACAAATTCTTTGTTCGTTTAGGCCTAGGATCTGGCTAAAACAGATTGGGATTTTTTTTGTTGCTTTGACGGTCGGTCAGGTTACAGAACATGTTTCCAGACATGCAGCTCTGACCCGACTGTGGTTCTGCCGTTAAAAGCTTGTCATAAAAAAAAACCCCACTGTGTAGTCGGACTCAGAACGTGTATTCAGTCCCCACGCTGTGGTTCCTGTACAAACACGTCACACTACGGTATTTGTATCCCTGGAGAACGCTGCCGCCCCGAAATTAGTTTAGTTATCAATAGGAGGCCTGTGTGTGGTGCCCAGTAAGCAACCAGCTGCAGATACAAACATGGATCAAAGCAGATTCAAGACTTTCAGGAACATTTTGTGGAAAAATATGTGGAGTATTTTGTTTTTTATGAAGTGTGATCTATTTCCTATTTTCCACACAACAATCCATTCCCAAACAGCAATAAATTACATGAATGTCATCAAACAGTAATTATGATCAGGAACACGAACGAGTAAATGACAAAAACAATAAATAAACAGAAAAAATAAGCAAAGGTTACAAAAAACTTAAATCAAATAATTAAAAATCCGAAGCTTCTTCAACTTTGCTGCAATACGGACAACGTCACGTCTACAAGAACTCTTTGAAGAATCTCAATTAATGAGTTGCAACATTTAATTTCCCCTTTGGGATCAATAAAGTAATTTTGAATTTGAAATATTTCAAGAATTTTGAACCACAATAATAAAAAAAAAGTGTTGCAATTTTAAAAAAATGAAAATAAAACAATTTTCAAAATTATACATACCGTTCAAACTGTTTCCTATCTTCTAATGTTACTATAACAATCTTGTCTGGTTTCTGTTAGGATTTTTATGTGATAAACCGACACAAAATAATCTGTAATTGTGAAGAATTCGTGGTTTTCAATATTTTTCTTTCTTTTCTTTTTTTATTTTTACAATTAAAATCTGAGACACTGTGGTGTGTATTTCCATTCAGTCCAATCCCTCAAACTAAAGCACAGTTTGATCATCTGCCTTCAGTAGTCACCTAATTATTTAATTTCCATTTGGGTGTAATAAAGTATTTTTGAAGTGAATTCATTTTATTATGTGTTTTCCAGCCACATTATGCCATTTTATAGCACAATAAAGTAACCGTGTTAGTTTCAGTTGTCAAAGAAATGCTGAATATATCAGATAAAACTTAAAATGAATTTAACTTAATAATTTAACGCCTTGAAATTGGGCCTCTGTCTCTTTAAAAACTCGTGCTCTGTCTGTAACTGCCTTCAGGAAGTCATCACAACATGACTCCTCTATTAAAGTGAATAGAAACTGACTGTTGTCTGTCTTTTTTAAATTGCTACATTGGCTTTTTTTCTTGTGAAAAATCCCTTGTTTTATGTTTTGAGTGAATAAAAACTGAATCTGCCATGAAGTATGAATAATTCTAAGTTCATCTGGACTCCAAAAGACGTAACTTCTGAGATTCCCACTGTACGTGACTCTATAGTTTTGATTCAGTTTGACAACAAACACCCCAGAAACCTCTGAGAACCAGATATCAATTTTCTTTGTGTTCATGTTGGTCAATCACAGAACATCCCAATAAAATAATTTTTAAAAAAAAAGAAATACACTGGTATTTGTTGTTTGTAACGTGACAGAATGTGGTAAAGTTTAAAGGGGAGGACTATTTTTGCTGGGTATCTTAAGTATTGAAGGATAAAAAAATGTCTTCTCTGAGAATTGTTATGAAATGAGGCAAACAGGCATTTATTTTTGTAGCAATTAGCCCCCCAATTTGTTGACGTATGGCCTGACCAGATGGTATGAATTAAAATGCCAAAGTAGCTCAACTCACATGAACTTCCTCACAAGTGCTGACCAGGTTCCCGCTTCATTCTGTAAACTTTTTAAAATGATTTCTTATTACTTGTTGCGTTTCTTTATGTAATTTATTAATGATTTTTTTGTTCAAGCAGCAGTGCTGTGGCTTTTTGGAATTGACCTTAAACTCCTTGCATTTGTTGGAAAAACGTCCACAGAGACTCTTAAGTGGTCAAGTTAGGAGTAGGAACAAAACATGTAAATTGTGGCTGAGTTAGTTACTTCTTACATTTTCCTGGAGTTAAACATTGTCCATACCCTTGTTTTTTTCTCTTCCTCTCTCCTTTGTTTGCAGCTGAAAGGATGGAGAAGTCGAGGCACACGCGGCAGTTAGCGGTCAGCCTTCTGTTTGGGTTGTGGTTTCCTTGTTGTTTAACCCAGACCACAGTGCCCAGCAGGGCCACCGTGGTCCCTACTCCGTCCGGGGCCCCGCAGCAGCTGAAGGTCCGCCTGGCCGGATACCCCCGCAAACACAACGAGGGCCGGATAGAGCTCTTCTACAAGGGAGAGTGGGGAACCATCTGCGACGACGACTTCTCTATAGCCAACGCCAACGTCCTCTGCCGACAGCTGGGCTTCGTCTCAGCCACTGGATGGACTCACAGCGCCAAATACGGCAACGGACAAGGTCAGAGCCCCTTCACTCAGTATTAACATGGGGTTTCATTGTTAGTAAATATAGACAGTGTTATGTGTTTCCAGGCACACAGGGCCATTTTATAGCACAATAAAGTAAGTCTGTTACCTTCAGTTATTATAAAAAATGCTATATATGTCAAACATGACTAATTTAAGGCTTTGAAATTGAACCTCTGTCTTTTAAAGAAGGTTTGACTCTTTCTGAAACTCCGCCTTCAGGAAGTCGTCACAACATGGCTCCTCTATTAACCTTTTAACAATGTTTTTACCAGCGTGTCATTGAGAAGTAGCTCCTACAATGAGCTCAGCAAGGCAACAGCTCCACCAGGTGTTTGCTAATTGCTGCTGGCTAGTCTGCAGGAGCTGTTACTAGCTTGTGCTATATAATGGCACTATGGAAAATACATGATTAAAAGACAAAAAAAACAAAACATTAAAAAGTACTGACCAATGTGAAAAAAAATATATTGTGCTACGAAATCATTTCAATTTTAGGATTTTTTTTTGTGTTATGAAATTCAGTAAAAATAGAATCCAAAATGTATTAACAACCCAGGTATGGATTTGTTTTTATCCTCCGAACTGAGAATTTCCTGGAGCCTAAGTAAGCGTCTTCCTTTACAGGAAAGATCTGGTTGGACAACGTGTTGTGTAGCGGAGGGGAGAAGAGCATCGAGTTGTGCAAGTCTCGAGGATGGGGAAACAGCGACTGCACTCACGATGAAGATGCTGGAGTGGTTTGCAAAGATGAGAGGATTCCTGGCTTTGTGGACTCAAACATTATTGACGTAAGTTGCTTAAAAAAAAACTAAAACTCTGATTCCTCTGAATAATTGAGATCTGTTATAAATTCATATAAAGGCTTTAAAAAAAAAAAAAAAAAATATATATATATATATATATATATATATATATATATATATATATATTGCCATGGGTCATGAAAAAATTTGTTTATTCAGTACTTCTGTGGCTGTATGTCCTCTGGTTGCCACATGCCTTTACTGTACAGTTCTGTATTACAAATATATTGTTATAACATGCGTCTGCGTCTTACTTTACTTGTTTTAACTTATTACATAATTCAATTTTTCTCAAATGTTGAACACAAATTCTGTTATCCGTGTTTCTTTTAAAGGGTCAGAATTAAGTACAATCGACATTTTTCTTTAGCTTCACATGATGTTATAATGTTGTTCCCTCATCAAAAACATACCTGGAGTGTCGCTTTGATTTTTTCATGCATGTTAATAGAGGAGCCATGTTGTGATGACTTCCTGAAGGCGGAGTTTCAGAAAAAGCAGCAGTTTTTAAAGAGACAGTGACCTAATTGTAAGTTGTTAAATTGGGAAGTAAAATTTCTTTAAAGTTATATTTGATTTAATTGTGAATTGGAAGGAAAGCGATTCATTGTTTTCAAAAAATACTTGCCTGTGAACATTTTAAAGGGTGGTGTATATTTGTATTGATCCCCCCCCCTTTATTCTGATGTATCTAAATAAAATGCCTTTGGTTTTATGCATGCTTTTTGTTGGGGTTTACCACATAAACATTCTAATTGTATGGGGGGGAAAAATAGAATCGGGTTTAATACATTTTGGACACTTGGCGATACCTTTGTGAGGCGCTCGCTTTCAAGGAGTTCAGCAGGTTTTAAGAAAACGCTAAAACTAACCTTGTTTGCTATAACCTGATAATCCCAGTCCAGCAGGACCATGTGGTCCAGCTGGAACCAGTTTAATCTGGTCACACATCTATACTGGCTTCTAGAATCGCATTTAATGCTTCCAAGGTGCCGCTTTGTTGAGCATTATTAGAAAAGAATGTTCATAACATTAAAGGACTGTCATTTTAATCTTCATAAACTCTGTCCTCTAGTGTGTTTCGGTCAAACATGGCGACCAGATTTTAATCTCTGACTGCTGCCAATTTTCTTTCCAAATAAAGCCCCAGTGGAAGTGACTCATGGCTTTCACATGTACAGTGATCTGAACTGCAGTGACTGTTTTATTCAGTTTCTCTATTTGTCGTGGCAGAAAAAATCTGGAAGACGTTGCAATATGAACATATGGAACAACGAATTTCTCAAATGCTTTAAATGTATATTTTCTTTCCTGTGTTATCTGATCATTCAGACCAGGGACGCACCAAATTACTTTTTTCACTTCCAATACCGATATCTGAGATATAGTATCGGCCGATAGCGATCCAATACAGAAACACAGTTCTGCATTGACTTAAAATGTTTCTTTTTCTTAAACAAAGAGCTAAATGCACTGAATTATACATTTAATAGCTCTGCATCAGTACAGCACACTTAAATATGCCAATAGATTCACAAGCTTGATGAAACATGGAAAAACAAAAAAACTTTAATTTGTTCAGTTGGTCATAATTAGGAATAGAACAGCAAATGTAAAATAAATAATAAAGAAACTGAAACTGACAAATGACTACGTTGGTCCAACATGTCAAAATAAACTGCAACAAATCTTCTGTCAAATGGTTACAGGAAGTGCATTTAGAAATTATATTTGTGGTGTAAAATAAATAGTAAAGCATCTGGTCGCTCAGAGCACAAAACGTAGAATTACATTTAATAGATCTGCCCTTATTGATTGAGCACATTGTCACGATCACGATGTAGAATTTTTGTCAATATAGGGGCCGATACAGATATTAATATCAGATCGGTGCATCTCTAATTCAGACGTTCATTTTTGAATCTTTAATTTCTGTGTTTCTGGTGGATAAATTGCTTTTTTTTGCACAACTGTTTCTTATTCAATTTCCCGTTGCTGCTCAATAAAGTATTTTTGAATTAGAATTGAATATTTTTATTTGATCTTTTTCATTCCAGGCTCAAGTTGACGAGAAGAAGGTGGAGGAGGTGCGGCTCCGGCCCGTCGTCGGCACGGCCAGGAGGAAGCTGCCCATCACCGAGGGCGTGGTGGAGGTCAAACACAAGGACGGCTGGGCTCAGATCTGTGACGTGGGATGGACCATCAAGAACACCCGCGTGGTCTGCGGCATGCTGGGATTCCCGCATGAACGGAAGGTCAACAAGAACTTCTACAAGTAAGAAACGGGCCCAAGTAGAACCTTTGAAGCTCCAGTCTGTGGTGAGGTAGGAAGGTTTACGCTGAAATTGTGTTTTGCTTTGTTCTTTTTTAGATAAATAGACAAAGTCACGGGAAAAAGAAAGTACATCCTCCTATATGTTAGTTTTCATGCATCATGACATACTGACAATAATCTGGCCTTGTTGGGTAATAAACGTTTGTAATCTAAAGTTATGTGAACCTACAGATTCCACAGTTTTTGAGGCGTCATGTTGGTGAAATAGAAATTCTGTGAGTGGAAAACCCAGATAAACTCCAGGCTTTATCAGTGTGGAGGAATGTCGGCCTTCTCTTCTGGCCATGTTGCTTCAGTTCAGTGAACTTTGCAGACGTTTGTTGTGTGAACAGCTGTCTTCAGGTTTGACCAGAGCATTTGGTCTGGATGAGGTCTGGACTTTGACTGGGACATTGCAACACTTTGGCTCTTTATCATAACAGATTATCTCACATTTCTACAGGTGAGGATGGTAGACCACTGGTTTTAGAATTCTAATTTTAATCTCAGAATTCACATTTCTGAGATTAAAGTCAGTACATTTTCCTCTGGAATGTTTTTTTTTAAGCATTATTATTATTAGTTTTTTTTGTCACATCTATTTGAAATCTCGTAGTTTGTTCATATTCAACTTTTCAGTCTTAAATTCTGCTGCCACTCTCTTTTTTTTATCAGAAAATCTATGACAACTCTTCTAAAAAAAATAGACGAATGTTGAGTCTTTTTCTAAATCTTCTGTCATAAGGTAAACCTTATTTAGCGCTCTAATTTGGACATGTAGAACCTCTCTGCTCACTTTACTCACTTTGGAGAGAATTTTCTGGAACATTTACTCCTGGCAACATTAGTGGCTGTCATAAAACTTTTCCCTTCATGGAAAAACCTACCAGAATAATTGGCTTTAATTAGTTTGGAAGCACATGAAAGCTTGGTGGGCAGCAGGGATTTCTTCTGAGGATGCGGAAGGGTATTTATTTTGGAAGTGGTCACTCTTTCTCATAATCAGTCGCTGCTGCTTCATAAACCTTACAGAAACATTAGAAACATGAAATGATATAAATGTTTTTTCACACACAGCATTTCTGTTTTGGCTTAATCCTTAATTAATAGCAAATAATCACAGGTCTGGATTCTTTTGAATGTTTTTGACAGTTGAGATTAGATTAAAATATATACAGTATATAAAACCGTTGTACTGAAAGTTGTTTGCGGTCAATACTGACATCATATTTGATTATCATAATTACCCGTTGAATTTGTCAGCCATTTTTTGCTGACTTATCAAAACAGAATAGGCATAGAAAGAGCCGTAATGATGTTATAACAGTCCTGACAACAGGGATTGTCGAGTTTGGGGAAGTTTGTGTGACACTATCATTCCTCTCAGAGTAAGACATTCAGAAACACAGTTTCTTTCCTTTGACTAAGCCACAAGCAGGATCTCCTTTGTTTGTCAGCGAGTGGAGATTGTGGAGGCGGACGTCTCTGCCAAAAGTCTCGAGTGACAACAGCTCTCATGGCAGAAGTTAGTTTTCCGGATCTTTCTGTCGTATATTTTCCATATGTTTATGTTTATCTTTTTCAAAGATATTATGCTTTAATTCATCTCCTCGGCCTCTATTGTCACTGGAGAATAATCACTAACCTGCTTCCTGTTTTGCCACTTTTATTTTTGGATTGAAGAATTTATTATGTGAGCCTGAACATCTTTGAAGTATGTGTGATGTATTTAGTTTTTATAAATTGCAGGCGCTGAGATGAAGTTTGTAGTAGTGCAGTGTTTTACTATATCAAAATGGGGAATTTGATCTCTTTTTAAAAAATTTCTTCCACGTTAAAGGATTGGCTCAACATAGGAATTGATGGTACATATAAATATTTGCTAAATTAATCAGAAAGTTGGCCAGGCTGCCTGCAGGAGTTGATTGAATCTTCACCAGGGCAGACAGAGCGCCTGCATGGTGTAAAGTGAGATGAAACATTTGTATTCTAACATTCATATTAATTTTATAATTGTACATTATATGTGGGCCCATCAGAACTGTGACAGTTTGCTGAATCTTTCTAAAAAATGTCAAAAAGATTAATAACAGCTTGGCTTTAACTTTCTTTATTCTCTGTGTTTTCAGTTTTAGTGATTGTCATGGTAACCACCCCCAAAAAATTGCTTTCAAAGTCCATACCAAGGTTATAATAGTTTTGGGTTGTCATTTTAGTTTGCGTTTGCTTGTTTTTATTAGTTGTTGTTTGTGAAATATTTTTTTGTTTAGTTTTTATTAGTTAATAGTAGTAGTTTTAGTTGGTTCATATTTTGGTACATTTTTAGGTGCAGAATTAAAAAAAGGTCAAAGTACTGTATTGTGATTCTGTATTCATTGACTGGTAATGAATACTCAACAGAAGTTACTGTTTTCAAAAAATGATGAACAACCAAAGGACTCTGGGGTTTTTCTTCCAACCTTTTCAGTCGTCGTTTTGCAGACCAGCTTATGTCAACAGCTTACATGAACCGCTTGTGTGTGTGTGTGGGGGGGGGAACTTCACAACAAATCGCAACACTAATAAATAGATAAATAAATAGATTCATAAACATGAAAACAAAGGATATTACAGCTACATTTTAAGTGTGTTTTAGTTCATTTTATAAAAGCAAGATATAGTTCCAGAAAGCTTTTCCTCATTAATGAACATTTTCATTTATTTCAGTTAATGAAAGTATTTTCTCAATTTCAGTTTTCATTTGTTTTAGTTAGTTTCTTTTTCCATCCGGTCCTCCCTGAACGAGGACACACATTCCTGGCTGCTCTCCAGTTCAGGCCTTCACACAGAGCAGTAGGAGGGGTTTGCAGAGGGAACTCGCGTTTTCTCCCAGCCATGTGTGAGGCTCTGGGGAGCAACCCGGGGTCTGGAGGAGGTCAGGTGCTCAAAATGAGAACAGCCACCGAAAAAAAACCTGTAAGAGGAGCAGCTCTGTAATTCTGACTAAGAGTTATTATGGAACTAAATTTAGCCGTAAACCTTGTTCAGAAAAAAAGAAAATTGAAGCTGAAAAAATACCCTTAAATCTGAAAAGTAGTTTTGAACATTTTTTTCAGTTTCAAATCTTTTTTTATTTTTCACATAATTTTTCAGTTCCGAATCGTTGTTTTTGATTATTATTATTATTATTATTGTTATTGTTATTATTTTCAGTTTCAAATCTTTTCTTACAGTTCCAAATCAGGTTTTTCTTCAATTCCAAAACAAAACATTTTTTCGGTTTCACTTTGTTTTTCTTTTAAACTAACTTATTGGCCCTCCATACGCGCTGTAACGTGATCTACCGGAGACCTGTGGAATGTCAGAAATGCTCCTCGCCGCTCAGCACTGTAGGACACAGACGTTGTGTTTGAGAAGATCGAACCCTGACGGTGACAGCGAGAGTTGGAAAGTGTAGTTTCTCTCCCTTGTGTGATGGAATCCCACTGTCTCGCTGTTGCAGACGTCTGAAAAAGCGAGCTGCTGAGAAGGCCTCCGGTCCAAAGGTTAATGTCTCAGCTGCTGGAAGGTACGCTGTAGCAGGAATGCCTGTCGCTGTTGCCAGCGAGTTTCCTGTTGGCTTAGAAAACAGTCATTTAGTTCTAGATAATAGTCATCTGTTCCTCCTTTTTGCTTTCTGAATCTTCCCATTCAGGGAAACTTTTTTTTTATTTCCTTGTTTTGTCACACAGATGGGGATCAGTCATCTTACAAAAACATATTATTTACATTTTCTGACCTCAACTATTCCTGCTTTAAAGGGGCAGTATTATGATTTTTTTCAGTTTTATACCATCTAATAATGTTATTCCATCATCCAAAACACAGCTGGAGTGTTGTTTCGATTCTTTCATGAATGTTTGAGGAATACTTTAATTTCCATGGCAACCACTCAGCTGTGCAAAACACCTTGATGGACCTGGCTCTGCCTTTGAGGACGAAGCTCCTTCTCTTATCTTCAGTTTCGAGGCTACCGAGCTTCCTCCTCACAGAGCGCCTCTTCCCCACTCAGCTCCTTCAGACTAGCCAGAAGCAATTAGCAAACACCTGGTGGAACTGAGCATCTGCTGAACTCACATGAGCTACTTCTCAGAGCAACGCTGGTAAAAACGTTGTTAAAGGGTCAGTAGAGGAGCCATGTTGTGATGACTTCCTGAAGGCGGAGTTTCACAAAGAGCAGGAGCTTCTTAAAGAGACAGAGGCCCAATTTCAAGCCATTAAATATCAAAGTCATATTTGATATAAATAGCACTTTTATAACAACTGAAGGTAACTTTATTGTGCTGTTAAATGTCACTATGTGGCTGGAGACGCATAATACTGCCCCTCTGAACACATTTTATGATGTTAAATGCATCCAAAATAGTTGATTTATTTATTTATTTCATCGCCCAATTTTTGCGAGATTTCGTCCATGACTGTGTCTGTCTGTGTTGTGCCTGCAAACTATCATATTCTTTCACTCAATAGTGCTTTTTGTTAAATAGGAGCTGGAGATGCCTTTCATCTGTATGACTGGCTTTAATGAGGAGCTGCTGGGTTCTTCAGCTAAACGACCTGCAGATCTTTGGGTCGGGATAACAAGACCTCCATCTGGTAGAGTCTGCAAATAATTTCTAGTGTTTGGTTTTGATTAGCTGAGCCTCAGGAGACGAGACTAATATGGAGATCAATAAAAGCCATAATTCTTGCTCACTTTGATAATAGAGTTTTGTTTGTTGCTTTAAAGTTGTAAAAAAAGAGACTTGTACTTGCAAAATCTAAAAGTAACCTGAAAGTATAAAATCTGAAGCTGAAAAAAGGAATTGTGAAAATTTAAACTTTTAAGGATAAACTAAAATAATTTGTCCTTTTTATTTTCTAATGGGAAAGTAGGAACAAGTTACCAGAGCACAAACAGAGAAAGACAAGAAAAAACATGAATTTCTGATAAAATGTCGATTTGTTGTTTTCTCTTTTTACTAAATATCTGAGTTGAAGTGATGAAGACAAACACCATCCTATGCTTTAAATAACATTTTCAGAAGTATTAAAAATATAAATGAATTCAGTTTGTTTGATACATTTTAATCTTAATTTGCTTTTTCAAGATTAATAATTTTTATGTTCAGACAAAAGTGATTAATTAGTTTATAAAACTAAATGATTGTTTTACCAACTTGACTGTTTGATAATTGTATGTTTTTGTATTATTGTTTCATTGGGGTTTTTTTTTTGGCATATTAACACAGAATCAGACATTTTCCTTTGACTTGGTTTTCCGTTGTGCAGATTCTACCTGATTTAGCTCTTGACCAGATTAAAATCTAAAATCTAGGAATTATTCTGAGCCTCTCACTGTTGCTCTGTACAAAGAGAGCTGAAGAACCCATCAACACTCTGTCACAGAGTAGAAAGCAGATCTATACAAGTCAAATGCTGGAACTTTATGTTCACATTGACAAAGTATAGCTGCATTCAGAATATTTCACTTTTTCCTTACTGCATGTTTAGTACCAAAGCCGTAGTAATATATGGACTCACCAACCAAACAGTCAGTACTTCCACTGGACTGCCAACCAGAATAATATACACTGTAAGTAGAAAGATGTCCATATACTTTCCTTTGGTCATGTTTATGTTTTGGATTCTAGTTCTGCTTCCTGATTGGTTGTTGTTATGATTTCTGTGCAGACTCACTCGTTTTTACCTTGCAGGCAGCCATCCAAAGCTAAAGCTAGCTCTATGTCTAAACAGAGCAACCGCAGCAAAAGGTAATCTGAGGATACACAACTCATTTGGTAGATAGATGGTGTCTAAAACAAACATATATCACCTTGCAAAGTAGCTATAAAACTGATCAATGGACTTGATGTGTTGGAGCGATGCATAATTGTGAAGTAGAGGAAAAAAGTCAGACTTCGCATTTTCTATCTGACCATCTTTCATTCATCCATAGCTGTAATGAAATAGCCTGGATCAAAGCACATTAATGTAACATTATGCTGCTTCTACAAACTTCAAAAATGAAAAAAGTGACTATTAGCAAACAAAAAAACAAAAGCAATGATGATGTTGAACAGAACTGTAGATGTGATTATTTTGTCTAACATGCAGCGACTGACACATATTTTACATCTGAATATAAACCATGTTCATAAACTCAAGTTAGTTTTGTAGTGAACAGAGGAAACGGATAGAAACGGCACCTACTGCACAAACATAATGAAAGATGGGATTGTTATTAACACCTTGGACTGGTTGTTCATCGGTTGCCAAGCAACTGAGGTAAACACAGATAACAAAGATCTACAAAATAAAGAAGAAATTTTTTGCATAAAAATCCTAACAAAAGTTCATCAATAACTAAGAAGGATGAGCCTGAGAGACACTGATGTCTTCAGTGCTACATACTTCATATGGATATATGAAATTATCATTTTTATTAGATTATTATTACTGTCTTTTTTCAGTGAAACTATATTTTCAATATTATTTTTTTTCCCAATTCTGTGTCATTCTTATATTTAAAATTTACACTGCAGTTTTGTGGCTGCTTATTAAAGTAATAATAAGTATTATTTTGTTACTGTTAGCTATTAAAATTTTAGCCGCTGCCAATAACAATTCTCCCTTCTTACATACCAAATATTTTGATTTCTAATTTCCTAAAAAAGATTAGAACTGATACATATTAGTATAGATGTGTATCATGTCAAAAAAAAAGACAAATGTATGAAAATGTCATTTTGGAAAAACTTCTACTGTCCTCTTTATATGTTTGAGTGTTTTGTGTCTCACTTCAACTTGGTTTGTTTTTGCCGTTTTGTTCCTGTAATCATTTGTGGGAAAATATTTTAATGTATCACATAAATGCCAACATATATATATACTGTATATATATACAGTATATATATATATGCGTATATATATATATATATATATATATATATATATATATATATCTCCGTCTGCCTCCCTCAGGTTGTACCTGGAGCGGCAGAAGAACCTGTACCTGCTCCGCTCTGTGGCGTGTTTGG
This sequence comes from Xiphophorus couchianus, assembly GCF_001444195.1. Classification (NCBI taxonomy): domain Eukaryota; kingdom Metazoa; phylum Chordata; class Actinopteri; order Cyprinodontiformes; family Poeciliidae; genus Xiphophorus; species Xiphophorus couchianus. The sequence goes on along the minus strand of NC_040246.1, from coordinate 192,720 downwards.
GGTCAGAGGTCCACCTGGCGGCCTGCCCCCTTGAGTTCAACAAGCGAAACGCCACGGCGACCTGCGCCGGCGGCATGCCCGTCGTCGTGAGCTGCATGCCCGGCCCTCTGTTCATGCAAAACAGCTCTCTGAAAAAGAAAGTTAAAGTCTCGGTAAGGAGATCCTCAGGAACAGAAGGATGAAATGAAGGATGTTTTTTTGTTGTTTTTTTTCTTTGCATTTTGTTTCGCTGCAACTTCAATATATTTTACTTGTATTGTGTGTGGACTGTTCTCTGAACAGATGAGACCAAAAAGTTTTCGCTGTATGTCAAAAATGATGTTATATAAGCTAGAGATTTAATGAGGAGCAGCAAAAGCAAATGAGGTGGATTAGCAGAACTTTCCAACAACTGATGATGTCGTCCAGAACATGTTGCTGTGGATTATCGTCTCTGCTGCCCAGATGTTGAGTTGTTAGCATTTTATGACAGCAACGGTGTCTTCAGTCAGAGGCTTCTTTTGATTTGTGGTGAGACTGACTGCTGCTGGAGGCCCTTCCTGCCCACAGCATCAACACCCCAAGAACTTTCTGAGAATGAAATGAGTTGCATTTAATTCCCCTTTGAGATAAAGTAATTTTCAATAGAATTGAACTGAACGGAACTGAATTCAACTAAATTAAATGAAGCTGAAATGATTTGAACTGAATCAAACTAAACTGAGCTGAACTGAACATACAGTCAGGTCCTCTCCATCCTATGAGATGGATTCATTTTTCAGATTTATAAAGCTGGTAGAGAAAAAGTTGTCCAATAGTTCTAATTCAGGAAGGATATATTTTGGAGATTTTTATTTATTAAATGTATCATCTTCCTTCCATTTCACCGTTAAGCCTTTTGGTCAATCTCCTCAAATATCAATAAAATACACTGAAGTTTGCAGGCATTTCATGACAAAATGCAGAAATGTTCAGGAATATGAGTGCTTTTGTAAGGTGTTGTACCTCAGCGGCAGTAATGTCGTCTAAACTAAGTGGTTAGGACGTGCCAGACTGCTCCATGTTCACACACTCGCGCAGAAACGCGTTTCCTTGTTGTCAGAGCAACGTGCGGCTGAAGGGCGGCGCCAGGCTGGGGGAAGGCCGGGTGGAAGTGCTCAAAGACAACGAGTGGGGGACGGTGTGCGACGACCGCTGGAGCCTGCTGTCCGCCAGCGTCGTGTGCCGGGAGCTGGGCTTCGGCAGCGCCAAGGAAGCTCTGACGGGAGCCCGCATGGGACAAGGTGAGCACTGATGAGCAGAACGACTGCAACACAAACAACTGATCGGCACTGTACCTCTGAGCTCTGGTTGTTTGTGTAAATTGTAAATTCAATTTTGAGGTTTTTTTTGTTGTTTTTTTTTTTTAGGATCATGTGAATATTACACAACATATTTAGAGCTACGTCGTGAACTGTTGTGCTTTTCTTGGATTCATTTCACCGACGAGTTTCGCAGGGATTTCTGAAGTGTTTAAAATAACATATGCACATCAAATTTTTTCTCTCTGATTACAAAGTCTGATTCAATAATCTTAATGTCAAGATTCAAAGTGCAAGTATCACAGCAGCTGCTACGATTTCAGAGGAAATGAGAATGGAACATAAAATCATTTGGATTTTTCTGTCCCTCCGCAGAATTTTTTTTGGAGAATACTTTTTATGGATATTATGATTAAGATAAAACAATGGAAATGGCCATGTTGTGATGACTTCCTGAAGGCAGAGTGATGGAAAGAGCAGAAGCTTCTTAAAGAGACAGAGGCCCAATTTCAAGGCGTTAAATAGCTAAGTCAAATTTCTTTAAAGTCGTGTAAGATATATGCAAGATTTTTTTCTTACAACCGAAGGTAACATTATTTGATTGTGTTATAATTAAGTACCTGAAAAACACACGGCACCGGCCCTTTAAGAATTATCTTACGTCATTTCTCTGTGGAAACATTCGCAAACAAAAAAGTCTAGTGATGCTTCACAGGAAAACATCGAGGTCTACATGTGGAAACGTGCGTAATTATAATCTAGGACTTTCCTCAATAAGGTGTTTTGGGCAAACAGGCCAGAAACTCTACCATGGAAGAAAACAGGCCGTCTTTTCAGCAGCAGTTCTCGGAAACACCAGGAAGTAACTCTCTTCTCAGAGAAAGTTGGATCTGTTAGAGGAAGTGCTGTGGTCGGACTAACGTCTGACCAAACGCTGGCTGGACGTGTCCGAGACTTTCTAATGGAAGTCAGAAGCACGAGCTGCTGAAGGACGGCCATTCATGGACGCTAGTGACGCAAACATGCTAAAAGTCCAGAATTCCTTCTTGGCACGTCCAATGAATCCCTCCATTTATGGCGTGTTCGAGAAGTTGATGCGGACAATGCCCTGCGGAACAATTATAAGGCCTGAAACGTTTTATTTTATTGCAATATGCAATAATATAATACATCATTTTCTAAATTTTCTTGAAAAGTGAGTGAGTCCAGGCTTTGCAGATCCACTTTAACTTGCAATAACAGCTGCAGGTATTTTGTTTCTGTTTTTTTTTTATACCAAAAAGTTGTTTTTTGATTACCATTTTTGAAACGACATAAAAAGAATGAAGCTTTTTTTTATCTTTATAAAATAGCTTAAATGAAGCTTTTTAAAAAAAAAAAAAAAAAATCTTTATAAAATAGCTTAATCTCATACAGATTGTGTGAACATGAATTTTGACGTCTCACCATAGATCCACAGTTAAATTTTGGGCTTTACTTTGACTGTGCCATCCTCACATTATTCTGCTTTAATATAAGGCATTCTTTCTCAGCTGGTTTAGAGTCTGTTGCCTAACTTAAATCCTTCATGTCTCTAAAATAATTTTTCTCTATATTGTCTTTACTGAACGTGAATTAATCAAAAATATAAGGGTAATTATTAGGTGACATGTTGGTCATTAGTTGCACTGCATTTATGCTTAGAGATGTTTGAGTAAAAGTGTATTAGCAAAAATGCTAACCAACGCAAAACTTTTCAGACTTTTATTTTGAAGCTACGCATCCTGTCTTCCCCGCTTCACAATTATTATACATTATGCTGGTCAAACGCCCAAAATAAAAACAGATGCATTGACGTCAGTCATTGTGATGTTTTGGACGTTTTTTCTCTAAAACAAAGTATAATTTCCCATTGCTCCTTGAACTGGTCTGACCTCAGATTATATCTTTTCCCAGGAATGGGTCCGATCTACATGAACGAGGTGAAGTGTGTCGGGAACGAGAAGTCGATCTGGAACTGCCCGTTTAAAAACATCACGGCGGAGGATTGCCAGCACATGGAGGACGCCGCTGTTCGCTGCAACATCCCGTACATGGGCCAGGAGAACTCGGTCAGACCGAACCGCCTCACCCACATGTTCATTTCAACTGTTTGGATGCTTCATGTCACGTTGTTTGGTTTCAGATTAGCAAGTAAAAAATGACTTACTGAGTTTTTCACACCAGGTTGTATTAGTTTAAGATTTTTATAGAATAGCAGAATGGAACAAACTTCTGAAATATCTGTTGTTCCCATTCCTTTTAGTGCATTCATTTGTGTTTATTACCAAGTACATCTAAAAGAAAACTTTAATATTATGAAAAAGTTCAATAATTGTCACCTTTCACAATGTGAAAAATAAATAGATTTATGACGCGTAAATATTTACAGCCTTTTTATCTTGTTGACCATGGCGAACAGATAAAACCCAAAATTCAGTGTCTCAGAAAATTTGAATGTTACATTAGATCAAGTAGAGATGTATAATTTGCTGATTGGGATGTGTCACTATGACTCTGGTAATATATGAATTCAGCTTCTGGAGTCAAAAAATATTATTTTTCACAATATTCCATGTTTTTTAGATGTACTTGTACATAGATTTGCTACTCTAACACTAGTCTGTTACAGAAATGTGAGATGCAAAGCTAACTGCAGGAGCTACTGAGCTAGTTAACTAGTTAGCTAACTACAAGAGATAGTTAACTAGCTAGATAACTGCAGAAACTAGATAGCTAACTGCCGGAGCTAGTTAGCTAACTGCAGAAGCTAACTGTGGTTAGCTAACTTTCAAAAAAACTTGCATCTGTAACTTGCTAATATTTCAACTCTTTTCAAAATATGCTCCTCGAAAAACATATATTAAGGTAATGTATTAGCAAAGCATTTTTTAACAGTACTTAATTTTCAACTTTCAATTGACCTGATCTCCAGTAGATGCCACAAATGGTTTGTGTAAAATTTCCCCTTTCGTCAATGAAAGGAACAAAAATAAAATCTTCACTAGTAACTTTGAGCTTTTACACAAAACATACAGAAATATTTCTGACCAAACCCAGAGCTTCCTTTTGTTTCAGGAGGATTTGTGAGGAATCTGCTCCGTCTGTGTCTACGCTCTGCTTTGTAGCATGTAGCCTAACCCCCTGGTCTCACACAGATCCGGATCACAGGCGGACGGAGCCGCTTTGAGGGCCGCGTGGAGGTGCTGAGCTCTGACGCTAACGGGACGGAGAGCTGGGGTCTGATCTGTGGTGAGACCTGGACCACCAGGGAGGCCATGGTAGCCTGCAGGCAGCTAGGTTTGGGCTACGCTAACCAGGGCCTGCAAGTAGGTTATTAACAAAGACAATTTGCTGCTGCAAATCAAATGTTCGCTTTCTTTTGGTTTATATTGCATATGCAAATTTAATGTACTGTCAGATGGGCAGTTTGTTTGTTTTTTTAATGTTATGGTGCGTTCTTTCTGTAGAACCAGTGCAAAACTAACATATTCTCACTATGGCCATAAATGGATGATGCATTTGGACTTCTCTTCTTTTTCAGTGTAGAACGAATTATGCAACAAACAACTTGGATACATTTCAACAAGAAGAATTAGCTCCAGAATTAGATTACAGACTTCCTCTGATCCTCAAAATTAACTATAGTTTAACATTTTACGTGTTGAACGCTAATCCAAACTCTTAAAAACTTAAATGAGAAAACCAACAAACAAATAAAAACAGTGTGGTTAGTCAACATTTTACTGAGGATTCAATATTTAATCTAATATATTTGGACCTGTACGTATAATTTTGACACTAGGCACAATCATTTGAAACATTTGGACTCTCTTCTTGTTATTTAAATGTATTGAGGTAGTTTCTACCAGAATCCTTCCACCATGCAAAAAGAACTATTCAAATCTATCTGTAAGGAGCTAAAAATGTATCTGACATCCACGGCCACGTTGAGGGTGTGTAAACGTTCTGCTTCTGTTTGAAGAAAAAGAAAACCGCATCATTTCGGCCTGACTCTAAGGTCTGACTGCAGCCTGTTTGGCAGCAGCGACCGGAGTGTGTTAACCGTCACGTAACAATGTGTCTGGGAATCTAATGTTGTTGGTCAACCGCTACTGATGTCTGTGAATTTACTGCGTGGTCAAATATCCGACACTGGGAGTCATTTAATTACATTAAGAGGCTTTGCTTAATTCGAATGATAAATAAATGTAGTTTTTTTTAAATTATTATTTTCATTATTAAAGCGGCAGTGTGTAACTTTTCTAAGAAATATTTTTTTACATAGTTGTTGAAATTGTCACCATGTCGCGAAAATATGGCATGACAAAAAAATTGAGTTCCTCTTACTTTTCCTAGTGCTAACTACAAATAAGCAATCAGAGAAAGGAGGTGGGCCTTAGCGCTGTAAATCACATAGCTCGCTGCTATGCTAATGCTAAGGCTAGTTAGCATAGCCACCTATGACGGCAGATAAATGTTTTTTCTGTGATGGTAAATTGTTTCTCCGCCATTAGGATATTTAGCAGGGCATACATGAGTTGATTGACAGCGCTAAGCCCCTCCTCCTGGCTGTGATTGGTTGTTTTGGGGGCATTTCTTTAAACCGCAATGGTAGCTCAGAGAGGATGTGGAGGAGATTGATTGATTTATTTATTTATTTTTTCACAACCAACTGTCACAACATGGTCCCAGTTTTAGCAAATATGGTTATGGTTCTATACAGTATTATTATAATTATGCATATGCAATATATATCTTTCTGGACATGGAATATTTACATAGTCGCCACAGCCCTGTTCCATGTGGAAGAGCTAAAAATAGCCCCATGCAGAGCTTCTAATCAAAGTCAGAGCTGCTCACCACCGTGACCTCATGTGGAAACCATGGCGATCCCCTCGGCCTCAGCAGACTAACCAGCACATTTTCCGTCGACTCCATATAAACACCGGGTAGTCTTTAGTTTAGACGGGTCGCAGACAGGACAGGAAGCTTGTCCCCCGTCTGACTCCCAGCAGGACGCTTCCGCAGATCCGGGTAGCGGGCGGCCGAAGCAGCTACGAAGGCCGGGTGGAGGTTCAGGTTGGGTCCAAGTGGGGCACAGTGTGCAGCACAGGCTGGACGACGAAGGAGGCCATGGTGACCTGCAGGCAGCTAGGGCTTGGCTACGCCATGCACGCTGTCACCGTGAGTAGGAGCTGAAAATGTGTGGCACAGCTAGAAAACAAATGTTTGAAGCCATTTCATCCCCCAGTAGATGAGATAAGCAGGCGAGCTAAAACACTTAGCAACGATAGCTCATTATTTTTCCACATCTGATCATGCTAAATTGATTGAAAGGTAAAGATTTGCACCAACAAGTTGATGAGGATCGGAGTAAACAACTCAAATATTTGGAAGTCATCTTATATGAAGAATCATCACAGTAGAGGTTATGAGAGTCACAAAAAACAGAAGCTAGTAAGCTAAAAATTAATGTTTTAGTTGTTTAATTGAGATGTAGAGTCAGTCACAGTAACAATAAAAAAAAACATGATTCTGGGCATTGTGAAATAATTACTTGAATCTTCTGGTTCTTACGTGAAAATCATTTGACTTTAATTCCCAAAATGAATCCAAAGCACAGAAGTATATGATACATCACCTAAAAACAACAATATCCTGACCACTTCCAAACTTTGACAATGCAAATGTCAATATAATAAAAAACAATGTCTTATGACAAACCAACAGAAGGAAGCAGGTCATTGTGCAGCCATGTCTTTGCGCCACTTTATTTTCAGTTCATGCAAAGAATAGCGAGTGACAGCGGGGGGCGCCATCTAATGTGCCAACAGCAGAGCTAATTTTTAGCTTAGCGCTTTAGCGTTTTTGCTAACTGTGAAGATGTTTAGCGCACTGAGCTTCCCCTAAATGAATTTTTCCAAATACATTTTAAAGTGCTATTTAAGGTGCTATAATTCACCGGACTGCTTTGTAAACTTCCAGTTGGATAAAGTTTGACTTCTGTGTTGAAGTTTTGGCTAGCGACTGTCTTCACGTAGCTAGCCATTCATGCTCACGCTCTTATTTACCGTAGGGTGAAGTTCGGTTTTCCCTCCTCACTTTCTCATTTTGTTTTCCCCAATCACTTTATTTAGAACAAAATAGAACAGACAGAAGAATAGAAGATATAAACATAAATTCAACATAATAATAGACATAATGTCAACTGAAATCCCAGTGTAATACCTCAATGTATGTGGTTGTGTTGTACATAAATGTTTTTTTTTGTTTTTTTTTAATGAAGCGATGTGCCTTTTGTATTTAAGTAAATATTGAATCAATATCTGGTTTATTGGGTATTTATTAGCGTCTTTAGTATTATTTTTAAATTGTAGCACTTTTTCCAGCTGAAGGTTGTCTTGAACCTTTTGTCTCCAGTCAGCAGCCAAGTCCTGCACATCTGGTTTACAGAGCTGCCACATAAAACCTGAACTCTGAGGCGCCGCGTGTGAATCTGTCCTGATCACCATGCACTGTTTCTCTCTCTTTCTTTTGTTCGTTCGTTTCTGTGTTATCTTTTTTTTTTTAACCACCGGTAAGGAAACCTGGTACTGGGACAGCAGCAACGTCACAGAGATGGTGATGAGCGGCGTGAAGTGCACAGGAAGTGAGATGGCTCTGAGCCAGTGCCAGCATCACAAAACCGTCAACTGCCAGAAGGCGGCCGCAAAGTTTTCAGCAGGAGTCATTTGCTCAGAGAGTGAGTTAAAGCCCCGGAAACAACCAGAAGGGGGCAGTAACTAGTTACATTCGCTGGAGTAACTTTTAATCACTTTCAGGAGTATTTTTACTGACGCTGTACTTTTTACTTTTACTTGATTAACTTTATGATGAAGTATCGCTGCTCTTAGTTGAGAATTATTTCTGGATACATTCTGTTGGTAACTTTATTAAATGAAGAACAAACTTATTTTAACCATTAATACACCATAAAAATGTAGTTTTTGTCAAAGTTTCATAAGTTTCAATTTAAAAAATGTTTCTTTTGCCTGATTTTGTTATTTTGTAATTATTCAATGAATTATTTTCATTTTGGTCCTTGAAATACCAAAACTTCCATATAACTTTAGATTTTGGTCCGTCTGATGATGTAATTTTTAAATATTAACTGATTAATGTTTTGATCAGTTACTCAGTATTTTTCTAAATACCGCCTCACCCACATGTTCATTTCAACTGTTTGGATGCTTCATGTCACGTTGTTTGGTTTCAGATTAGCAAGTAAAAAATGACTTACTGAGTTTTTCACACCAGGTTGTATTAGTTTAAGATTTTTATAGAATAGCAGAATGGAACAAACTTCTGAAATATCTGTTGTTCCCATTCCTTTTAGTGCATTCATTTGTGTTTATTACCAAGTACATCTAAAAGAAAACTTTAATATTATGAAAAAGTTCAATAATTGTCACCTTTCACAATGTGAAAAATAAATAGATTTATGACGCGTAGAGAGAAATATTTACAGCCTTTTTATCTTGTTGACCACGGAGAACAGATAAAACCCAAAATTCAGTGTCTCAGAAAATTTGAATGTTACATTAGATCAAGTAGAGATGTATAATTTGCTGATTGGGATGTGTCACTATGACTCTGGTAATATATGAATTCAGCTTCTGGAGTCAAAAAATATTATTTTTCACAATATTCCATGTTTTTTAGATGTACTTGTACATAGATTTGCTACTCTAACACTAGTCTGTTACAGAAATGTGAGATGCAAAGCTAACTGCAGGAGCTACTGAGCTAGTTAACTAGTTAGCTAACTGCAGAAGCTAACTGTAGTTAGCTTACTTAAAAAAAAAAAAAAAACTCACGTACTAATATTTAAACTTTTCAAATTGTGCTACTATAAAAACATATTTTAAGGTAATGTATTAGTGGAGGCATTTTTTAATAGTACTTAATTTCCAACATGGAGTATTTATACTTGCACAGCTTCATGCTGAAGAAGTTAATTTTTGGGTCTCTGGAAGCAACAGGAAGTGTCTTCCACAACAATTCATACACATATTGTTCCACATATATACTGTGTGCTTTAGTATAAAATGTTGATGCTTTAGAATGAAATGTTGAAATGAGACAGTCCCTCAGCCCAGTCTCTGTTCCCCCCCCCTGCGCGTCCAGCCGCCTCCGACCTCGTCCTGAACGCCTCCCTGGTGGAGCAGACGGTCTACATCGAGGACCGTCCTCTGCACATGCTCTACTGCGCCGCCGAGGAGGACTGCCTGTCCAAGTCTGCGGCCAAAGCCAACTGGCCGTACGGACACCGGCGGCTGCTCCGCTTCTCCTCCCAGATCCACAACGTTGGCCGGGCCGACTTCAAGCCCAAAGCCGGGCGCCACTCGTGGGTGTGGCACGCCTGTCACGGGTAACGTACAACGTAAAGTCGGATATGAATTTGAACGCAAGACACAACGAGCAGGAAACGATGAAAAATATGTGTGACAGAGCAAACATATTATTATTATTACTTTTTTGTGTTCGGTTAAAATATCTTTTGAAGGAAGGAAAGAAACAAAACAAACAGCCAGTTATAGTGGGATGAACTGGATCTACGCTTGTGTGTTAGAATGGCCTAATCAAAGTTTCCACAGGTGGGCTCAATAATGTGACAGATTTTTCTGTTTCTTTGTTTGTGAAGTGATTTGAAAACCTTTCATCTCTTGTCTACCTTGAGGTTTGTGGCTGTAACATGACATAAAAATGTAAAAAAGGGAATATTTTCGACAGCTTTAACTAGTTCATTAGCTGCTGTAAGTTACAGAAAACAATAGAGCAACGTAGCAACAAAATACCACAACTTTCAACATTATGTTGACCTTGAAGTAGATGATTTTCTGGTTTGAGTCTAATTCATGCCGCTCTGACTTTACCCAGCCACTATCACAGCATGGACGTCTTCACCCACTATGACCTGCTGAACGCTAATGGCAGCAAAGTGGCAGAGGGCCACAAAGCCAGTTTCTGCTTGGAGGACACAGAATGTCAAGAAGGTCAGTCTCATGCTTTGACTAGACAAGGTTACAATCTGGAAAAAAGAAGAAAAAAAAGAAAACATTTTATTTTATGTGATCGTCACCCAGAGAAGAACTTTGCTTATGACTGTAAATTATACAGATACTTATTTATTTGTACTCCATTCATGTGGACCATTACTTATGTCCTTCTCAGTAATAAGTGGATAATAATAGCAATCAAAACCTTTCATGTTGACCAGTTACTTTGTTGTGTTCACTGCTGAGCTCTAAGTATTTATAGTTGGTTCAGGTCCGTCAATGGTAAATGGAGCTTTTCCTGTCCTTTTGACAACTCAAAGCACTTTAGAAATCGATTGGTACCAACATGTGACAAGAGGAAACTAAAATCAAACCCACAACCTTCTGATTAGAAGACAATAACTCTACCTACCCACTGAGCTGCCGTCTTCCATCCAAAGATTTTCAATCACCTCTTTGAAAAAAATTATATTACTTCCAATCTGAAGAAACATGCTGATTAAACCTAAGTCTGCCAACGGTGTGGATAGTTTGGGTGAGCCGTGAGCATTCAGTTGATGCCTTTAGGCTCCCACGGTAACTCCCACTCTTTATCCGTATCAATCAGGTATTTCCAAACGATACGAGTGCGCCAACTTTGGCGATCAGGGCATCACGGTCGGTTGCTGGGACTTGTACCGCCACGACATTGACTGCCAGTGGCTTGACATCACGGACGTCAAACCAGGAAACTACATCATGCAGGTGAGTGTGTGGGGTTTTATGTGGAGCACACAGCCTGCCAGGCGCCGGCGTGACCATGTTGTATCACTGACTTGTAGCCAGATCTTTCTTCCTTCAAATTCTCTGATGACTAAGCAACAGAGTTGCACACTCGCCACAAACCATCAACTCATCAGCTGCTGTTCCCAGGCAGCAGCTGATGAGTTGATGATCTTTCTGCTAGAAGGATATTTGAAATGGGGGGGGGAGTAGTGAACCGAGTATTGAGCCTTGAGGAACCTCATAGTTTGAGACCATCCAGATTCTGCGTGATATTGAATCTGGTGTCAATACGGTGTGAAGGGCACTCAATGTATCACTATGCACCTAGAAATCAACCGGTCGACAAATTGGCTCCTTAATTTTGGGTGATTGACAATCGACCGATACTTTCATGTGAAACCGATCTTATCCAGTGATCTTGACTATCTCCGCAAAGGTCTGAAAATCAAAAAATTGATATCGGTAAGGATCTTTTTTAAAGATTGGGTATTCGGCCAGAAAAATGCAATTGTTGCACCCCTACTATAGACAGTACTTGAAGTCTAAGCTGTTATCTCATTCAACATGACATGGCTGTCATAGTTCAGGATCTTTCTACAGAGATCTCTCAATGACGTTGAGATAAATTTTAAAAGTTGCAACTTTTGATTGATTACTTCAGCGTAGCCAGTCTTCATCGTCTATCTCTGCTTTTTCTCGCCCGTTCAGGTCGTGATCAATCCGAATTATGAAGTGGCCGAGAGCGACTTCACAAACAACGGCATGAAATGCAACTGCAAATACGACGGACACAGGATTTGGCTCCACAACTGTCACATCGGTAACCACTCAGGAACAGCCAAACTGCTCAAACGTTATGTAAAACTTGTTGAAACTCACTAAAGCTGCCACCTTTCTAATGTCTTTCAGGCGACGCATTCAGTGAGGAGGCAGAGAAAAGATTTGAGAAATACCCCGGACAGATAAACAACAGGATCTCCTAACTATAGACGCCGCCTCCACTGTGGGATGGATGAATAAAAATCCACCTCTGTATTTCTATTTTTCAGGTGCTTACATGAATCCCTATATTATTCCTTCATAGTTGTTTTTATACTTGAATATTCAAGTGGTTATGATTATGTCCTCTAGTTTAATGTCTGTACTTTTTTTTTTTTTTTACAAATTCAGATTTTAGTTTTACAGTCGATGTTTGACACGATGTACAATCCTCTATTGAATGTTTTAGTTGCAAGGCCTGAATGAAGCTTTAATGTTTTGGTATTAAACGTATAACAAGATTTATTTGCCTTTAGTATGCAGAGTCCAAACATGGAACCCAATACACTCATATTTAGTTTGTTTTAAGCAACCGAAACATGACCCAAAGCCCCCGAGATCTGGTTGAGTTTGTGGTTTCAAAAAGAAAAATGAAATGGTAGAACTACTTTTTCAAGGCACTGTAACCCCAGGAAGGGAACAAATTTACCAAGATGCAGTTTTATCAGTGTACTAATGCCACCAAACTGTATGTACTGTAGAACAATGACTTGTTGTTTTACTCCAGTGAGCATTTTGCTACAATTTGATCAGTAAATGTGATTTAAACACGATTTAAGCCTTTACAAAAACATCCAGGGTTTTCTGTCTCCCATCCCAATTTTGGTTATGCAAATTTGAGCTTCTTGTATGTTAGAACTGCTGCGATATTTTGTGAATGTATTTATTTCCAGTAGTTTATCAGCAAGTTTTCTCTCCAGTTCAAAGCCGTGCGTCGTTCCAGGCTGGGTTTAGCTCAGCCTCGTAGTCACAGACGTTCCTCTGCATTAGCAGAAAAAACTAACGAAGATGTGTGTATGTATTGCTGATATAACCACACTTGTTATATATAACAAGTGTGGTTATATATGTGTGCAACCACACTTGCATCAAATAAAGCTCAATTGAATGATAATTCTGCATTTTATATATACATATAATCAGTTTTCTGTTTTTACCCCATCTTCAGATATCAGAATGTGGTTAAACATGAGTGATGTTCTGACTGTGTGAGTTCCTCTGGTGTTTATGGGTTCATCCCAATCCACTGATTATCCCAGTCTCCAGTAGCCACGGAGGGGCAATCCCATTAACCTCTCTTACCAATCACATTAACCGTGTGCACAGCTTCACACCAGCTTACTAATGGCAGTATGAAGCAGCAGTATTGTTATCCACCTGAGAAGAAGTAATTCTAATCCAGTTTAGATTCGTCTAATGTATAAATACAAAATGAAAGTGTTTCTAGTCCCGTTCTCATCGACTACCTGGGATTAAAGCTGTTATTGATTTGCTCAGAGGCTGAGGCAGGTTTCTGGAAGTTTACCTCAAATCACCCTCATCCCATAAACATGCTAACCTAGGCTGATGGAAGATTAGCAGACGAGTTGTCGAACATGAGCTGGTCCGTGTTGGTTTGAGGTCATAGCATCCAAACAGCAGAACTGCAGGAAGTGTTTGGGTTCCGTTGCCAAGCTAAACTTCAAGAAAACGTTTTTTAATACAAGAACTTAAGTTGTTTTTCATGATTATTCAGAAAGTGTTCAGTTTGTAAGCTCCTCTATGTCTGTTGTTTCTTTGTCTTGAAGATGTTCACTAATATTCTCCAAATTATAAAATAGGACCAAAGAAACTGACAAAACCAGAACAAAAAGAGAAAACGTTGCATTTTGTGCAGTTGTGTTTCCTAACACAGTTATTAGAATATGTCAGAATTATTTTACAAATAACTTTCTGACATATTCTGACAGAACATGGTTAACATTTAGAAATTAATAAAGTCTGATGCGTATGCTACACATCACGTTTTTATACTTTTATGTTGGAAAAAGAATTTTTTTTTTTTACAATAATATACACTTCCAGGTGGAGGCATGAAGTGGTTTTCAGAAAACATTAAATGGATGACAGAAGTCTGATCCGAGTCTTGATGGAGGAAAAAAAAACACACACACACAGACGTGAACTCGGCCGTTTCACTGCATCACCGTCCTTTTCACCACTTTCCCCTCTTTGTCGATGGCAAAGTTGTAATTCTTTGGATTGTCCAGCGCCTCCTCGATTCGCTGATCCAGGTTTTCCAAGGTGACGAAGTTCTTAGCCTCGTCCTGTTAGCATTCAAAACAAATAGCACTGTGAGATTAACTGGAGTTTAATATTTGCTTTGTTTTATTTTTTTTCTCCTGGCTTATTGTTTATTTTACTGAGGCTCGTGTGTGTGAGAGATGTTTTTACCTGCAGCTTCAAAATCTCTTCCTCTTTTTGCCTGATGAACTCCTGCTGCTCCTGTTCCCGCCGAATGGCGGCTTCCATTTTCTTCCTCTCAGCTTCCTCCTCTTCCTGTTGGATCCTTAATACTCTAACGTGAGAGGATTGAACAGAGTTGTTAAACTGAAACAGACGCCATCCTAATCTTGAATCGTTTCTTTTCGGTCTTCCCTACCTGGCTTTCAGTATCCGCAGGTTTTCCTGATTATTCCAGTCCATCAGGGCGCGATGCTCCTCCTCTTCCTGCCTCGCCCTCTGTTCAGCCTGGGAGCCCATCTCCTCCTCGTACTTTTTGCGCAGCACCCCCTCCCTGAACTCCATCCTGACAAATGAACACCATTTTAAGTGTCAAGCCAGCATCATGTACTTGTTTTAGTTTTTTTTAAATCTGACAGATATAAATAGTGACAATCTTGTAATTCCTTCATTTCTTGTTGGGTTTAAAACTACTGACTCGGTCAAATAACATGCAGGACATTTTTTCTGTTGCTCGTGCAATAGTTATTAAAAAATCTGAATCAGTTGAAGCTGATATCGTTTGGCCAGATCTCAAAACGTAAATTGTATTGACAAAAAAAAACCTCGTTGGTGCGCTCCTAATGAACGTGAAAGAGAAACTGACCCTTTTTTTGAAATACTATTGGCCTTTGCTAATCAGTAAATTGACAGGAAATAGGAGAGAGAAGGGAACGACATACAGCACAGGGGCAGAGACCGGGAATCGAACCCGGAACAACCGCACCGAGGGCAACAACTTCTGCGCGCCTCACCCATTGAGCCACCGAAATGTACCCAATTAAACATTAGTTTAAAAATGTGTGTAAAAATATGTAAAAAGATTTTTCCCCCCCAAATTTTAATAATGAGTGATGCGTGTTTTGAATGCAATATGCAAAATATAAGCACAAAATAACTGGTAAATCTGGTCCTCCCGCATTAATTTTCGGGTTAGTTTAACAGTATTTAACTTGAAATAATTCAACAGTGTTTCTGACCGAAATGTCACCCCTGACCTCCAGGTAAACGTACCGAAGCGCCCTCATAATAAGCTCGTACTCCGAGTATCTCTCCTTGAGCACCACCATCTCCACCGGGTCGACGGGTGAAGGCACTTTAATCCGTCCTTCTTTGGACTTGGCCACCGGGTCGGTCCGGGACTTTCGGCCCCGGACAGCCTCCACGAGCACGGCGCTCCTGGGCGCGAGGAGCCGGGCAGCCTGGACGCTCCGTCCCCCGATGACCTGGAACATGGCGGTAGCTGTAAAGACCTAGTTAGTAACTGTTCCTGATACTTTAAAGTATTGCAGTGTTTAACTAGCAACAACATTTAACATTGAGAGGCAAGCGTTAGAGACACAACATGGCAGCCATGTTTGTGTCCTATGACAAGCGGAAGTAATTAAAATACGGATGTTTGCTAGTTCTTTTACTGCCATCTGTCGGTGATAATGATGTATAGCGCTTGGTATTGTTTAAAGCTCTAGAGCTAGCTCTTTATGTTGAATATATTTATTTGTCGAATGTTTGCGGGCAAACTTTTATTTTTATTCACCATTTTAGTTTAATATATTTAAGCATAAGTTTTTTATATTAAGGAAAAATAACAAAATACGAAACAGTAATTTTTTATCTTTACACCGACAGTATCATGTAAGTATTTTGTGTAAATATTTGAGAAAATGTCTCAGTAAAGTATTTTTGAGGAGGGGGTTTCATGTTGCAAAAACAAACACCAATGCATTGTATGGCTAACTGATGGGTTTGATTCAAAGAAAGAAGATATATAACAAAGAGTACATTTTAGTCCAAATTTGCTTCTAAATATCCAGATGGGTTGCATATTCTTAATGGTAACAAGTTGTTACCCGATGGCAATCATGGCACTAAATTCAGAGGCATAAGAACTTCTGCTCTTGACACCACTTTGTTAAAAATGTAAATTCTGTTGCGACACCTCCAGGCGCTGCAACAATCTTCTGATGTCTATTTATTTCTCATTTTGTACTATTTATTTCTTTATCTTGGTATATTATGTATATACATATAACCTGCATCTTAACTCGAGTCGAGCAAATCTCAATCTCGTTGTAATCTGTTGATGACAATGACAAATAAATCTTATCTTATCTTATCTTGTTCTTGACTCATCATAACTTCTATGTTGTTAGGTGTTATTTTTGTTGTTACTCACAGGAAAAAAATCATGCTTTCTTCCTCTTTCAGGGAAACATCTCCTCCATTGTTACAATGTCTGTACCTTGTGACAGCTGAAGGACTGTGCTGATGTTTTCAATTCCCTAAGTGAAGTGAAGTACACCAAAAAGTTGCTTACTCGTGTAGTCATATTGCTGCATCTGCAGTCAACTGTGCATTCTGTTTCTTTCCTCGGGATTTAGAGTTATTGTTAGAAGTTATTTATGATACTGCAGGCCGTCAGTCAACTCAGTACAAATCGATAAGTGCTTTGGTGTCTCAGTCCTTCAGTGCAGACACTATAAGTGGGAAGAGATGCAAGCAGGATGCTTTATTATTGTAGTTTGCTAAATTTCTCTTGCTGTTGGTGCCGTACATTATCTAAAACATATGAATCAGAAATCTCATAATATGTTTCTCGTGCCAGATAATCCAGTCAGGTGACAAACAGAAGATGCACATATCTTCTTTTATCTTTATGGTTTGGAATATGGCTAAACTTAAAATTTAACTTTAGGCTTGAATACCTTGTAAGGATTTCTTAGATATAAATTAAAAGACAAATACACAGATGCAGGTCAGTTATGTGTTTATTCAGCTTGTTGTTGGTTGTTACAAGGACAAGGACACTGATCGTTATGGTGCCGACTTTGTACGGTTTTCACAGGTGTAGATCCGAAATCAACCGACAAAGAACAAGGGGCTCCCTTAGCTAGAGCTGTCATGTTAAGATTTTTCTAGTTTTTAATGACTTTGTTGAGCAAATTTGGCACAAATCGTCTATGAGACAAACAATTCCTCAAGAGAAAACTCTCAAAATTTTCGAGCATTTACGTGTCTGGAAGTTGGGTAGTTTATTAAACATCCAAAGAGCCAATTATCCAGTCACAAAGAGCAGATTCACCCAATTTTTGTAGTACCATATCATAGAACAGAGTAGGTCATGTGGTCATCAGTTTAAAATAAATGTTTAAAGTTGCTGCCTCTAAATTATTACCGGAAAACCGGATGCAGGGCATTGCTTCACTGATTGGTTGGGTTCCAGGTGGAAGAAAATATGCGGCAGATAAGATCCAAGCACTGAGAGATGACTGGATTTCTTTCCGCCTCCTTCACAAACAGCTGGTCAAATGTTTGGATACAGAGGGATCGAGAAAGTCCACTGGCTAACTCTGCTGCTTGGACCTTAGCCTGCCTTAATGGAGAGGAACTCAGCCAAAGCAAAACTGCCACCTGCTATTTGTTATGTAACTAATGCAGTCCAGCCACTCTGTGTTGGACAGGTCGCCATCTTCATGATGTGTGGTGTCAGGACGTGTGTAGAAGAAGGGGGACTTCTTATGGACCTCTTGTTTAGCACAAGGGCGCTGCCGTCTTGAGAGAGATGAGTATCTGCTTTTGGTACGTTTCTTGGAAGAGTTGATGAATGGTTGTTTCGGAGAGACTGAAGTTAGAGGAAAGGCAAGAGGGGGATAAAGAATGTTTGGGAAGAACATTTAAGGAAGAGAAAAGGGAGGCTGTGTTTCTGAAGATATCAGTGTTACGGTACGCAGACGACGTTTAGGTTTTAATTCAGAGCAGGAAGGGAAGGGTACGTCAGTCGAATCTCCTCCCCCTCCAAGAGTTTCCTGAAAGAGAGAAAAAGACAAACAGAGGACATCAGATAGAACATAGCGAGTGAGTTTGCTTACTTAGAGCAAACAAAACAATGTCTCACCGGTACGCTGCAATTTCAATGTCAAGGGCCATTTTGACGTTGAGAAGGTCTTGGTAATCTCTCAGGTAGCGCGCCATCTCTTGCTTCGCCTCAGTTATGTCCTGCTCCAGTTCACTTATCCTCACCTACAAATAGAAAAAACACAGCTCCTCATCATCACAAATGATAGGAAAGTTATAATCATAATATAGCATTCTGATTCATTCTTACCTGGTATTTCTCAACCTCCTTGGCCTGTGTGTCCTCCAAATCCTCCAGTTGCTTGTTTAGGGAGTTGATGACATTCCGCAGAGCTTCAATCTCAGACGAACGAGACTGAAGCAGCCTCCGGTACTCCATAGTCTCTTCCCGGATGGCGTGGACAGCTTCGTTGTTCTTGCTGGCCATCTCCGCCACGCTCACAAACTTGCTCTTGTACCAGTCCTCGGCGGCCTGCATGTTCTTGTTGGCGAGCCGCTCGTACTGAGCCCGGATGTCCCTTAGGGCGGTGGAGAGGTCAGGCCTAGACAACTCTACGTCAACGCTGATGTTGGCCACCTGCAGCTGGTCCTGGAGCTCTGCTTGCTCTTCTGCAAAGACTTTCTTCAGGAAGACTATCTCGTCACACAGCGAGACGACGGTGGCCTCCGTGTCACAGTTGTAGAGGATGGCCCGACTCGCCTCCTCTCTGGCCCTCTGCAGGCCGTCCTCAGCATCCAGACGGCGCCTTGCCTCGTCTTCGTAGCGTTCCTTCATCTGGTCGTACACGTCCCGCAGGTAGTCCCTCTCTGCCTCCATCTGCATCTTCTCGTTGTTCTCCGAATCGATCATGGCTCTCAAACTCCGAGCTTCCCCCTCATAGAACGCCTGCAGCCGGGACGGGTCGTTCTGCCTCCTCCTCAATGCGTCCAACTCGGCCAGCAGGGCTCGGTTCTGCAGCTCAAGATGCCTCACCTTCTCGATGTAAGTGGCGAAGCGGTCGTTCAGGTCCACAAGCTGCTCCCTCTCCTGGGATCGCATTTCCAGCAGCTCGGTGTTGATGGAACTCACCTGAACCAGATCCATCCTCTGTGAGCCGTCTGGCAGCAAAGAGGTTGTCGTCTTCAGGATCCTCTTTCCAGATGGAGGAGCTCGGAGAGAGGAGTACAGAGAGGACGACATGGAAGACTTGGTGGTAGGTCGGGAGCCTTTGCAGCTGTCCCAAGGACGTCGGTGGGAGAAGAAAGACTCGTAGCTCATGATGATTTTTTGTTGTGTATTTTTTTTAGGGTTTTAAGAAAAAGATGTATGTTTTAGTTTCAGAAGGTTTTTTTTTATGTCCCCCTTGTTCTGCACACCATCGGTGAGGATGAGTGTGCGTTTTGCACTGCACCAGTTCAGTGATGCTGCAGATCCGGAGCCTTTATAGAGTGAGCCTGCTCCCCCCTCCTCCTCCACAGAGAAACATCACTGGTGTCAGCATTTGCTAGACCAATAGCAAGCCTCTGCAGTGAAGAGAGAGGAGATTTTCAGACTCTCTCTCTCTCTCTGCAAGGCAGCGAGAGCCAGCGTGCCAGAGCCGATGATCCTTAATTCTGCCATTAAGAGGACTTTGAAAACAGTTAGCTCTCATTTACTGTAGATTTTTTTTTTGGTTATCATTTTTTTTTTCTCTGTTTCCTTCTGTCACTGCAGGCTTATGAGAAAATAAATCGAGCAACAGCAAATGTGAAAGCATCGACCACCTTTTAATGCAATGACATTTTCATTCTAATGTATAAAAACAGCTCAAGCTGAAGTCAAATTGGATGGAGAGCCTCTTTTCCAAGACTATCTTACAGTTTATCAATTGGATGTAGGTCTGTACATTGACTTGGTCATACTAGGTTCCTGGTCTAACACACCTTAATCAAATGGCTGGCATGCTAGATGGAACTATCCATCCATCCTTTTTTCTAACGCCCTTGTCCCTAGTGGGGTTGGGAGGGGTTCTGGTGTCCATCTCCAGCTAACGTTCCGGGCGAGAGGCGGGATTCACCCTGGACAGGTCACCAGTCTGTCGCAGGGGACCACAGAAACAGACAGGACAAAAAACCATGCACACACACACTCACACCTAGGGAGAATTTAGAGAGACCAATTTACCTGACAGTCATGTTTTTGGACTGTGGGAGGAAGCCGGAGAACCCGGAGAGAATCCACCATGCACAGGGAGAACATGCAAACTCCGTGCAGAAAGACCCCAGGAATCGAACCCAGGACCTTCTTGCTGCTAGGCAACAGTGCTACCACACTGCACTGTGCTGCCCCAAGATGGAACTAGCATGGTTAAATACCTATGATCTGCTGTATCTCTGACTGTATGTTTAGGGTTATTGTCTGGCTCAAATGTGAACTTCTGCCCCAATCTCAAGTCTTTTGCAGGATTTCTTTCTGTGTTGCCCTCTGTTAAGTTCTGTTCATCTTCCCATCAACTCTGCCCAGCAGCTATCTGAACTTAGCCAAAATAACCTCACAAGATATTACTGCCACCACCACATTTCAAGAATTGTGCGGTCTGAAAGGTTTTCAACCAGGTCAGGTTTTCTAAGAGGTTTTCTTCCAGTTATTTCTTTAATTATCTCAATCAATCTTCCGTTCAACTTTGTTACTGTCAGAATTTAACACTGATACACTAATAAATTGGCCAGCCGATAAATGCTGATGAATTGACTCCAATTTCCAGATTTTTTGGCAGATTGGCCAATGCTTACACGTGAAACCGATCTTATCCACCGATATTTTCTACCGATCTTATCTACTTTCACAAATGTCTGTAAACCAGCCACTGTCATGCCATGAGAGAGGCCTGACAGACAGACCCACCCACCAGGTCATGTCATTAACAATAGTCACACGTGTTTTGCGTGTGAGTCAGAAAGTTCAAGTCGATGTTGTTAGACAGATCCACATTTATTCAGCCTTTAAGAGGAATTTGTTTTGTTTTATTTCCCTGTTACAGGGTTCAACGAATATCTCAAACAGTTGGTACATGGAAGAGGAAACGAGGCAGCAAAGCAGGGAAGCTTTTGGAAAGTTACTTACATGTACCTGTTTTCTTACAACAGTTGACTTTGGGCTTTTTAATACATATTCAGCCTCGTCTTTAAATGTGTTGTTAGAAGAGAGAACCCAATTCTTTTTTTAAAACCTCAGACAACCTCTTTTCTGTTTATACAATCTCTAACTTTGTCGGCGTCTACGTTGCTGTGAATGCCCTTTCATGTTGCTTTTATGTCATCTGTTTCCTGGGAGTCCAGATACAGTATATCCGTTTGATCTAATTAGGCTGCAAACTGATGAGTCACTGATGCTCTTCAGCTGTCCTGACTCCGCCGGCGCGTGGGAGGCACGACTGATGAAGAAAGTGCAAACTGTACCTGCTGATACACAGAACTCCCCCTCTTCCCTGCTGTTTATTCGTTTACCAGAGAGTCAAAGTGAACGCAGAAATCATTGTTTGTTGACGGAGAAGCGGTGAACAGCTAGGATCCACTATAGGAGCTCACGGATTTATGGGTGGGCATGTCCAGACTGATGAACGTTGCCTGAACATGTTGTCAAAGCCGCTCTGTCTTTGTCGTGTTGCTCAGCAAAGCATTGACCTCTTGACGCCCAATGGGAAAATCATTTATCGGTGCAGGTCTTACTCAATACAGAGGAGTTTGTGCGCATCGCTAAGGTCACCAAAAATCATCCGAGTAAGAATTTGAAAAATTTATATATTAGAGAAAAGCCACAAAGTGTAATTTTCAGAACATTGTATTGTAAATTTTCTAAACCTGACAGGTATTAGTGTTTTAATAACTTTAATAGCCAGCAGGTGGCGCCGTTATACAGGACTTGTGCTGCGGTGCTGAGGCAACAATTCAATTCAAGACAATTCGGTCTTGTGGTTCAGGAAAAAGGGAATTGATGTGTAAAGTTGTTGTCAGAAATGTTGGATACGACCTCCTTTTGACTTCTTTTCATCCTGTTGAACTTAAAAAGAATGGAACAACTTATGAGTCGTGTATTTAAAGGGAAGCGTGGCGATGTAATGTAACAGAACCACAGTGAGATTTACAAAAGTTTAAACACCCCTTGATTTTTTTTTAGATTTCATTAAAACCACAAATGGTTTTGTATGATTTTGTGTGGTGTGTCACTGTGGAGAAAAACACATCGAGATCTAAAGAACTCATAATGCATTTCAGCCACTTTTCGACGATAATTTGTAGACCCACCTACCCCACAGCATGATACTACCCCTACTTTACCGGCTGAACTGGACAGACTCCTTTAAAAATTGCCAGCCAGCACAGGCGGTTGATATAGAGTGACAATGTGTTTTTTGTGTTTTTGTTTGTTTTTTTTTTTACAAGTAAAATCTCCCTAAAATAAAAAAATGTCAGGTGGAACAGATCCCCCCCCCCCACTTATTATCCAGGTTTCTGCACACATCTGAATTTTGTAGTAGACAGAACCACAAACGTCCAGCAACTTTTGAGCAAGAGCAGTCTAAAAAAAAAAAAAAAAAAAAACTAGAAATGTACATGTCTGTACATGAAAATCTGCTCTGTGCCATTATTAGCTGCCCCAATTGCCAATTACAATTAACAAGAACTAAATATTCTGGCACTTTCCAGAAACAGTACAGCGTAGAAATTGAGTGCAGGTGGATTGTGACAGAGCAGTAAAGACTTTCCAGTTGTTTATTAGCTGCTAAGCTACTCAGGAAAACTTTGTGTGCAAAGTAAAGTAAGTAAATAATATGTGAAAGTTTGATATTGTTTGTTGGATTATGCATACAAATACTAAGCTGATTTGTATTTAACTAATTCATCATAGGATGTTATGGCAAATTTGGAAGGAGGTTCTGGTAGGTTATGTAAATGTGTCTGTATTTCTTTCATTTAAGATACTGAGGTTAACTTTGATGCCTAGGATTTAGTCTACTGCTTTTTTTTGCACAATTTTTAAGTTGATAAAAGAGGTTTAATGAGTATCTTTGCACAAATTATGTAACAAATAACCTAAGTGGTGAACTTTCTTTTATCTATGTACTATAGAGAACCACAAACAGAGGCAGCTCTGTGTGAACTAAACTGGGCAAAACCTAATAAAAGTACTAAAAGACAAATAAAGTCTCATCTTCAAATGGATGCCTGCGGCTTTCCAGTAAAAGTAATGAGTCTTGAGTTTACAGGTACAACCCTGTTCCTCAATGAATAATACAGCAACCCCTTTATAAGAACTCGTGACCTATGACCCTTCTTGTTGCTGAGCTTAGACTAACTAAAGTCCTCTAGCCTGAAAAATCATCAACCAAAAAAGAAAAAAAAAATGCTGTCCAGACCCATGTTGTACAAAAGTCTGACTACATTGCATTTTTAGATTATTATTGAGCAGATACTCCGCAAGAAATAATTTAAACAATTTTATAAAAATAAAACGTCAAGCGGCTTTGAACTTGACAATATTTTCCCGCTTGGTAAAAAGTTTGCACATCCCTGACCACCATTTATAAAATGAACACGAGTCGCCGTCGAGCCCAACTGCTGAAACAAACACAGATATGAGTTGAATCAAATTTGCACCCAAAAGCTTAAAAAAGCAGGAAAAAAAAAATTCTAAATAAAAAAAAAAAGATTTTGGTTACACTTACTTTATCATTTTTATATTTTAATGGCAAATGGTTGTGCTATGTGGGTTTTGATAAAGTCAATTGTTTTCCAATAAACAAATATACTCAAGTTAAAGGTTGGAATTTTCAAAGTTTTTGTGTGTGAGATCATATTATTGCATTAAGAGATGAATTTATTTGAAGGCTTTTCAAAAGTCTTAATCTGTCGCAATGTTGCTGTTGAAGGCTTTGAGCACTAGGGGGCAGACTTGTGTTTATAAAGTGAGCTCATTATAGATGCTCTCTTTATGTTTGACCTGTTTAAAAAGTGCTCGGTTGGTTACAGTCAAAGTGTCATGTAGTCAAACTTATCTGCAAATCACATGTTTATTCAGAGGTTTTCAACAGTGAATATATTCCCCAGTCACACATCAGGTAAAAATAAGTACATAAAACGTTTCTATTGAAACTTAAAGACTTTGGAATGTCAAGTTTTTCATCTCTAAAATTATTTATACATTTACAAGAATCCACATTTTTATCCCCCACAATAAAAAAAAAAAAAATTTCTTTCATTATTCTTGGACATAAAGGGGAACTAGTTTGGGCACAAAAAATTGCATGTCATGTTAATTTTTTTTCCCCCTCTATTGTACAATTAGCTTAAATTTGTAATCACTGCAACCCACATAGAATATAAGACATCCAACAATATAAACAGTCCAGAAAAAGAATCACTTCGCGGTATAAGTTTCGATATAAAAGTGTATTCCTTTGGTAGAAAAAAAAGTGAGTTTATCTCAGGAAAATATGTGCTGAATGGAAGGACGTGTTTGCATCAGACTCCCTGCGTCCACAGACCGGTGGGCGACAGACGTTCACCTACAACAGAGAGAGCTGCATATTCACTTCCGTGTGAGCTGGACGCACAGGGCCGTCAGTTTCCACTTCGCATGGCAGCATGGAAGTGGTCATTCACAGGTCGGGCTGGACGGTACTTTGGTTCTTATCTTTAGAGTGCTGGGGAGGGGGGGGTGACTAAGACGCACAATGCGTCCGGGTGTAAACTATGTGCTCATACAGTTACGATATATAGACCAAAGCATTTCAGAGCAAACATAGAAAAGATATTCTCTTCAAGTCGTTCTCTGTTAACTCCAGTGCAACTTCAGCTTCTTCTTCTTTTTTTTGTTGTCTTTTTTTAGTTTTTTGTTTGTGTCCTGCTCTTGCTTAAAATATCTTCAGTCTTTTGCCGAACGCCCTGGCCCCCTTGGGGACCCTCTGGCCAGCCTGGTCCTTGGAAAGCGGGCAGTACTTGATGGTGTGCGCGTTGTCGCCGTTGGCGCTGCAGAGAGGGCAGGTGTACGCCCGGAGTATCGGGCACAGGACCCGCCCGTCCGCCGTCTTCAGGATGTGGGTGCCGTAGACCTCCTCCGGGGCGCCGTTATTCCGGCAGAAGACGCACACCTTCGGCTCCGGCTTCCCCCTCTGAGTCTGCTTGCGCCGTCGCTCGGCGGAGAACAGGTCGAAGGCGGCGAAGCTCCCACCGTGTGAGGGGGACTCGCCGCCCCCCAGCTGCTCGTACGGTCTGAGGAGAGAGATGCGCTCCTTCAGGTCGTAGATGGAGATCGGCGGGGAGCCCGCGGGCGCCCCGCAGCAGCAGCAGCTGTCCAGGGCTCCGTCCGCGTCTCTGGCCTGGCCGACCAGGCAGGAGCAAACCGGGGAGTCGTCCTCCAAACCCAGAGTCGCTTTCAGAGACTCGGTGATGGAGTTCGGGTTGCAGATCGGGCTGTTGATCTTGTTTTTGGCGACAAGAGTAGACAACCCGAGGTAGTCGTTCCAGAAATTAAACGTGTAGTCATAAGGTGAGCGCATGTCCAAGAAGTCCATCCTGTCGGAGCTGCGGGGTTTTAATAATGTCCACAGGAGAGAAGAAACAGTTGGGATGCTGCGTTTGTGAGCATGAGGAGCCTGCAATTCGCTTTTTCTTCTTCTCTGCTCCCTTGTTGAGTCTGGATTGCTGAGTTTTGAGCGTGTAGGCGCTGATAAACTCCCCTGAATAAAGCATGGGGGCGTGGCTTAGATCAAGCTGATTTACTCTGTGGCCCCCATAGGAGGATCCACAACACCACAACCATTCTGTAACAATCCTACTGAAAACCTCCCTCTCTGTGTTATCTCCCCTGTAAGCAGTGGAAATCTGCTTTTTTCTTTCTTTTCTTTTTATTTTTCTGAATTTAATTTAAAGGGACAGTTCAAGAAAAACATTGAAGTATTTCTGCTTCAACACATTTATACTCAAGTGAAAGTAAAAAGTAGAAAGTACTCAATAGTTAAAAAGTATTTGATGTGGGATGCTGCATATTTTGGTATAGATTTGAAACTAAGTTAATACAATGTCAGTATCGCCAATACTGATACGGACACCAATACCGATACTTCTTATTATTTTTCATTTTGACATATCATCACACTTTTGACCTCTAGGTGTTTTTTGCAGTTTTTACCCCTGAATTGTTTTAAGGATAGAATTTGGATGAAGTTCATGTCAACAAAATATTTTAACCAACATATTAACGTGATAATAGAAAAATGAAACAAACATGCATTTTTTTTTCTTAAGTAAACAAAGTGCAAAAAGTTATAATTTCAGAGAAAATCAAAACAAATTCTTTTTGGAGGTAGAGTTGAGAAGCTACAATAAAAAAAATAAACAGCATTTCAAGAGGAAATTTGAAACTAAAGTATCAATCTTATCACAGTATATTGGTCCAATACTGATATCAATGGGGTATCAATATTACCAGTGTCTTGCATCGATCTGCCCAGCTTTAGTATTAAAAATTATACTTAAATACTGAGCAGCTGATCACAAAATCTGATTTAGCATATTAAAATGTTGTCAGATGGACAAAAATATACAATTATGAGCAATTTCTGTTTCTTGAGACAGTGAACAGGGTAAAGTACTTTTAATGACAATATGTGGCGTTTACTGTAAATTCACTTATCCTAAAAATAACACAGCAGGCTCAGCAGATAGAAAATATGAACACACAGCTTGCGTGTACAAACAAGATGTCTCACTTTACCATAAACTGTGGGCGTATGTCTGTATCTGGTGTACTGTTTTTTTAATTGAAATACATTTATTTTCATTCAGGGAAGTTACTTGCATTGGCAGAGCATCCAGAAATTTTACTCAAGTAAAATACTTGCTGGGAATACTGCTTAAGTAAAGTAAGAGTACAACATGACAAAACTATTAAGAAAAGTATTTTTTGTGTCTGAAAAGTGACTCAAGTAAATGGAACTGTTTAAGTGTAAGTGGTTTCTACTCACCTCTGCTTTACACAACTCTAAACAGCATTATGCAAACGATGTTTCATGAACTTTTCAAAGGTCATCACTCTAAAATGCTATACCTATTTTTATTTAAATTAGGTTTGTATGCTTTACTCAAGTCTCACTAAATTGTTTATTCAACTCATGTAATGTGAGTAATGTACATGTTTGGCCTGTGTCCGTCCTGACTTCGAAGCTGTTTATTTTATTTAGATTTTTTGCTTTTGTTTTTTTACCTCCTAGTGGTGAACTTTCTATTATCCGTATGTTTATTTGATATGGAAAAGGCCCATGCACTTCCATTATATGTGCCCGCTGTCCACCGCACTTTTCAGCCATTACAACGGTTAATCCATTGATAAAATGTAGTAATGTGTTTTTCCGCCTTTAAATGCAACATTAGCGTTGTGATGCTCGCACCAGTGGGTTCGGACCGGAGACGTGTTGCTGTGCAGAGGTGCCCACTGGTGTGTTAGAATCATGGCACAAAGCCATGACAGACATATTAAAAGGCAAAAATCTTCTTTTTTTTTCTAAACAAACCGAGTAAGTAGAGTAAAGCTGTTGGACGCAATGCTGGCTTGTTAATGACAATAAGTCACGTTAAGCTAGTTAGGCTGCCCATTGTGTTGTTTTTCTTCCGAGCTGGGTAGTAGAGGTTACATTTACTTGAGTAACATTTTGGGGGAGGGGCACTGTACTTTTCACTTCTACTGCTAGGAGTAGTAATATGATGAACTATTGATACTTATGCTTGGGTAGACTGGTTTTGCATAAAGAAATAGACTAAAGTGATTGGAAACATTAGATTCTTAGACTTCTGCAACATCTGAGCAAATGTTTATGCAAATCTGAGCTTGCTCAGCATTTTCTACATGTCAGTGTTGACATCATTCATTGTTTTGTATTAATAAACAAAATGGGTACTTTGTTTGAAAGTTATGCGCTTGTTTATGCATTTATATTGAATAAAATGCCTGTTTACTGTGCCACCCCAAAATCAACAAAACTCCTCCGCAGCCGGGTTTGATTGTTACTGTTTGTGCAGAGTCCACCAGAACCAGAGTGGAGGGTGGGATCTCTGTGCTGCATTCAAGTCTGAAAAGGAGTCGTTGACAACGCACTTCCCAAGATTCTTGTCCAGTTTGAAAGAAAGGTGAGCTTTCCATCTGATTTTGTTTAATAAGATGAAGGAAATTCTGCAAGTTTTTAATTTATATCTTGTTCAGTAGCTCGAGCACACATGCACATGACGGCTCTTCACATCCTCTCATTTGCAATAACCAGCCAGTTTGACGCTGTATTAAAGGGGGGATTTGTATTGATGATATTTGGCTGATTGAGACTGGAAAAAACACAGTTTGTTGTTGAAATAATGAATGATTGAGCAACAGTCTGTGGCATTAACATAATAATCAGCTGATAGCAAGTTGGAAAATTGCTGTTGCTCCTTGAACTGGACAACCATCAAAATTCTAATCAGTCTTAGTCAGACAACAAATAAGGGTGAACAATTATTTTATGCCACTTATTGTGAAAAAATGTGATTTAGTTTCTTCAGAATAAGCAGTCCTTACTTTTATTGTTTTTCCTACTTGTAGACCAGTGATGTTGTTGCCTTGACGACTGCTATCCTGCGATGTCTCTGTTTTCCTCGAGGACGATGAAAGAGTTCTACAATGTCTCTGGTATGTATTGCTATTGCGTTTGTCAGAGGTTGTGCACAAGGAAATCAAAACTTCACCTCATTCTTTTTTTAATTTGCAACTTTTCTTATTATCCACAGGATTCAGATGCCATGGCAGGCCTCATCCAGGTTCCTGTGGGGTTATTGAGTGTTATGTTATGCTAAGTATATAATTTTGTTGAAATAAAATGTTGAATTTTGTGAACTTACAAATCTTTTATTGTGGTTACTTAATTTATTTAGGGCAATCGGTTCCCTAGATTCTGCTAAGTAAACTGTACTGTTCATGTAAGTTGGACTAACTTGATGTAGTTGAGTTAAGAAGAGGATAATTTACTTGCTATTTCTAAGTTGAAACAACTTCACTAAACTAAGTTAAATGAACTTGACACAATTAAGTTCATACAACAAGGTCATATGTTAAGTAAACAAAACGGAAGAATAGTAGTTAAACTTACTTAAAATTTTCAAGGCAATCGGATTCCAAGGTTTTTTTTAAGTAAAGTCAACTTGTCAAAGTTTAGAGTGATGAAATTTCCATAAACAGTTATTCACACAAAAAGCTGATGAATATTTACACAGGAAATTGAAGTCGGAGGCGGCGCAGCACCAATTATCCTCCTGTGTGAAACCTGTACTGAAGACGGAAGAGGCAACGGGAGAATTCGCTTGCATTACCTTAACTCTGGTTGTGTGTTTTGCAGTTTCTAAGACGTATCCTCCAGAATTATGTTATATATCATAGACATTTTAATTTTGAATAAAATATTAGAAAATTAGTGTCAAAATAAGACTAACGGTGCCATCTTACACCTATGAGAGATGATTTGGATAATTCAAGAGAAATATTGAATTAAAAGAAGTGTCCACACAGCTTCACAGGGGAACATTTTGAAAAAATTTAGCACACAAAAATGTTAAATATATACACAATCTATTCAACAATTCCTCTTTCACTTATGAATGAGTCATTCCACGCAAAGCATCAGACTACTGTGCACAGCCAGCCCTCCTCTGGCCCCATTGTCTCATCTCTACAGCGGGCCGTTTAACTTCATTAATATGCATTAAAACGGAACGGGCCACATCTGTGTTTGTCAGTCAGAGACGGCCCGGTTAGACAGGCTCACAAAACATGACAAAAAATGAAACAAAGGGAGTTTGATAATTGACCTGAAGGCTACGGGACAGGGACC
This sequence comes from Xiphophorus couchianus, assembly GCF_001444195.1. Taxonomy (NCBI): domain Eukaryota; kingdom Metazoa; phylum Chordata; class Actinopteri; order Cyprinodontiformes; family Poeciliidae; genus Xiphophorus; species Xiphophorus couchianus. The sequence goes on along the minus strand of NC_040246.1, from coordinate 162,591 downwards.
TATATTAGAAAACGTGTTGAAGCCTTAACATTTTTAAAACGTAGATTCAAAATGAAAGACGCTTTATTTGTGGTTGTTGGCACAAAAATTCCACAAAGTAGGAATATTTCACCGAAATTCATGCTGAAATGTTAGCAAAGACGAACGTCCTCTAAAATTAGCATACCTGCAAACAAGTTTCCTTACATTCACGTTCACAAGACCAGTCTAGAAGAGTCTTGGAGGAAATCTTGCTGGCGGCTGTGTACGAATACATTTTCTTCAGAATATGCCACGTGGGCCGTTTTCAAGGTCACCGCCGGCTCTGCGCTCGCAGAGGAAACCATGAGAGAGCATTTAAAAGATGAATGGCTGCCATATCACAATGGATAAATTGCACAGCGGGGGCGGCCGCAGCTCTGCTGCTTCAGGGAGGCCGTCATGACTGGAAATACATTTAAAAAAGAAGAATAAAACTGTTCGGCGACAACAAAGGAGGTACGGATAACGAAAATGGAAAGTATTTAGCCCTTCGCCGAAGAGTTGAATGGAAAATGTCAACAAGCTGAAAACGGGACAGAAGCAGCTGAATGGTTTTCTGCCACTGAACTAGCTGCACTGGCGCAAACAAACAAACAACAACAGTTTAAAAGGTGACTACCTCTGCTGGTAAAGAGAACAGAGTGCGTTTGCAGTTTTGGGGAACTTGATAGATTACCCCTAAAGGTTAATAAAAGGCAAATAAAGCAGAGTAGAGAAAATTAATTCCAGACACAGAGAAAAAACACTGTTTTTATTTTTGAAGTAGCAACAACAGGAGCAGGTTTGTCCACAGTGTTTACAACCACAAACATATATATTCTGCTTGTTTACGATCAACAAACACCGAGTTATTGTGAAAAGGACGGGAATCTGTTAATAGAACCCATAAAAACACATCATCCTCATAAAATAGTGAAACATAGTGGTGGCAGCATAATCCTGTGGGGATTCCTTCAGGGAAGCTGGAAATATGAACAGAGTATTTTTTATCAGTATTCACGCATTGTTATTGTCAAACTTAAAAACTGATGTTCACAAAAACACTGTCCCATCACAGTGAGATAGATCTAGTTTTTGCAATTAAATGACCAAATAAAATCAACCTGCAGATACGCAAAACTAGTAGAAACACACCTAAAAGATTTGCTGGACTATCTGCATGGCACACATTTTTGATTTTTATTTGTGAAATCTTTAAATACGGGCTCTGCTTTCTGTTGATCTTTCGGATGAAATTCCTTTAAAAACAGATTAAAATGATTGTAGACCCAAGAAATAAGCCTAGATTTCCCAGGTGTTCTAGGATGGCAGGCAAGATATCTGTGAGCAGCACTATTACATCTTAATTAATTAATTCAATTGTAGAGTAGTAGGAGAAGAAAGAGAGGAAAAGTGGTCAGTTTGTCCTGCAGTATAACCACAGAGACGGCAGAGCCTGGCATGTCATGTGTTACATCTTAGTACGGTACTTATAATTTCCTATTTGCAACTGAATTAAATTTATTGTTAGATTTTGTGTTTTTTAAATACCAGCAAAGCTTTAACAAATTTGTAAATCAACTCATAACCCTAAGAAATTCATGTTAGGAGTTTTCGAGTGACTTAAGAAGACCAAGAGAAGGTACGACCAGCGGAGCCAAGATAAGAGCTAATCTCAACTGTAGCCAAACAGCAGAAACAATCCTTGCTTTGTTCACGTTAAAAAGTGGCCATTGTCTCTCTGTGTTTACTCGTCGGCACCATCTGGCCTCCGTACAGGCTGCTGCAGCGTGCCAAGCTCACATCTAGCACACTTCCTCCAGTAAATGCAGAGATACTTGCATCCGAAGGGTTAAAAACACCAAAATCTCCATGTGTAAATTTGGCGATGGTACCCAGAGGCCTCCCAGGCGGCGGTGCTGTCTGGCCCGGCAAGCTGTGGGCAAGATGGGCCGGCTCAGCTTCCTCATTCATCACTGTCGAGTTGAATAGGAAATTAACCAATCCCTTAATTAAAAGACCTGTCCACATTCGTGTATGTGTGTGTGTGGGTGTAGGTGTGTGTGTGTGTGTGTGTGTGTGTGTGTGTGTGTGTGTGTGTGTGTGTGTGTGTTAGCAGCACGTGCCAGCCGCACTGCTTCATGGTGCAAGCTACAACGGCTTGGTAAACACCGCATTGATTGCAACAACCACTGCATAATGCCGACTTCAAGTTCATCCCGGAAATCCAGACGTCTCCAGACGTATCGCCGGGGCGACGGAGCGGCTGGGACTTTGATCCCTGACCTGCAGCTCCCTCTCTTGAGAATATAAGAGGGCATCCCCAACGGTTGTCCATCTGCACACACACACACATACACACACTCTCGGAGTCAACCGAACGCCTGACGCGTGTCGTCATCACCGTTAGCTGCAGGGAATGCTAAACAAGCTGAGGTCAGCTCCAAATTAGGGGGTGTTTTTCTGGCCTGTCAAATGCTTTGTCATGACCACCGGCTCGCTGAATGCAGCCTGCTATTACTTATGCTGAAGCTCCACCCACTGACCCCCCCACCACACAAAGCAGCCAGACATTCATGTATTCATCCACATATACTTAAAAACCTCTTGACATGGTTGAAGTGCGAGGACTGAATAGAATCCGAGTCCAGAGCCGAGGATTTGTCTTTTACACGTTTAAACTCAGTCAATAGAAGTTGAGGCAACGTGTCAGTAATCCTGTTTTCTTCCAGCTGGATGGTCTTTTTGAATGTGTTTTGCTACTATTTGTGCAAATACACTAACAAAGAGCCGTGTGGCAAATCAGGATGGTTCCTTAACATTAAATGGCCCGTCTTTGTCTAGCGCTTTATCAAGTCCAGAGGACTCCAAAGCGCTTCACACTATGAGGGGGGCCGAGTGTCTTCCCCAAGGACACGACGACAGAGGCAGACAAAGCTGGGACTGGACTCATCGATTGCGGGACAAATTCTTACGACCATGGCCACCATCGCCCCAAATCTCAGATCTAGTCACAATTAACCAATCGCTACTGGAGACAAAGAACAAATGAACGAAAAGAAACATGTTTGGGTTCTTTATAGTCTTCACTTGTGTGTTTTAGATTTGGTTTTAAGGTGCTTTTTAATGTATTGTTCTAAACATTTTGCATAACTCAAATATGACATAAAAACAATTGACTTCACAATGACGTTGATGCCTTGAAATTGGGTCGTATCTCTTTAAGAAGCTCCTGCTCTTTCCGACACTCAACCTTCATCACAACAACGCTTCTCCATTATGCCATTTACAACCGCTCTTTCAAGTGTTGCACAGAGAAGTACTTCCTCGCCGTTCCTCTGGGTGGCTGCTAGTTGCTGCTACCGCTAGTCTGGAGGAGCTGAGGGAGGGAGGAGAGCTCAGTGAGGCAGAAGAGGTGGAAGGTTTTTGTTTTTGTTGGGGGTTTTTTGCAGAGTATTTTATTCACCGTGGACATGAGTTTGGGAGCGTCTCCACTGTGGAAACGGTCTGATGCATCAGGAGACGCTGAGCAGCAGCTCCTCCAAACCCTCAGTGTGAGCGCTCACCTTAAAGACAGTCAGACTAGCTTGTTTTCTCACTTTGAAGCAACAGGAGTGGAGATCAGAAGAATGACAACTATACCCAGTATTTTAACCAATTACTTTGCTGTAGCTTGTACTTCAACTTATGTAGTGTTTTTTTTTACTACAATACACTCATACACCAACACACACGTCAGGAGGTGGCTTGGGGTTGAGTGGGACATATCATATTAAGATATGATATTATATTAAGAAATTATATTAAGATATTTATCTTTATCATATCTTTATGGTAAAGATTTCATAAAGATATCATATCTTATCTTAACATCATATAATATCTTACTTCACAGCGCTTCCACTGTGAAACTGGATTACAGTCACTTCAAATCGTACTATGTAGCATCCATGGATGTTCAATGAATGAAACCTCAGATATGTGACTCAAAAACACAAGCCACACACGGTTCATTCGCTCAGAACGGTGTATTAAACTTTTTTGTTTGTTTGTTAAGGACACAAATAATTTAGGACCACAAAATATCACTGACAGAAGACAGGAGACGATGCTACTCGAGTAAAACTTTTTTTTTTCTTAATCAAACAGTTCGACTTTCCCTCAGCAAAACTCTGCCAAAAAGTTCCTGTTGAATGAAAAACAACTGCCCCCATCCCAGGGGGGTAAACCTCCACAGGTCAATGCGGCATAAAGGCAGAGGGGGTAAAAAACTGACTGAGAGTCAAGACGTGCTTTTTGTTTCACTTTAATGGATTAAAGTTCAGGGTTTTTTCCCCCCAATTTGACTTAATGTTAAGTTAATACGTCTGTTACACTTTTAATAAGTGGTATATTTGCATCTAATTGTTCATGTCTGTCAGGTAATATAAAAGCACTAGTTTAATTTGTTTTGTTTTTTCTCGTGATGACATTCAATTCAATCAATTTGTGGTAATTGTATAGTTAATAATTTTATTAACTATGTTAACTTCTTTTGTTGTACTGGTGTGATTAAAGAACTTTTACACCAATTTTCACCCCAAAATTGATGCTTTTTTTTTTTTTCTAGAACTTTAAGTGTACATCTAATGTCTCACCATCAACATGATAGCCTTTCCTATAGTTCTGGGGGACGGGGGGATTGGAGGGGTTCAAATCGTATCTTGTTTTTACTTGTTTTTCTGTTTTTATGATTTGTATTGCCTCCTGTTTTCAACTTTGTGCTTCCTTTGTTGTGTATGATAAACACCCTAAGCTGCAAATAAAGAGTTGACTGACGGTTTTACTGAGTTTCCTTCAAATGTCACAATCCCCCTTATTTTTCATTTGACTCAAAAACCCACCAAGTTTGTGGCTTGAATTTTAACTCGTAGGAAAAACGTCTTTTGCAAGAACTGGGCTGCAACCTGGGCTGCTGGCAGCTCCTGTAACTGAACTTGTCACCGTGAAGGGAGGGCAGAACGGAGGAGGGGAACTGGTGGGTCCAGGGATCAGAAACTTGTTTAACTCACCTAAATCTGCCCAGATTAGAGCTGGAAGTAGTCAAAGGGCTTAGAGTATATCTGTACAATGGAGCATGGAGGATTAGAGGTGGATTCGCTGAACTCCCGGGATGCCCTTCATCTCAGGGGGTCCTCAGCCGGAGCACCTTTGTTGGGTTAACTAACGGCGCTTCCAATGAACGCAGCGAACACACCAATCCCTTTTTAATGATGTAGGGAAAATTCCATCGGCCCTGATTACCGCCGCGCTTTCGAGAGCCGCCATTGTCCCCGCGCACCATGTCGAGCTTTTAAACTGTGCAGCCAGGCGAGTGGACAGGGAGTCGTTTGAAGTCCACTTGTGGAGTTTTAGCCCAGTGGAAACGACGCTGACTTAAACAATGCTGTTTTTTTTGCATACATTTTATGATTCTGGCATATTGCTGCAGCTCCAGCTCATTAATATACACCATGTGCAGCTGTGTAGAGCTCAAATTAAGTTCAGTTTATAGAATGGTGACAAAAGCTGCGCTTACATTACAAATGTGTGCAAAACTTCCATTAAAAAAGAAAATTGAAATCACGTGAATAAGTTTGTTCATGTGATAAGTTATTTTTAAAAAACATGTGGCGCCATGATGCTCCCTACTGCTTCCTGTCGTCTTCTTTTTCGTGGATTGCGCCAGTGGCAACGTCCAGCTGTTGATCATGAGACTCGTGTGACACGGAAAAAGTTTTTCTGTGACAGTTTTGAGAAATAAACTAATTTTAAAAAACAAAAACACCTCACCCAGCGCCACAGCATTTTATCAACAAACAAGAGTTTTTTTTAAATTAGCTGCATTTCCGTTGACCATAAAATTGTGCAATTTGACATTTTGAACACATTCGCTCAATGGAAACATGACAAATATGTCGCCCAGCGTTTGATGTCCAGATATATTCCAGCCCTGGTGTCATAAATAATATTTCCAACATATCTTCATATGCTTAGATCAAATCATAGTATTGCAAAAAAATAAAAGAAAGAAATCTGTAAAAAAAAAAAAAAAAAAGTGGGTAAATGTTAACAGAAACTTTCTGTTAAAACTTTTTACAGGGGATTTTCCTATATTTCCTACTTCGTGTCAATGTTTGTGGATATACCAGGAGACACACTGTAAAAAATTTGGACAATTAAATTTTTAAGCGACAGAAATATTTGTGAACATTCAATGAGATATGCTGTAACATTTAGTAAATGTTAGTTTGGGTTTATTCATGAACCTTGAATTAATATGAGCAACATTTAATTTCCCTTTGGGGTCAATAATGTATTTTTGAAGTGAATTGAAGACTAAAAAAAATATATACATAAAAAAAGACAAACTTGCTGCCAATAACTGTAAAAGAAATAAAATGTTTATGTTTAATTGTGAACCAGGATTTTTAGTTTAGCTACGTAAAAAGTATTTGATTTTCTTTTCTGTCCAAACCAAGTTTTATCTCAGCTTAACTTGCACCAAAATTGAACTTTAAACCTTTCTATGGTATGAAAATAGGGAAGCTAAAACCTGATTAAGTCATTCATTAAGTTACTGTAAATTCCGCCCATCTGTACTGCAGGCAAGTTCAAACCAGAGACGGTTTAGCTGCTGTTAGTTGACCCACCGTCCCGTCTGCAGCGCACACAGAGCAGAGGACCCACGTGCAGATCGGGGCAGGCCTGGCGGTGAAATGGTCGATACCCACGCAGGACCGCAGATGGGTCCCTGCACAGAGGAGCTGGTGGCTGGCGCCGCAACCTGGCCGCTGGCCAGATGGGCCACCCTGAGAGAGGTGCAGCCTGTCGAGCCAAAACAGCCTGATCCAGTTACTCCAGGCTGAGACTGGAGTCTGCTTCCGAGAAAACTCACAAGCTCAGATTTTTAGGGGCGTCGACGCCGTTGTGCCCGTTTGTCACTGCACTGAAAAAAACACAACATCTCACCAAGTGTTTTTGGTCTAGTTTTTAGTCCAAACGTCTCAGTACACTTCAAATAAGACAAAACTAACTTACATGTTTTTTTTCAACAAGATATAGAAGCTTGTTTTACTTAAATAATTTGGTAAGACTGATTTTTAAGAAAGCACTAGTTCCACTGGTGGATTATTTCCCATGAGTGGAACTAGTGTTTTTTCATTCTTACTAAAGCTGCAGTGCGTAATTTTTATAAAAACTGTTTTTTGCATATTTGTTAAAACTGTTACTATGTTGTGACAGTACAATATGAGAAATATAATCTGTGGCCTCCAACTCCTACCATCTGAAGAAATGCACCACTTCCGAAAGAAAAACAACCAATCAGAGCCAGGAGAAGGGACTTAGTACTGTCAATCAACCTTGTGTACTCACTACTCAATGTGCTAAAGGAGGAGAAACAATTTACGGTTACAGGAAAACCATTTATCTGTTGTCAGTGGTAGCTATGCTAACTAGCCTTAGCATTCACAACAGACTGCTACCAGAGGGCATGTTAATTCTGTCTCATTTCAAGGATACTAAGAAATTTGCACTAGAAATTTCTAGTGTCAAATTTTTCATCTTAAAAAAAATTTTTTTTTAGTCGTTAGACTTTTAATTGGCAAGCCTCTGTTGCTTGTCAATTAAAAGTCCTACCATTTTTAATTGGCAAAAATGGTAGGACTTTCTTTTTTTTGCAGTGTGGTTGGTCTTTTCTCAGCTCTTATTGTTGTTCAAACTGCAAATAAATTAATATAATGTGAAGTTTTCTTGTTTAAAAAAACAGTATAAGAGGAGTTTTGAATTTTCAGCTCTGAGTATTTTATTATGGAACACCTTGCAGAGGAGCCTTATTAAAGGATGGACGTGTGCATTGCTCACACAAAGCATGCTTTGTTTGAGGTCCCTGTAGATCAGTATCTGTCTGAGCACAAGCCAAAATGTTATATGCTAATATGCTAAAAAAAAACAAAAAAACCCCAACAACGTAGTTTTGAGATTCCTGAATTATTGATGAGTGAAGCTGAAAACGAATAAGCGAGTTAGTGAGTGCAAACTCCATGCTCTCTACTAATCTGAACCCACGGTGGATAAATGTTTCAATGCACATTTTAGAAGACAGTCGGATGTCTGACAGCAGCGCTGCATTCCTGTTATTATGAAGAATTTGGGTGAAAAGAACTCGGCGGCCCATATGGAGTCCTATCTGCTTTCACATAATGGCTGAAGTCCATGTGTCGGTCATGGAGAGGTATTTTCTTCTTCTTTTGCTTCGTCTGTTGTATGTTTTTTAGCAAGGCTAGTACAGAAAGGTCAGCCAGAACAACTCATTTTGATAGACTTGTATCTATTAATGTTAGGAGGAGATTAATGTTACATGAGGCCAAAAACAAATGACCTCCTACTGACATCAATAGCTGTTTTTCCATAACGAATGTGCGCAAAACTTTGCCAATGTGGACAAAACACAATTTCATCATTGTGGTGTTTGCATTAAGTAAGAAATTACACGTGAATAAGTTTGTTCACTGAAAATAAGTTGCGCCATTTCAGTTGTTTCAAAATTAACCTGTTTCTATCAAGCAAATGTATTTTTGTAATTCCAGTTTGTCCAATGGAAACACAGTTAATAGCTAGAAGACGGTGCTAGCTAGTAGCTACTACTAGCTAGCACTAGCTGGGATAATAACCGTGTTTACATTCCCAATTGCAGTATTTCTATTAAATAAGAAACACAATAAAAACTATGCGATTTAATTTAGTTTGTTCACGCAATACGTCATTAAAAAACACGCTGCACCATCATCCTCCCCCCACTTCCTGTCGTCTTCTTCATTTGTCGGTCATGTGCGAAAAAAGTTCCCATTGTAGTTTTGCAAAATAAATCTGTTCCGAAACCTCACCTCGTCCTAGCACCAAAACCTTTCAGAAAAATATTGATTGTTTTCTAAATTTTTGTGTGTCTATTAGACAAAAATTCATTTTCAAAATGGCAAATTGCACCAATGGAAACGCAGCTAGAACTGGCCGCAGCGATCCCGGGCGTCTCACCCTCAGACTGACAGCTCCGAAGCAGGATGAATGAAAAGCATCTCCTGGGGTCAAGGTCTGATTTGGGCCAGGAGGCTCGCCTTATTGTCGGAGAGCATCTTCATTTAAAATTCAGAGTGAATAATTCAGGTTGTGACTGGCAGCGTGAGCGGCGGAGGGGCGCTGGGGGACTGTAACATTCACAGAAGCGGGCCAAGATGGATGGATAGGCTTTCTTATTGTGCACTCATTTCCACATTCGGGTGATTAAGTTTATTATTTGGCCCACCGTTGCATTAGCATGTGATTACCCAGGGTATCCTACAGTGTGAGAGAGAGATGGGAATATTTATGGTCTTAGAACAAAGGAGGGTCTCGTCGGTCACCTGAGTCTCTAATATTTTTTTTTTTTTGGAGGATGCAGCAGAGAGACGTTTCAACCCGACTGCTCTGGCCTGGGACCGCGTTCGGCTCTGTGCTTCCTCTCTCAGTCTGCTAGCAAACAACTCTTCCCGACTCTTTTGTTTGCCAAGATCAAGGTTACCATGGCTACCAAGAGGGGCTCTATGAGCACCTCATCCCTCATCTAAATATTCCTAGTTATCTATGGTAATGAAATGCACACACCATTATCTGGCTTAATGAAACACACTCCATTGTCTCTGATTAGAAGATGAGGTGCTCTGTGTGTTGCTGCAGAGCTCCGTGGCTCCCAAACCACAACTAGCGGGAAAATATGGAAACAATGTCCGGTTGCATACTGCGACAGATCGCACTGTTTGTGCTGCCGGGGCTGTTTGATCGAACTAATTGGACTGTCAGCTTTCCCTTCGCCTTGTGATAGACTTGCAGCTTCTGTGAATTTTTTTCTTTTTTTTTTTGCTTTCAGACAAAAGTGGCTCATTAAAAGAGATGGATTATGACACAAAATCCTTTGCCACTCTCCAGTTTGACAAGGCTACGGCAAGCAGGAGAGACCTTCATTATCCGACTGCGTCTGAACGCATCGTCATCGCCTCTACCACGGCCTCTAGGAATATTTCACTGGTCTGGATATGGATGGAGAAACAGCATGCAGAAAATATTTTTTAAGTTAAAAGCTTAATCCAGCCATAAGGTTGTCACAATGACACATTTGTACTGGACGATAAATTGACCCAGAAGTTATCGCAATAAATGATAATATTGTCGTTTTGAGATCGTTTTCAAGTAATGGTAACGGCAAATGAATCCAAGAACACATTGCCAAAGATCTTTAAACTTTACATTCTAAGACATTTTGACTACCCAAAATAAATAAACAAAAACAACAGAAGCAACAAATGAAATGAATTATGAAGTCTGTAAACAAAATTGTCGTTCAAAAAAGGGGCCAGCTGAGACAAAATCACCAGACTGAAAACTTTCATCATCCAGTTTTTGGCAGAAAAGAGAAAAACAATAAGTCATGCAAATGGAAATTATTGAGCTCATTTTAATTTACCACGGGATTAATTGATGTATTGCTTTCCCATCCATCCATTTGCCCCTCCTATTCATTCATTCATCCATATGTTGATCAATCTGCTGAATCATTCATTCATTCATACTCTAAAACCAGACTTTAAAAGGAATGAGAATTCTGGACATGGATGAATTGTGTGTGTAGGAAGCCTCTCTGTGGTTTCATGTCTACAGTGGAAAGATGCAGATCAACTCTTAGAATTTTTTTTTTTTCAATCTTCTGTATTTATGTTTTTACGCTCTGAAATAACACGACCAATCAGTGGTACCATAAAACGCTTCTACTGTAAAGCCGTGCATCCTCGTATTCCAGGGGCAGAAAAAAAACACAAAAGCTTTGACCAGATCCTGCTTTCCAGTGCGTGTGTATGTCTGTGTGTCGATGCGACGGTGTCTATTTCCTACTCATACTCGGGGTAATATCTGCAGATTGCACGTTTCAAGTCGCTCTGCATTTCATGAGCCGGTCCTGTCACTAACAGTTATCTCCCCGCCGCCCTCTGAGGAGTTGTCTAGGTGAAATGATTCTCCAAAGCTCTGAATAATGCATGAAATTACGTAATGCAAATGGAGGCCTTATTTCCCCTGCCTTTTTTTTTTTTTTCCCCCAGACGCCAGCGCCTGAGCCACTGTTTTAGACGAGGAACAGCGGGGAATCCCCTGGGGGCAAAAAAGGAACCACAGCCAAGAGCGAAAAGGTCAAGCGCTAAAAGCTGAGCCTGCTCCTCACCCGGTCATGAGTTAGAGTTATCAGTAAACGCCACAATCACACACCTTCCTCACTGGGCTGTCATTCCAAGCAGTGAAATATTAATTAAGACCCAGCTTGGCTGCTTTCCGCACTCGACTGTAAACAGAAGCCAAATCAACAGGGCCGGACGACTGACTTTCTGGGGCTGTGGGCAGGGTCTTCACGGCTTAGTGCTTTTCATTATAGTTCAGTTTCATTTTGTTGTGACTTTTCGTTTTTATCTAATTCAGTTAGTTTTCAGAATGCGTTTGCTAGTTTCTATTAGTTAAATATCGTTTTGTTGTTGGTTCTTGTAAGTTATAGCAGTAGTTTTAGTTTTTCATACTTTGGTTAATTTTTAGGCACAGAATTCAAAAAGGTTAAAATATTTGTATAGTTATTATGCACACATCGATTGGCTAATGAATACTCAACAGATGATACCATTTTCAAAAGATTTATGCAATTAGTGTTGAAAAACCAATCGTCTCTGGCGATTTATCCCAACTTTTGCTGTCGCCATGTTGCGGAGGATGTGCCGTGATTTGTCGACAGCTGACGTAAACTGCTTGTTTGGCAGGAAAAAAAATTATTTCACATCCGTATGAAAGGTTAGTAAATATTCCTAAACACTAAAATGAAGGATATTATAGCTATAATTTCAGTATGTTTTAGTTTTATAAACCGACAATGTAGTTCCTCATTAATTACCGTTTTTATTTATTTCAGCTAACAAAAATGCTTTCTCAATTTCAGTTTTTGTTATTTCATTAGTTTTAGTGAACTGTAGTAACCTTGAGTCCTGAGCAGCGATTGATTTGGGGGCCTTCTGATGGTTCAGTTTATTTCTGCCATATGAGGATCATTAATGTTCTCAAATGGTTTTTGATAAAAACCAATAAGCAAACTGTTAAAAAATGAAGAAATAGCTGTGTTTGCATTTCTTTAAGCTAAGTCATATTGAACGTTTTTTCATGAGTCGCTCCAGGATTACGCAATTTTGTGATTTTTCTTTTACAATTTAAATTTTTTTTTTACAGATTTTGCTATATATTTAATCAGATTAATCACTCTCAAGCATTGTGATTAATCACAATTAATCATTACGCTTAATGTTTTAAGAACATGTTTTATTGTCTCGAACTAAACATCTCACTTTTCCAGGTTTTCATATTCAGAATTCATTTGGTTTCAAACGTGATTCAGAAATGTTAACAGTGAACTGGTTGCGCTTAGGTAAGGCTACCTACTGACTTTGTTTAATCTCAACGTAAAAAGTGAAATTTACCACTGAGCACTCAGGTCTGACTCTCTTCGCTCATCTTTGGACGCGAGTTTGTTAAGTTTGTTACTCTGCATTGTTGACCGCAGAACGAGACCGTGTGATGCGCTGCTGTGATCTAAGCAATTCTCCTTGGGAGAGAGGCTTTTAGGTGGAAATAGGTAACCCGGTTAATCTGGATTATGTAATATTAATGCGCCAAACGTTTTAGGTTAATCGCATGCATTAGCACGTTAACAATGACAGTCCAGGTATATTTGTTAAATCTTTTTGATATCATGCAGATGAACTTTGAAATTTAATGTCATTAATCTGCACTATGTTTTATTAATTTGTTAAACGTTTTAGATTAATTGAATGTGTTAACACGTTAACATTGACAACTCTAATTTTATATATACGTATATATAAAACTCCCACGCACCCTCCAGGACCCTGCTGAGGGTGTAGAGCTGGTCCAGTGTTCCACGACCAGGACAAAACCACACTGCTCTTCCTGAATCATTATTCAGGAAGAGCAGTAATGCCATTATTCCTGGCATTATATATATATATATATATATATATATATATATATTTTTATTTTTTTTTTTTTTCTAAGCGAGGGCCTTGGCCCCCCCTCGGCCTCCTCTCGGTGCGCCACTGTTTACAAGATGGTCTCATTGTTAAAGTGGCGTATAAGTAGTACTTTAAAAAGCTATATGCTTCATGAAAAGTGAAGATTGTTTGAGGAGCCCCTTCTGGCCTGGAGTCGCCAAAGCAACCGGCTTTGCCGCTCGTTGATAAGAAACAGCTGCAGAGAAAGTTTTTAACAAATTGAGAAACGCTGCTTCCGCTTGCTCTCCAAATGAGGCTACACTAAACCGCCGCCAAGCACCGTCTCCAACGAGCAGACGAGTCTTCCCACCACGTCCCTCCCTCTCTCTGTGAGAGTGTGTGTGTGTGTGTGTGTGTAGTGGGCTGACCTGAATGGCATTAATTGCCCCATAAGATGACGGGCAGATGAAAGTGAGGTGCTGGTTTGCTGTGGGACATGGGGGCTGCTTACAAAGACGGGCTGGCAGGTCTCACTGACTTCAAAAGCAGATAAAGGACCTTTTTTTTCTTAAACACAAAAGATTCCCTCCCCTCTCCGCTTTTCTTCAACCTGAATCTTCAGACTCTGGGTCCATTGGTGGAAAAACCTCCTAGCCTTTTGTCAGTTCCTAACGCTGGGGGGATTAAAGTGCTGTTGCGGAAATCATTGTTTGTGTTTTCCCTCCCGACCCTGCTGTCGTCCTTTTGTCCCGTGACGGAATTGACCAGCCTGTAACAATGGCAGAGGTTCATCTTTTCTCTTTTAAGAGAAATCAAAAGCAGGAAGGTGTGTAGTCTCCAGGTTTATCGGGGGGTGGGGGGGGGGCAACGATACAACGTCTTTGGTGTAGGCAGAGTGCTGTTGACCTTTCGAGCACTTTAGAAAAATGAGGACAAGGAGGCCTTACTTTGAGGAAATCACTGAACTGCTGTTAGATGCAACAATGTGACCTCGTTTTCTCCTTTCACTGCAAAGTCCTTAAAGGGACAGTTGTGTTATGGGGGTGTTATGTCATATCAACCTTTTTTTTTTAGCTTTGTATCATGTTATAATGTTGTTCCCTCATCAAAATCACATTAGAACTTTCATTCTTTCATGCATGTTTTATGAAATAATGAATCTCCCATTCAGGATGCCTAAACGCTTCCTCATACAAAGCACCGCCTATTCACCCAAAGCTCCTCCTCCTTTCTCCCCCACTCAGCTCCTTCAGACTAGCCAGAAGCAATTAGCAAACACCTGGTGGAACTGAGCATCTGCTGAACTCATCATATGAACCCCTATGTGCAAAGCTCCTGGAAGCTTTGAACTTACAACGCATCGTGGAGGAACACTGTTGTGATAACGTAGTGAAGGGGAGTGTCGGCAAGAGTAGGAGCTTCTTAAAGAGACATACGTCAATTTCAAAGAGTAAAATTGCAAAGTCAGGGTTAGGGTTAGGCTTTTCTCTTAAGGTATTATTTTTTATTTGTACAGCATTTTCATAACAACTGAAGGTAACATAGTTACTTAATGATCCTATAAAATAGAACTGTGTGTCTGGAAAATATATAAAACCCAACTGTTAGGAGTAGTAATTAGGCATGGACATCTATGATAACCCTGAGTTAAAACACCAAATTGTTTCATGGCGTTAACGCAAAGAATTAAAACATATATGAATGCAAAAAACTATTAAAAAATTTGAAAAAATATAACTGAAAAGCAAGTTATTCCTACTGCTGTTAAATTAGCAAAACATAATTATTACAGGTATGACACTAGAGTCAAATGTATTTGCACATGTTTCAATTTAGCGAAAATGATAAATTAGGTTTTTTGCTCGTCCTTATTGAGGAAAATGATAAATAATGAGACTTAAAAAGAATAACAATATGAGCTTGACATATTTTCAAATCACCAACACTGGCCTCGCGTGCAAGAAAAGAAGCAAAAATTGCTACAGGTAAAAAAAAAAAAAAAAGATATAAAAGTCCGGGATTATTTACACAGGAAATGGATGTAGAAAGCAGTGCGTCACAAATCATCTTCCTGTGAGAAACATGACCTTAGAAAGGAACATATATTTCCCATCACATTTACTGGTGTAGAAATCAAAATGCATGCAATCAATAACAGAATACTTAAAAAATTTTATACCACTTGTATATCAGGCACTTACTGATATACAAGTGATAAATGAAGATGCCAAAAGAGCCATCTACTACTGGGAAGACAATAACTGCTCAAAGCCTTTTAACGTAATCTCATTTCAAGGATATTCTTTTTTTTTTTTTTTTTAAGAGAAAGTAAAAGCATTGGTCAAAAAATTATTATGATGTTGCAGCGGCTCTTTCTTCATTTGGAAACAATAATAAAAGGAGGAAAAGCAAACAGGCGAAGCAGCTTTTAATTGTTTATTCCCCTTTCTGTCAGGTTCCCAGAGCTTCACTACAACCTGGATTCCTGTCATTCTGCAGCCGCACAGCCAGACCCTCCATCAAGCCATGAATAGGAGAAGTCACATTTCTGATAGCGTTTAATGAAAAATCCACCCAGGCTTTGGGAGGCAGAGAGAGAAGAGGGTGGGAAGGGTGGATACAGAGAGGCATGTGTGTGCGTGTGTGGGTGGGTGTGTGTTTGTGTGTGTGTTGAGAGAGGAGTGTTCAACAAAGAGAGCCTTTCACAGGATTGGGAAGCCCAGATTGCTCCCTTTGCTTTCCCGCCCCACGTTCTCTCATTTTGTCTTTTTTGATTCAACATCAAAAATGTGCCAAATGACTGGGCAGAAACCTCTGGGGGAGTTGGGGTTTTTTTTGTCCAGTTTCTGTGTGTGTGTGTGGGGGGGGGGGGGGGGGGGGGGGGGGTATGCTGTGTGTGTGTGTGGCTAAAGTGTTACACAAAGGGACAGGTGTGTTGCAGTTAAAGGGGTAGGGGGCGACAAAGGTAAGAGCAACCCATCTCAGGTTTCCTTCTATGATGCCTCCAAAGAGAAGCGTTACATAATCATCAATCAAAATGACATTTTACCACCATAACAAATCAAGCTGCTGTTTTTTTAAAGCTTATCTGAAAAACAATATCAATTGAAACAGACAGAAATGAGAACATCTGAACCCTGGAAACATCGTTTGCTTTTATGACGTTACAAAACACACAATCTAAAAACTACCAGATATTTACATACACCGAATAAAAAGTCACAAACACATTTGTTTTCTTACTGTCTGAAGTTAAGTTTGACCAAACGTCTCTTGTTTTAGCTTAGTTAGAATGACAGAAATTATTTCTATTTGCTAAATGCCAGTAAACATGGCGAGAACATTTTTTAGAGATTTTTTTTATTTAGTCATTTTCCTTGAATTAAAGTTTGCTTACGTTTGCTCATTATCAGAGATAACTGTCTATCCACTGTATACCATTTTACTTCAATTTCACAATTTGGTATTGGTATTAAAATCTGAATAAAATACACTAAAGCAAATGGTTATAATATGGCTAAATGCAGAAAAGTTCAAGGGGAACAAATACTTTTGAAAAGGCAGTGTGTCTTTTCAGGATCTTGCCCACTGACATTTTTTTTTCCAAATAACTCTCTGTATTTCTGTTGTTTTTTTTCATTAGCAGTAGTAATCTTCATTTTACCAGGTTAAAACTAGAAAGAAAGAAAAAGAAACACTGAGGCCCATGTCTCAGGGTGAACCAGCCAAGAGGTCAACAGCACACACTTCAGAAACACAAATTATTTAAAATAAAACAATAAATTCACATGAAGCGCAATTTGTTATATTAAAAAAAAGAAGATATTTTTCTGCATAAAGTGTTCTTGTCCATGTACTCCAATTTGTTCCCAGAGTCCAAAAACACGTCTGGAAGGTTAATTTGTCTCTTTGTTGCCCAAATGTTTCCGTGTTTCAGTGTGTTCATGTTTTTTTCTTCTTTCTTTATATTTGTGACATTAAAGAACAACAGAAGTAGAATATCTGCTTCCTCCCATAAATGCGACCCGAGAAAAGCTTTTAACCCCCATTTATCATGGGATGTCCGACCACTTCGCTCAAAATGTCACGTTTCCTCAGAGCGTCTCACCGGATTTGATTCTTCATCAACAAGCCTGGATTAAGTGTAAATGTGAAGGCAGCCAGTCAGATTTTCTGCTGCAGCCTCATAAGCACCGTGTTTACCTTCATTTAAATTTCAAACAGCCACAAACCGATTTCAGTCTGGGCTCGACAATAAAATGGTAATCAATACCCTGGGAACCCGTCGGCTGCTCTGTAGAGAAACGGTGAGCTGATCAGGAAATCTTCTGATTTTTCTTCTTTTTTTTTTTTTTTACGGATGGCTGACTGGGTGTTCTTTCGGGGAGAGTGCACAGTTGAGAGGGTTTAGCTGTAAAACTGAGGAAAAACACAAGCCTCTTCTGAAAACTGACAGCTCCTCCCGTGTCTAACGGGAGGAAAAAGAACATTTGGCTGCGATATGATAATGTCGTTCCTCAGTTAGAACCACAATGCAGAGGGATAAGCTGCCGTTTCACCAGTGTAACCAGGCTTCCTGTGATCAATAATTCGATTCGGTTTGGTTGATTTATGTCGAGCCGATTCACAGAGACGTTCCGAATCATATTCAGTTGTGTAAAATGTGCTGTTTGGTGCAGACTCAGATCAACTCAACTCATATCACTACAATATAATCAGAAAGTCAGATGTAGGTTTGTTACAGTGCAGTGAAATTCAGTGTATGATATGAATCCGTTTGGTCAAGGTTATGCATTAAAAGCATAACCTTTAAGAATAAGTTCAATCGTCTGGGAAAACATATACATTTTAATGCATTTTGTACTTTCATCCACAAAATGTTCTGTTTGATATTAAAAATTATTATTTAGAAAAAACTCCAAACGAAGTGGATATCTGAGAAAACTTCATATTTGTGTTTGCGCGTAAACATTGGAGATTTTTGGGTCAAGCATTATGGTCCGCAACAAATAAGGCGTTAATATATTCACACACTTACTTCATCATGATTCCCCATCGACGTCGTCTCGTGTTTTAATAACTTCCTATTCTAATTTGCTTTTTAAACGTAGTTCAACTTACTTATCTGTCCACAGAGTTGAAGCCTCCTGGTGCCACGTTTAGCAGGAAGTCATGGTCGTTTTGAAGCAATCAGATTGAAGGACAGGTTTTAGCTTTGCACTACACTGCCCCCTATGGGTTTGCCATGTTTAAAACAGCACTCGATGTCTGTTTTGTATGGGTTCACATGGATGAAAAGTTTTCTGAAACTGATCCAGTGTATAAAAAATTAAAATATTAATTTTTTTAAACACTGTGTCGGAGACATTTATTTTTATAAAGAGCCAGCTAGCCGGCTACGTGTTATCTGGAGATTAAGGGAACAGGAAAGAGACAGGAAAAAGACGAAGTTCTGGTCCAGGGATAGTGTCTATAACAAAAGCAAAGCAAAGCGTACACAGAGCTAAGAGTAGCAATAGCTCCATAAAACTCTAGCTCACACAGCTAAACAGTATTTTCTACAAGGAAAAACAATTAATTTCAAAAATAATTCCTCAAAGGCTCCATTTGGGAAAGTGACACAACTAAACACAGAGCACTGGGTCACAAGTGATTCCTGTGGGTTAAAAAAAAATAATCAAGCTAATGACACCAAAAGCTTCAGTAGTGGCTCCAAATAAGAAAGATACACTGAATCAGCAGTTCTGGAGTGCTTCCTACAGTATCTTAGAGAGTATTACTTGCAGCCGAAAGTGCAGGACAACAAGAGGTTTGGCGTCAAAACCATGAAAAAAACTAGCCCGGTAAAAACCAGGCTAAAAAACTAGCCCGATAAAATACAGGCTAATAAAAGCTAGTAAAACCTGGTAAGAACCAGGTCAGTAAAAACTAGCTTGGTAAAAACTAATTAACCAAGTTTGCCAACTTGGCTATCGAGAAGCGATAGTTTCTTGGAGGCGTAGACTCTGTTGAAGTTTTAAATTTTACCCAATCGCTAACATGTCACGTATGTAATGCGCTAGTTCTATGCTACGAAGCTCGCCTGCAGAGTAAACAGTGAGAAGTGCCGAGCCAAACGAGGGGGATGTTAATGTTAGTTCAATATGTGGAAGTGTGGGCAACACAGACTGAACGGCTTTGTTCATCGCCTCCACTGCCGGAGCTAAAACTACAGGCAGACTACAATTTTCTAAAACACCCAGAAAACCAACATCATCGCTCACAACCTCTCCTTCTGTTTGCTGATTGGCCCGCTTGAAATTCTACCGGAGAAAATCCAAGTAAACGGGAGAAAGCCCCGACTGTCTTTTAAGCGAGTTTTGAATCGAGCGGAATAGCGCAGGAACTCAACGGCTAGGCTAGCAGAAAACCTTGGAAGTCTTTTCATACCATTGTCTTCAAAACACTAATGAGAGATTAGCTCAGTATAGCAACTCTATTGTTGGTTAACTAAAAGGGTTACATATATATAACACCTTCTCATTCTTCTCATCAGAAATAAGTCGTTTACATGTTGACCCATTTTCCCTCAACCTGCAAAGCTGACTTGTCCTTACCTTATGCAATTCAGCTGTTGCTGCACTCAGACTTTACGTCGACCTTCTTCAACGCATCAATTGGCGAGATGGTCCATTAATCCCACCTTGAAGTATTTTGTGAAAGCGGCTACAGAAAGCTGTAGACCGGGAGTACTTTCTGTAGGGAATAAAAATAAAGAGAACATATCTCAACAAACAGAAAAGCAGAAGACACGTTGTTACTGGTAGCAACTTTAAGGCTCCTTTGAGAAACAGAGATGCAACTTTAAAAATAGTGGAAAGAAAATAACCGGTCAACAGTGCCTGAGCGCAAATAATTGACTTTCTCTGCTGTCAAGCTTGCCATCAAATAATGAGTGTATTACAAACAGAAGAGGAGATTTACTGTTTCAATACTGAACAGGGCTCAAAATAGAGGCGATGCCAGAGGATTAGCTGTGGCCTATCAGATATTATTCTGTGTCAAACAAACCGATGCTGTGATTTGCGCCGTACACATCACACCAGGACAGAGAGAGAGAGAGAAAACCCGAAGAGAGAACTCAAAGACAAACATTTAATTTAGAAACACAGTTTTATGTTTTTGTCAGGCTGTTTCTAACAAATCCTTTGCTACAGCTCCACCGCGTTTGTACAATGTTGTCCTTTCCGTCTGGAGCTGATGATTGAGCTAATGTAGCTGAACAAATTCAGCCTCTATAGACTCTTTTCTTTTTAGGGGGACAAAGTAGAACTGGAGCTTTTCAGTAGTCGTCTAAAAAAAATTAATTTTTAGCATGAATCTAGATCAGTCAATTTGGAGGCTGAAGCTAACGGCTAGCCTGAGAAAAGCCAAGACCAAAGCTAACCTCAGCTTTTTAAAAATAGCTCACACTTATAAAAACGCCACAGTAGTTTAGGTGAATATTTTATAGTATTTTATTAAATTGTAACGGTCATGTTTTCATTTTACTGTTTTATATAGTGAGGCTGACTATTAGAAAATAGCAGTAGGGGTTTGTGCGTAAAGGTTTTTTCAGTGTTTCAAACAGTAAGATTATTGTTGGCGCACCGTCTCTTGTAAAAAATAAAAAATAAACGCTTCTCTCTGACTAATCCACTTTAAAGGGTCATAAAATAATGTTCGTACATGACAATTTTGAGACTCAACTTGTGGTAACATTGACAACTTTGTTCTTTGCTTGGCTAGTTCTCCCAGTGTAGCCGTTAGCTTCTGACTGCTAATCTGGATCTCAGCGAGGAGAATCTAGTTTAGGTAACATATTAATTGATTCTATCACTTGTCTTCCTATGCAATTCTGCTTGACTGACGTCTTTGGTATCTGCAAGAAAATGTTGAAAACTGTGGCCATTTTTATTTTGTTCAGAATTATAGAACAGTTTGTATTGATCTCTTCCGTAAAACTGTATGACAACATGATATAATCGATCAGAGCAGATCATTTATTTGCAGTTTTTGTGGGTTTGATGAAGACAATGTCATCGGTACCTGCTTGTCTCCGAGTGTAGAAACAGATGGCTTGTTGCTGCTAAAAAAAACAACACCTTTTCTATAATCTCTCCATTAATCACAATCATAAATGGCAGTTGAACGGCCGGCTCCAGGAACCAGGCAGCAGTGACAGCTGGATCGGCTAAATGTGTGGAAGGAGTTGGTAAGAAGCAGCTGGGCTGTTTATTAGTTTGCTGAAGAGAAGTGGCTGGACAACTGGAGCCCGTAGTTTTGGTGGACGCACCTGCCAGAACTCTTGCGATTTGGTTATTGAAATAAAGCTTCTTCATTACGCAACTTGGAGGTGGATTTTCATAATAATAATTTTAAAAAGTTTTTAAAAAGGTGGGAAAACAGCATAAAGTAGGTCGAGTTGTCCCTGCGTGGAAGCCACCGAGGAGCTGGGGGTCCGTGTGCACGTCTGAATGATGATTAACTGTAATTACCTTAGCACTACCTGGTCTGCATGCCAGGAGGCAGCTCAAGATTAATGGGGCTCTGCTGAAAACGGAACAAAAGCTCACATTTCCGAGGTAATGAATCGCTCTGGTACTAAGGCGTCTTCACCGTGGAGCGCACCCAACCCCCCTGACCCCTGAGGGAGGTTCATTACAACGGGAGGAGTGGATGGATTCACTGCAGCACTCCTGAACAGGCAGAACAAGCAGGCAAGGCATGAGGAAGTCTTAAATCGTCCCAGACATCCTGGTTACCTCGCAGACCTCATAACCAGGAGGGAGATAAACAGGCTCCTCAGTGCTTTTTAAATAGGCTGTAAATACCGCACAACAAACCACCTTGTTTGTCTTGTCTTGTTCATTCAAGGGAAAAACTTGCTCAGTTCAAATCGTCTGAGCAATAAACATTGATTTGATTAGATTAAAATGTCAGACCTACAAACGTAATGATTTTTTTTTCCTTCCAGATTTTCTGCTTTACCTCATCTTTTCAGTATTGTGGCATCTTCTCCATCTTTAAATAGTGAATCAGCTGTGACAAAACTTTATTTATTTATTTTTTTTAAAGCCGAGTCCAATTTTGCTGGTCACAGTAAAGCTTGATTACAAGCAGATGTATTGAATCAGGAAGTCAATTAAAAAGAACCCGTTTGACAACATGAAGTAGGACCTTAAAAGGCCACACACTGTGTTCTAAAATTATAAGTGATTTACATTTATGAGTCTGGAAATTGTTACAGTTCCATTTCTAAGTCATTGACTAAAAATGGAGAAAACATTTAAGTATAATGAACTTTCCTATGAGAGACCAGCTTACCAAAGCTACTTGGAGAACGTATCCGAATCCGACCATCAGTTTGTGGCCTTAACCTGATGTTTATTTGGGTTTTGCTTCAGGACAACGAACCAAAGCACACCATGACGTTCCTCTCTGAATGGCAAACAAAATTAGGGTCTTGGAGTGATCTAGTCAAAGCTTGGACTTAAATCCAATTGAGATGTTAGCACATGCAGGTGATT
The DNA here is from genome assembly GCF_001444195.1 of Xiphophorus couchianus. Lineage (NCBI taxonomy): Eukaryota > Metazoa > Chordata > Actinopteri > Cyprinodontiformes > Poeciliidae > Xiphophorus > Xiphophorus couchianus. The sequence continues at coordinate 139,958 of NC_040246.1, read as the reverse complement.
CATGCTCAAACACCGAACTAAACTGAATATTTTAGCAAAGAAGAGATGCAAAAGAGTAGTAAACGAGTAATTGGTTTATTTGACACAAAGCAGTGTGAAAGTGAAGCTGAAAATGTAACAAATTTGGTGATTTTGGTCCCCAAACGAACTGAGACGTTTGAACTACGAGGTGTGAAAACATCCTTAAAGATCGGTGATTGGCCAGAAAACTGCAATCGGTGCACTCCTGAAAAAGTCACTAGCAGACTTCTGTATGGAACAGCCAGTTATAAGGTTTACAGGCAATTGTTTTCACACAGCACCAGATTGGCTCAGCTTTATTTCACTTGATAAATTTAATATTTTGAAAATTATTATTTTGTATTTCCTCTACTAACAGAAAAGGAAACTGCGAGGAGGCACATACTTTTTGTCTGCTCTGTGCAAGTAGCAACAATTATACTAAAAATGAAAAATAAAAAATGTTCAATTAAGCAGCAATTCAAATTTTGAATTGCTGCTTATCTCCATTAAAGGAAGCAGACTTTCTATTACGCAGGATGTGAGCCGTTTGGTGAAGCCTGGAAGCTAAAGTTTTATTTCAAGTGTCTCCTGTTGTAAATCACCATTTTTGCTCGGCGTTGCGCGGGTTAAACCGAGGCTTTTCTGAGAAATGATGAACGACACAAAACGACAAAACAGGCTCTGGCCGCCGTGTGAAGGAGGTCAGTGTGGGAAGTGGCGCTAGCGCAGAATGAGAGCAGGTGATGAATGGAAGTGGGCATCAATTATTGGAAGTCAGGCCCCTTGAGGCAACAATGAGAGGATTTACAGGCTGTGACATTTTTCATGCCCTCCAGCATGCTACCTTCACGCACCGGGGTCGATAGCTGGGTGAAATACAGCCTTAAATGATTACACACAAGCTACACGTTTTCCCGCCGCGCTAAGATGTGTAAATACTTGGAGGAAACGCATGTCAAGGCATGCCCAGGTTCCCAACACAGAGCAGCGGCTATCTGTAAAAACTCGACGACCTGCTTCGTTTACGAGCCGATATTTATGCTAGATAGCTTTTCCCCACATACAGGACATTTCTGTCGCTGACCAAGACCGAATATAAAGTGACACCAGTCAGGATTTGTCCCGATTTGTCTTTATGCCACATAGCAACAACCGAAGACTTTAAGCATAAACAGTTGAATAATTTATTCAGAGGAATAAAGAACGAAAGGGCATTAGGGATGCTGTGCAATAAGTAGTGAGTGTATAAAATAAACAAGTGTTATGCTAGCTAAGCCGTTACCGAAAACAGTTCTCTACGTCAAATTTAACCGTCATTTAGGATTTATATCTCTTTCCATCGTGACCTTAGCTTCGAGGCTAACACAGGAATAAAACAAACGTTTTACATTCCTGTCATGACTCTGATTTGAATTACATAAGTGTACTAAAGTATTGCTGGGTTTCAGATGACGCAGCACCGACGTCACCCAGTGCAGATGGAGGGCCGGAAGTAATGCAGCTCTTTTATTTCTGTTGATCCAGCATCAAAATGCCTAAAGTCTGTGTCCTGTACGGTTGGTCCAACCGTTCTAACAGAGAGGAAGATAAACGTTATTTTCGTGTTTCGAAGGTAGTTGGTCACAACAAGAGAGTTAATTTTAAAATACGTACCGAAAAAAAGAGGAGAAAAGTGGATCAACAATCTACAGCTTAAAACAGGCGGTGCGGAAACTAACCATGCCAGAGTTTGCAGCGCCCACAGGCAACGATCACATCGTTTAAATTGTTTTTTCAGATGTTTTATTGGACAGTTACTTAGAAAGACAATCATTCATATGTAAGGTAAGATGTATTTTTATGCCCTAGCTTGGTTGTCCTCAGAGTGCTAACGTTGTTAGCAGCTAGCTCAGTGCCGAGTCCCAGACAGAAAATATTATATTTTTTCAGTGGGATTTTCAGTTAAAAAAAAAAAAAAGCTCAATGAATTAAATGTAACCATACAGTCACAGTGCGTTGTGATAATTTCAATCAGTTTTTTTTGCACCAAAGACTCAATAATAATAAACACGTTTTATTATTATAAACACAGCAAACTAATGATGGTAAAGGGCCGCACTGGGTTAACTCGGGGAATCTCATCTGTCCGTGTATCAATCAACTCCAAACCTTTTCTTTGTTCTGTCACAATTATCGATTTATTCCATTTTGATCATCATGCTCCAAACTTTGCAAGGACTGACCGCCCCGCTCACCGCTTCCTAATACACCCAAAGCCAGTATCCTTCCCATTCATACCTGATGACGTCACGCCCACATCGACACGCCCACCACCCAGGTGTCAAAGCCTCCTGCTCCTGTCATATCAATAATTACTTATTTCATTCACATGGCTCTTACAGAGCCTCAGTGAAAACTTGTTTATTATTATTAACTGTTTGGTGCAAAAAAACAGATTGAAAATCGATTTATTACTGTATGTTTATGTCTGTTAAGGTTGAGATGGAACTGAACATGAAAACGGCCCTTTAAACCATTCAGACAACCAGCACAACAGAGACACAATCAAAACTGTCAGATGATTTATTACCAGCGATAATAACTCAGAAAAAGTCCAAATTAGGATGTATTTTAATTTCTTTCCTACTTACAGAAAGTTTCTGTTTATATCGTAGGTTTGTGGTGCCTTTCTATCCTAAAGAAAGATATAAAACTGCAGATATTTCACAAAGAAATACTAACATTCATGGAAAAACCTCACATAACCTTATATTAAAGCAGAAAGTACGGCGCCCACCGTAATAAAGGCTTACAGTATCCAATTATGCCGCATGAACTGATCAGTATAGTATTGGGAGGGAACGCAAAAGAAAAAATTTTTTCCATGTCACCTGGAGGGCTCCGTAATTTGCTACTTTGTGCTGGACTGTCAGAGAAAATCCTGGTAAAACACCTGGAAGTTCTGCTTGTAACCAAACAAAAAAACCAGGAGGCGTGAGCTGTTCAGACATCACTCAGACTAAATTAGACTCACAATGAACAGATGAAAATACTCCACGAGCTGGAAGTTTCAATTCACCAGACTCTCCATTAGCTAACATTAGCACAGCAGAGACAAAAGACACCCAAACTCTCTCAAGTAGTGGTTGCTGCTTGAGTGAGAGAGTGAGGTAGAGGGGGGGGTGCATTGTTGGTTTTGGATTCATAAATCATCATTAGTTGAGTTTTTCAATGTGATGCAAAGAAAGGAAACCAAACATGATGTTTAAACATTCAGATACAGTTTTGTTTTTTTCTTTTTTGCCATGGCTGTTAAGTATGGAGGAGCTTAGAAACCAGGCTTCAATACTCACATTGTCTTATAAATGATTCATCAAGTGACCACAGCAGAGTGAGGGCTTTTCTTTGTGTGGCTGTTTAACATCACATTATCAGCAAAGGTTTTGTCATGGAGGGACAAAGACTTTTTTTTTTCACCTCTTCCTCCCCCCTTGCCTATTTCATAGTAATAAACACTCCACAAGCTTAAATGGCAGCATGGACAAAAGGCTAAGATGCTAATTTATCTTCTCCATATGACCCTGATGCAAATGAGGGAAATGAAAGCAAGCAATCAATTCCCTAATTGGGTTCGGGGCTATTGCAACTTGTTAAGGGCTCCAGATTAAATGGCAGGTCAATTTCTCATTGTGACAGATACTGTATTCATTTCACAGTGCAACAAAAGGCATCAGACAAGAGATGCAAGTAATCAAGCTGATGAGAGCGACGAAAATAGACCACGAAAAAAAAAAAAAAACACCATGTTTTATTTTGTGGTATTCAATACAGAAATCAAAAAAACATCCCACGGTCGGCTCCAAATTTACATCCACGTTCACATTTAGATCCTTCAAATAAAAGTTAAGACATTTTCATCCAGCTGGTGCCAATTGCTGCTGCGCTCTGATCTCCTCCTCGTAAATTGGTGCGTCACGCATCGGTTATAAAGTGTTCTTGGAAATGCGACTCTTCGAGAAAAGAATGCGCTTTTGTGTTAAACACCGGGGGGAATTGGAGGAGTGGAGCTTCGAATTGTGTTCCGGGGATGTGTGTTTCATTTAAATGTGGATAGTGATATGAATTTCCTTTACAAAAAAATAAAAGACATTTTCAGCAGGAATAAGCTGAAAAACGTGCGTGTCGGCAGTGAAATGGAGCAAACTTTTTGTTGTTGTTGCTGCTGTAATTATTGTCCAAGCACAAATGCAATTTGTCCAATGACAAAAATTTGCCCAGGAACATGACGAAATTATGGATTAAGAAAAGAACAAACTGGAAAAAAAGGGATTCAAACAGTTCTTACCCAGTAGTTAGCTACAAACCTAGCACTTGGGTTGAAGTGAACGCCAAGCGGACCCAAGTGCACCTCGCTCCAAAAGCAGGAAGCAGACTATAACGCAGTGCATTCTGGGTAAATACAACCAAAACAAACTCCCAAGTGTCTGGCACTTAGATGGGAGAAATGGCTCATTGCCTTTTGACGGAGAAATAATATAACTGCTAAAATCTGACGCTTACTCCACTTTTGTTTACACTTTGTTAAGAAGGAAGTTGCGCTCAGTGTTTCCTTCAGTAGTTCTTGCTGCAGCGCCGCCACAGGCGAGGAGGTAAACAGGTTTTTCAAAAATGTTTAAAGCGAATGAACCAGCTGAAAATATAACCAACGTTGCAATCTGCCAGATTATCAGGTGTGAAAACACCCTTGATGTGTTTAAATGACATGGTTGTTGCGAGGAACGTATTAGCTGCCGGTACACAAGAAGAAATGAAATCAGGATGCAGCCAAATATTTACAGCTTTGAGAAAGCTTTAGTGTCAGGAGGTGAATTAGAGGCAGACTGGAGTTGTGACAAAGCACTTCTAAATCCCTGTCATGGATGCTGGTTTATTAAAAGCTACTGCTCACAATGTTTCTTCTGACTTAATCTTTACTGGACAAATCCTTTTACGAATTCAAATTCCAGCAATAGACTGGACTAGCAATACTCTTGGACATTGCTTTAGGGATTAATACCACAGCTGGGCGTTTTAAACATAACTTAGTCCATATCATCAGATTTTAATTACAACGTTCCCTCCTTCTTGCAATATTAAACAGTTGAAGTTGTTGACACATAAGAGAGAATCAACAACGTTGAAATATCCTTGGCTTTATATGGGACCGTGTTACTTGTAAAAACCAGACGTTTTGCAAGAGCTTATTGAAAAATACATGGAGAATAATTTTTCAGGCCTCGGTGCATTTCTCCAAAATCCACAGACTGGTGTTTGTATTATCATTCCTTTAAAGAGGACAAGCAAACAGCAGCAGGCCTGTTGGGAAGGTCATGAGGTTCGAGAGGCCTGCGAGAGCAGAACGTTTATTCTACACCTTCCCTAAGAAACACAGCGACTTTATTTTCTAGCAGAAGAGAGTAGAAAATTACAATAATAATCAGATCAGCTATCCCTGAACTAAAAGCTGTGCATTGAATTACTGCATCTGAAACGTCCTCCTGAGGGGGAGTGTGGAGGATTTAGCTGCAAAGCCATATATCACAAAGGAAAGAGTGGGAGAGGAGGCTGTGGTGTGTGCTGGTTCAGCTCCGTTACGACGTTCCCCTTTGCTCTCGTCGGGAGGGGAAAACCAGTTAAAAGCCCTCCAAACCAAACAGTCTTTTAACAAGATGCACTTCGTTTTCTCTGTTTGCTTTAGTTCAGAGGGTTGGGCTTCGTCCAGGGAGCTGGCATGTTGATTCCAGCCGCTTCGTGAACCCTGACCTCTCGCTCGCATTCAATCGGCTCGCTCGCGGGGGGGCAAAGCAGCGAGCGCAGACAGGAGCAAACAGGGACACATTTTGAAACATTTTGACCGCATCAATCCAACGTGAAGGTGATGCCTACGGGTTCAACGGGAGTTCAAGGTATTAGTATCGCGGGCCTTTCATGGGCTCAGATCAAAAGGGCTTTGTAAGGTATGCCAATTAATGCGCATGAAAACAGCTGGTCTGCATGAAAGGTCAAGGAGAAACATTTTTCACAGCTAAGCAACTCAAACCCTGTTTTTTAAACCCAGCCAGCCCTAGTTGGAGCAATAGATAGATCTTTCTGGGACAGTTTTGGGTCCCAAAAAGACGCCCACAAAAAACATTGTGAAAGTGTGGGCGCGCCGATAAATCGGCCCAGACTTTGGGAGACAGGCCGATGCTTATATGTGAAGTCGATCTTCCCCATTGATCTCATTTAACTTTCACAAAGGTCTGAAAATCAGCAATTTTTACAGAAAAAAAAAAAAGGTATCTGGCAAAATCTGAAGTAGTGATCGGCCAAAAACTGCAATTGGTTCACCGCTATGTGACACTGGTCCCAACTGACACAAGTTGTCACTTTTTGCCAAAAGTGATTCTGGCAAAAAAAAAAAAAAAAAAAAAAATCTTTTCCCAAAAAATGTTTTTAGACAAAAAAAGAGAGAAAAATCTTCGGCCATTAGTTTAGAAAGGTGACATTAAAATCAGAAAGAAATATGAAAAAAGCTTGTTCGATGTTGCAAAAGACATGAGGTTCACCTAAGACAACCATGGAACATGCGCTACAGAGGAACGTTTTAAATAATAGCATTTTCACCTGTTAGCATGGCCCAGTCAAAGTTCAGAGCTAAACAAATTGAGAAACATTTAAAAACATGATTTTGATTGAAAGTCTGGAGCTGTAGTTAGAGCTTAAAGTGTTTCCACAAAGTATCAATTTATGTCAATTAAGGAGGGCTGAATTTAAATGCAAGCCACACTTTTCAGATTTTCTTTCAGGTTTTAAGCCGTCATCTCTTCTGTTTTGCAATACTGATCTAACAAAGAATTCAAACATTTATAGTTAGGGGGCATGAATACTTTTTGCAAGACTTTGTGCCCCCCCCCCCCCGCCTTGTATTTAATCATAAACCGGCCTCGTTTATTTGTTCCCACATTAAAAAACATTTGTTTTTATCCAGTGGCCCCAAAGACAACTTTAACCTGTGTGAGTTAAACGATGAACAAATGGGGCTTCTGCAAGGAGTAGTCTTCTAAAATATTACCCCAAATCAACAAATGTGACACACAGACACAGGGACTGGAATGTAAGAAAGGTTAGAATCAAGAGCTGAACACGTTCTCTGTGACACAAAATAATTCAAAAATGAAATAAACCTTCCATTTTCCTGTTTGGCATCAATACCCTGAGCCTAACACAGACCAAGAATCAGCTGCAGCCATTTTTTAAAATCAAAACAGACGCTCCAAAACTCTGGGAACAGGAAAATTTTAATGGTCATAAACCAAACCATTGATGGTCTGTGCACACACACACACACACGCCCACACACACACACACATAGCACAGGCCCCAAACCCCAGAAACATAAATTAAGAAAAACAACAGGCATAACATGAAACGGCTATTCAGAAAAACGTCCAAGAATCCCTGCCTTTAAAATTAAAGCAAATCGGTCCAAACCCCCAACAAGGGTTAAAATATAACACTGCCACCTAGTGGTGGCTTAGAACTCAACCAGAGAAATCTCTTCAAGAGCATTTTTAAAACGACAAAGCTTACAGTCTTCCACAGATTTTCCGACCGTCAGGTAAGCATCCGAACTAGAGGCACGTTTTAAGTACAGTTATAAAAAGGCACATTCATTTGACAATACAATAAATGTTACGCAGTTATATACGTGTTTGTACGCATGCAAAGGTCACAAACGCTTTTCTTAGTTTCTTAAATTCTTTTTAGTGTGTTTTTATCCACTTGAATCAAAGACCCTGTGTGAAAGCTCTGCATGTTGCTTTCTACTGATTTTTAATTCCCTGCGTGTGATGCGAGACCCAGTCTGCTGGTGAACTTGTCTCGGTCGATGTTCTTGTGCTCTGGGATGTGTCTGAAGGTGCAGTCATCCCTCGTGCAGCCCGTCGTCCGCCAGAAAAAGCACTCCTTCTTGTACGTACTGTTTAAAAAAAGAGAAAAATCATCTCTCAACTTCAATCTGTACATTAATAAAGGTAGAGCTTTTACTGCTGCTTGAAGAAAGAGTGCAGTGTTCTTACCTAAGACGTTGGTAGGCCTCTGTCTCTCCAGTGTGGCCCTTAAAGGGATATCGAACAGTCAACGGAGCGCCTTCCACTACCATTCCCTGAAAAGGAAACAAAAACTAATCTTATCTCGAAGGTCATCTGTATCATGGGGTGAGTTTTCACCCAAATTTAAGGGCGCTTCAACACCTGATAGTCCAGTAAACTGTCAGCTTTCACAGCTCTAACGTATCAAACCCTTTGACAAACCCGTTCCCCTCCTCAAGAACCAGTGAAGGAAACGACACGCAAGCCTCGAAAGTGAAGTGCCATCAAGTTTTAACGGTTGTTAAGTCTTTGATAAAAGACTTCTGCAAGTGCCAGACACGGGTATTTGTTTTGGCTGCATTACCCAGAATGCCCTGCGCTATAGTCCGCTGTCTTCTTTTGGAGCCGTCTCCGGTCCACCTCCATCCATATATATATATATATATATATATATATATGGATTTGAACCGTGCCAGAATTCACTTCAACTGAACTGAGGTTTATAGGCAGACCAGAGTTCGTATCAGAATTTGCATTCACACATCTTCAAACAAACCGGACCTTCTAGACAAACAAACTTCAGTTGGATTAAAGTTGGACTAAAGCAGGGCTGGTGTGGTGCATCCTAAAATGTCCTTCTAAATAAAAATGGTCAGAGACTGCAGTGTACATAACGTACTGATTTACAGTAAGTTGCATTAAAGAATGAGGTTTTAACATGACCAAATGTTCAGAAGTTTGATGCTAACACACCTAATATCCTAAGTGTTCTGCACACTTTTTTATTATTATCATCTGTCAGGCTAGAAAACTGCAAATTTTAGGTCACATGTCACCTCGAGGTTTTATGGCCTGGAGGTGACAAGTTGTAAAAACTGACTTTTGCTATTCTCAAAAGAAACAAACACAAACTTGTCACTTAAACGTTTTTCTTAGTGAAGAAAAGATCACAAATTCAAACACACCCAAAAGAGATGGGGAGTCATTTGTAAGAATTATAAAACATGTTGTGTTTTGGGACGTTTGCTTCCTGGCTGAACCCAGCAGACAAGATATGGGAATCTTATGACTTGTGGTAAATTACTGACTTTTCTGACACTTTTTTTTTTAAACCACCTTCAGAATCAAAGGCAGCTCTTCCCACAGGAGCAGAAACAAACAGAAACCGCCTCAACTAACAAAAACAAATGCAATCAGTGCCTCTGTGTGTTATCTCAGCTGCAGGGTGAAGGAACCGGCTCTACAGAAAGAGAACAAAAAGCAATAAGAATAATCCATAAGGTGGGATATTCAGAAAATAAAATGAAAACACTATTTGAAATTGTTTTTATATAAATTAATTGAAGTAGTGAACCTACAGGCAGCTCCAATCCTTTAAAAAGCAAAAATAAATTAGCAGAAAACATTCAAAAAGAATTTTAACATCAATTAGAAAATGCGCAAGTTAAGGGGGAAACCATTTTCTTTCTTATTCAGAACTAAGACAAACTTTTACTATTATTCCACAGTCTCTGTGGAATAATAACAATAATAAATAGTTAAAGTTCAATTTGACAATTGAACTTTAATTATTACATAAAACTGTTCAAATGATCATAAATATAATGACTGCTGCTGGATATAATATATATTAGTCAATTATTGATGGTGTTTTGGTTATTGATGTTTGTTCTGTATTTCGGTGAAATGATGATTGTTCATCCACTGTCATTAAAATTAAACAGATAATGTACTGATGGCAAAACTATTAAATATGGGTTTAGTTGTTATATGTATGGATTATACATATAATAAATGGAAGATTCTGGAAAAAAGAAAACATTTTGAGATTATGCTTCATTTTTTTATGTATTCAGAAAAAAATGGTCATGAAAGCCTAAAAATCAGCTAAAAGATCCTCTTGTTGCCGAGAGGCTTCAAGTTTTGAAACGTCAGCTCCCCATTTCACCATGACGACCTGGAGTAAACAAATACGTACGTCGATACACTGGATGGCTCTCTCGCAGTCTTCCTTTCGGGTGTAGTTCACAAACGCACACTGCAGCTCCAGCAGCATCTTGATGCTGTACACCGTCCCCACTCTGAAAGAGGCAAACACCGACGACGCGTTAACAACATGCAAGTTTAAATTGGTACAAATCATTTTTCTACGACAAGGAAAAAAAGAGAAGATATATTTTAACCTCCATTTTGGTTTATTTCGAAAAGAAGTTTGGTTTAAGTAAACTCGAGATTTCATGCGGAGGGGTCAGTGTTGTTTTACAGAAGTTTATTCTGCATCAACAGAGTAAACAGTCGGGGACTCGGAGTGATGAGTGAGTCACTAGGGTCTGTCGCAATAAGCAATAAATCAATAAATCAATCAATGAGCTCAGTAATTTTCATTTGCATGATTTATCAGTTTGTATTTTCTCCAAAACTACCAATTTTATAATTTTATATTTTCTACCGAAAACTGGACGACAAAAGCTTTGGTCTCAACTTCAGAGATTTCATAATTCATTTTATGTGATTTTTCTGTTTTTTTATTTTAGGTATTTAGAATATCTTCCAGTTCCACTGTTAAATCATCATTAGAATTTAAAGTTTATTGATCTTTCAGAATGTGTTCTTGCATTATTATATCGTTACCGTTATATTATTGGAAAACTGTCTCCAAACAACAGCATTGTCGTTTATCGCAATAACTTCTGGGACAAGCAACATGTTATGGTCACAGGAAAATAAGTCAGAACTCACCTGCTGAAAAGCTCATGGAGTTTTGGATAAGTCATGGCAGGACCCAGGGTTCCCACCCAAACCGAAAACAGCTCTCTTAGAGAGAAACACACGCTTACTCATCTTAAATCAAAAGCACAGATTGCTGCTCATTTCTGAAACACAGAACTGAAAACAAACAAAAACAGGACAAAGAGAAACCAACGTCTCAACCGTGATCGACTGCTTACGGTTTGGCTGAACTCCTGGAGCGAGGAGTCGGCGACTGGGATTTGGATCTGATTTGGCCCAGACAGTCGATATCTTTGACTTGCTGCGTTCGTGGACGGGCCGTTTGCAGGACGGTCCACTCTCCGTCATCGTCCTCCTCCTCCTCTTTGTCTTCATTGTTGTCGTCCTGATGTGACGGCTGGTTGGATTTGTCCCAGACGGCTCGAGCCCCTGAAGGAGGAGGAGAGCGGACAGTGTGGAGCAGCTGTAACATTCGGAGAGACCTGCTCGGTGTCTTTGATTTTATTTTTTTTTGGAAACGTTACCTCCAGGGTCTTTGCTTCTGTTCCTGGCGAACAGAGCCTCCACGGCTTCCTCGAGGGTCGGGTGAGCTTTGAGGGCCTCGGTGCTTTGCGCCCAGGAGAAACCCATTTCCTGCGGTAACAGAAGTACACACAGCTTCCTAAATGTGACTCACTGTGGACACACTAGCTGCATTTCCACTGGCCACATAACAGCACAACTGAACGTCTTGAAAATAAATTTTGAAAAAGTTTCAGTGCTAGAATGAGGTGGGTTTTTTCATCCGTATTAAAATGTTGATATTTCACAAATCTGTGATGGAAACACTTTTTCACTTCACTCTAGTTACATGATCAACAGTCGGACGTGTTCACTGGCGCAAAAAAAGGCAACGACAGGAAGTAGTTGGAGTGTCATGTTTCTTTAAATGACTTCTTTTGTGAATAAAATTAATGTGTGACTTTAATTTCGTTTCTCATTAAATAGTAAACACAAATGCAAAATGTAGCTTTTTTTCAACATAAGCTGAATATTAAAGTGTTGTGCACATTTGTAATGGAAAGGCAGCTATGCAGAACTTTTATATCTATTAAACTTATTGAACACTTTGTAAAAGTGCCTTCTGCTGCACTGACAGCAGTAAATCATTGAAAGTAGGACTCTTTGCACCTCCAGAGATGGACGTTTTGGGCGATTCTTCAGCAAAATATCTCAAACTCCAGAAATTAAGTTTTGCCTCAGATTCAGGTGGATTTAGGTCTGAGGGTTCCTGCAAATTTTCCACACTCTTCTAGATTTTTGCCCAATAGGGGCTAACATTACCTTCTGATTCTTTTTTACCTGTGATACATAGTCATTTCTTTATTATTCTCAGACTTGCAAAAATTTTTTTAAAAAAGCTTAACTGGTTTGAATACAGATATTAGCACCCACCATAAGGTGCAACGTCTGCGCTCGTTTCAGCTCCTGCGCAGCTTCAACACTCGAGCTTTCCAGCGTCAACACGTCCTTGTAGATCAGGGAGGCCTCATAGTACCTCTGAAGGAGTCACAGCAAAAATAAAGCATTGACTGATTGTTGTTCTAGTAACTGATTATTCCAACAAATTTTCTGATGATTAATTGAAGATAAACAAAACTGGCACGTTCCACAGATTATTCATATAAAATATATTAAAAGATGCAAATAAACAAAAAGAATTACATTCCAGGACAGCATTCCTTTAGTGAATTTGAACCGGAAGGAGCTCAAACTACAACTTGAGGAATTTTAGGTAAAACATATTTACAAAGATGTTTTTCCTCTGAAATGCAAAATGTATAAATATATGTTGTACAGTTTAGAGTATATTGTTGGTTTTTTTAGCAAATCGGCCATTTTTTCTGAATCTGTATACTCTAATTAACGATCAATCAGTTGGTTAAATTAGATGGTGATTACTTCAACTAATCGATTGATCACAATCATTTCAATCAACACAAACAAGAAATGGGAATTAATGTCAAGTAACTTGACTTACAAGAAATGTATATTGTAATGGAATGAAACAAGAGATGAGATCAAATACGCTAGCAGATACGCTTCGTTTTACCTTGAGGCCGCAGAGAGCTTTCCCTTTCCGGAACAAACCCTTTATCCATTTGGGCTCCATGGAGAGCGCCAGGTCGGCGTCCCTCAGGGCGTTCTCATACTGTTCAAGCCTTTCATAACACAGAGAGCGATTTCCAAACAACCTGAAACACACAGAGGGTAGTTTAAAGCTCATTTTACGTCCGGTGATCCTGTGCTTCTCTTAAAAAAAAAAAAAAGAAAAAAAGCCAAATTCAAGTTCATGTTCCTACTTGAATTCCTTTGGGTTGTATTTAATGGCGTCCGTAAAACACGACACTGCCATGTCGTACTGTCCGGACGCGGCCAAGCGGTTCCCCATACCTGCAGCGAAGCAGAGAGGTCAGGCCGGGAGTTCCATTGTTTGTTTTTTTTATTTCACGGGAAAATTTGAATGAAGAGATTTAAAACGAGGAAAATTCACTTACTGGCCAGCTCTACGCTTCTTTTCGCTAGCTCCTCAGTCACGGGACCAAACGGTTTCTGTTGAAACAGGAAGCATAAATGATCCACATGCCTCATCACAATAGATCCCATCAAATAAATAGATCATTTAAAGGTGAAGTTCTGTTCAGAAAAAATTTATTTTTGTGTCTTATACCTCGATATTGGTTCCAGGTTGGCTTTTCATCTGAACTTCAGGTTTCTCAGCAACATGGATGTTTTTATATTCCGGCTGCTGAACCTCAGCGACTTTGCTTTTTTCTTTCTTCTTCTCTTTTTTAGACTTCAGGTTACTCTTTTCCTCAGGTACCAATTTAGTAGATGCAGCGTTTAAATTATTTAAATTGAAGTCCTGCAAAGAAGAGCACAGTGCGGTCGTTTTTTACAGACTGTAAGAGAGTTTATTATCGCAACTGTTTGCCTTAAAAAAAAAAGAAGCTTTTACAAACATTTTGTTGCTTATCTTCTGTAGTGTTTATCTTCACAATATCTTTTCCAGCGAGCTCAACACATCCGTCGTCCTTGGTTACTGTTTGGGATTCATCGGACTCAGGAGGCTCGTTTTCCTCTGAATTATCATCAATTATACGAGTTTGTTCCTCATTCTCTAAAGACTCTAACTTTTCCTCGTTGTTCTCCTGAAATTAAATCGCCAATCAGCGAGCCATTTCTGGTTGGAAATGCATTTTTTTATAACATGAAGGATATAGATCAATAAATTAGACCTTCATCAAAAACTTAAGTTATTTCAGCAATTTGATTCCAAAAGAAACTCATTATACACAGAGTGACATATTTTCACTCTGTGTGCAGTTGCTTCAGTTCATTTTAATTTACCTGGTTTAAAGCTGATGAGAACCTTAAGTTCAATCATTTAGAAAATTTTAATATTAGTTAAGACTAATAAAATGGCTTAAATAATCATAGGATAAACACCTGACTAGACAGTTATGGAGAAAACTGTCACCGGTACTCCGTAAGATGAGGATAAGCCGCCAAAGATCATTTACAAGAAACTGGGAGCTCACAGAACGATGCGTTCAAACATATTGGAAGGTTTAGTGAAAGGAGGAGATGCGATAGCAAAAAGTGCACCGATTGCAGGGATAATTGCAACCTTGAGAGGATTGTGAAAAAAGAAGCCAATTCAAGAGATTGAGGAGGCATGGAGTTGGTGCTTAACAGGGTTTCTGCAGGTTTCACAAACTCAAATTTAAGACTTTTTAAGACCACCATGATTGGAATTTAAGACCTCTTTTTCCAAAGAAATGTTCAAACTTCGTCCAGCCAACTGGTGATAAATTTGCTCTCACCCATAATGGAAATAAAAAATTTTAAAAAAAAGGGCTAGTCTAGCAAGCGTGTGTTAGCGGTAGCTAACCAATATCTATCTATCTATGGAACATGACAGACCAGGGGTGGGCAACTCCAGGCCTCGAGGGCCGGTCTCCTGCAACTCTTAGATGTGTCTCTACTTCAACACACCTGAGTCAAATAATGAGGTCATTAGCAGAACTCTGGAGAACTTGACTGCACTTAGGAGGTGATTCAGCTGTTGGATTCAAGTGTGTTGGATCAGGGAGACGTCTAAGGGTTGCAGGACACTGACCCTCGAGGCCTGGAGTTGCCCACTCCTGTGATAGACAGTCAATAGAAAACAAGCTATAGAATGGTCTTAAAGCACAGGTGTCAAACTCCAGTCCTTGAGGGCCGCTGTCCTGCAGTTTTCAGATGTGCCACAGGTACAAAACACTGGAATGAAATGGCTTAATTACCTCCTCCTTGTGTAGGAGGAGGTTTTCCAGAACCTTAATGACCTAATTATTCTAGTCAGGTGTGTAGTCAGGTGTGCCTGAAGGACATCTAAAAGTTTCAGGACACCGGCCCTTGAGGACTGGAGTTTGACACCCGTGTCTTAAAGCAACTTCATTCAGGCAAAAGGAGCAATTTTGTACTAAAAGTACTTTATTGATTTTATGCAAAGGTGGGCATTAACTAGCTATATTTACAAAGCTACATTTTGAAAAATACACACTTATGGGACTGACTTGAGCACCATTTCTGACTACTTTGGCTGCTTAGCTGCATGAAGAATAAGGATGTTTTTGTCAAAAACAAACTAGACACAATTTGTGTCAAAGTGAGACCTCTTCTTTATACACAAGCGTCATTGTTCTAATGTTATTTTCTATCTGTTGATATCAGGTAAGCATACAGTAAACCGTAGATATTGTATTTTGAACGACTTTGGACTCTTCTGACATGGACACATAACCTGCCATAAGTTATGAATCATATTAAAATGCTTTCTCTGGAGTTAGTCGGGTTGTAATGATACCATCTGTATCAGTCCTAAAATAAAAGAATTTGCACACAACTGTTTATATACGTATATATATATATATATATATATATATATATATATATATATATATATACAGAATTTTAAATTGCTGAAATATATTAACTTTTCAATTCTACTCCAATTTAGTGAGACGAATACTATTTTTACTCACAGGTAAATTTTCCTTAAGCGTGCTCTCCTTTTCAAGTCGTTTCTTTTCTTTTTTGCGCTGGAACAAAATACAGACGTGTGCCACGAGCGGAGGTTAGATGACAATAAGACAGTATCGTCTCAGCGGTTATTACACAAGTTCACCTTTTTTTTACGTTTGTTCCTTTCAGTTTTCTCTTTACGCCGATCTTCCTCTTCTATCAATTCCTTACCAATTTTATCTGCTTCCTGGGGAGAACATGTAGAGCAGACGTTACAAATTCATTTCCCATAAAAACAAAACTTGACATATCTAAAGAAATTTATATCCAATACAGTATTAAAAATATCAAAGTTCAACCGCATAAGTCATATTTTCCATTCCATCACCAACAGAAGGGACATTATTCAGATAAGTATTGATTTCACTTCCCAATAAGTGAAACTGGGCGCGTTACCTCGTCTGTGAGCTGTTTTATCTGCGGATGTGGTTCCAAAGGTTTGCTCGCAGCATAACGTGGATGATAATCATCATCGTCATCATAATAATCATCGTCGTCTGAATATATGAGATCATCCTCTAAGACCTGAGCAAACTGTAAGGCTGCTGAAAGTTAGACAGAACAAACAGATTTAAATAAAGATCATAGATCAATCAAGTTTCCATCTGTTTCATGGAAATGTCTTAAAAGTCCATTACATCTACATTTCTAGGGAAGAAAAAAAAAGATTTTTAAGATTTGAAGAATTCTTAAGTTTCTTTTGTTTTTTTTTTTTTTTACAAAATGGGAACAATTGTCTTTCACTGCCATATAAAATGTTTTCCCAGAATGCAATTCTTTGGAGTGTCCTAGTTGAGTAGCTGCATTTACATCACATGTGAATATGTTTGTTCACGCTATAATTAAAAAACATGCCGCACCAACATCCTCCAACTACTTCCTGTCGTCTTCTTCTAGGTTTGCGCCAGTGGCAATATCCTGTTGTTGATCATGTGATTTGTGTGATGCGGAAAGTGTTCCTATTTTAGTTTTGCCAAAAAAAATATCCATCCATCCATCCATCCATCCATCTTCTTCCGCTTATCCGAGGTTGGGTCGCGGGGGTAGCAGCTTCAGAAGGGAGGCCCAGACTTCCCTCTCCCCAGCCACTTCTTCTAGCTCTTCCGGGGGAATCCCAAGGCATTCCCAGGCCAGCCGAGAGACATAGTCCCTCCAGCGTGTCCTGGGTCTTCCCCGGGGCCTCCTCCCGGTGGGACATGCCCGGAACACCTCACCAGGGAGGCGTCCAGGAGGCATCCTGACCAGATGCCCGAGCCACCTCAACTGGCTCCTCTCGATGTGAAGGAGCAGCGGCTCTACTCTGAGTCCCTCCCGGATGACTGAGCTTCTCACCCTATCTCTAAGGGAGAGCCCAGACACCCTACGGAGAAAACCCATTTCGGCCGCTTGTATCCGCGATCTCGTTCTTTCGGTCATGACCCAAAGCTCATGACCATAGATGAGGGTGGGAACGTAGATCGACCGGTAAATTGAGAGCTTCGCTTTTTGGCTCAGCTCTCTCTTCACCACGACGGACCGGTACAGCGCCCGCTTGACGGCAGACGCTGCGCCAATCCGCCTGTCGATCTCCCGCTCCCTTCTTCCCTCATTCGTGAACAAGATCCCGAGATACTTGAACTCCTCCACCTGGGGCAGGACACCCCCCTTGACCCGGAGAAGGCACTCTACCCTTTTCCGGCTCAAGACCATGGCCTCGGATTTGGAGACACTGATCCCCATCCCGGCCCCTTCACACTCGGCTGCGAACCGCTCCAGCGAGAGCTGCAGATCATGACCTGATGAGGCCAGTAGGACCACATCGTCTGCAAAAAGCAGAGACGAGATCCTAAGGCCACCAAATCGGATCCCCTCAACACCTTGGCTGCACCTAGAAATTCTGTCCATGAAAGTAATGAACAGAATCGGTGACAAAGGGCAGCCCTGGCGGAGTCCAACTCTCACCGGAAATGAGCCCGACTTACTGCCGGCAATGCGGACCAGACTCTGACACCAGTCATACAGGGACCTGACAGCCCGTATCAAAGGGCCCGGTACCCCATACTCCCGGAGAACCCCCCACATGGCTCCCCGAGGGACACGGTCGAACGCCTTCTCCAAGTCCACAAAACACGTGTAGACTAGTTGGGCGAACTCCCATGCACCCTCCAGGACCCTGCTGAGGGTGTAGAGCTGATCCAGTGTTCCACGACCAGGACGAAAACCACACTGCTCTTCCTGGATCCGAGGTTCGACTATCCGACGGACCCTCCTCTCCAGGACCCCTGAATAGACCTTGCCAGGGAGGCTTAAGAGTGTGACCCCTCTATAATTGGAGCACACCCTCCGGTCCCCCTTTTTGAACAGGGGGACCACCACCCCAGTCTGCCAGTCCAGGGGAACTGCCCCCGATGTCAATGCGATATTGCAGAGTCGCGTCAACCAACACAACCCTACAACATCCAGAGCCTTAAGGAACTCTGGGCGGATCTCATCCACCCCCGGAGCCTTGCCACCGAGGAGCTTCTCAACCACCTCGGCGACCTCGTCCCCAGAGATTGGAGAGCCCAACCCAGAGTCCCCAGGCTCAGCTTCTTCAATAGAAGGCATGTTGGTGGGATTGAGGAGGTCTTCGAAGTACTCTGCCCACCGGCCCACAACGTCCCGAGTAGAGGTCAGCAGCACACCATCCCCACTATAAACAGTGTTGGTGCCGTACTGCTTCCCCCCCCTGAGATGCCGGATGGTGGACCAGAATCGCTTCGAAGCCGTACGGAAGTCTTTCTCCATGGCCTCTCCAAACTCCTCCCACGCCCGAGTTTTTGCCTCAGCAACCACCCGAGCCGCATGCCGCTTCACCTGCCGGTACCCATCAGCTGCTTCGGGAGTCCCACAGGCCAAAAAGGCCCGGTAGGACTCTTTCTTCAGCCTGACGGCATCCCTCACCGAAGGTGTCCACCAACGGGTACGAGGGTTGCCGCCGCGACAGGCACCGACAACCTTGCGGCCACAGCTCCGACCGGCCGCCTCGACAATGGAGGCACGGAACACAGTCCACTCAGACTCCATGTCCCCCACCTCCCCCGGGACGTGTTCAAAGTTTTGCCGGAGATGGGAGTTAAAGCTCAGTCTCACAGGGGATTCCGCCAGACGTTCCCAGCAGACCCTCACAACACGTTTGGGCCTGCCAGGTCTGACCGGCTTCCTCCCCCACCACCGGAGCCAACTCACCACCAGGTAGTGGTCAGTGGACAGCTCCGCACCTCTCTTCACCCGAATGTCCAAGACATACGGCCGCAGATCCGATGAAACGATGACAAAGTCGATCATCGAACTGCGGCCTAGGGTGTCCTGGTGCCAAGTGCACATATGAACACCCTTATGCCTGAACATGGTGTTCGATATGGACAATCCATGACGAGCACAGAAGTCCAACAACAGAACACCATTCGAGTTCAGATCGGGGGGGCCGTTCCTCCCAACCACGCCCCTCCAGGTCTCACTGTCATTGCCCACGTGAGCGTTGAAGTCCCCCGCGGAACAAGGGAGTCCCCAGGAGGAGCACTCTCCAGTACCCCCTCTAAGGACTCCAAAAAGGGTGGGTAATCTGAACTGTCGTTCGGCCCGTAAGCACAAACTACAGTCAGGACCCGTCCCCCCACCCGTAGGCAGAGGGAGGCTACCCTCTCGTTCACCGGAGTAAACCCCAACGTACAGGCGCCGAGATGGGGAGCAACAAGTATGCCCACTCCTGCCCGACGCCTCTCACCTTGGGCAACTCCAGAGTGGAAGTATGTCCAGCCCCTCTCAAGGAGGCTGGTTCCAGAACCAGAGCCGTGCGTCGAGGTGAGACCGACTATTTCTAGCCGGAACCTCTCGACCTCACACACTAGCTCCGGCTCCTTCCCCACCAGAGAGGTGACATTCCACGTCCCAAGAGCCAGCTTCTGCAACCGAGGATCGGACCGCCAGGGTCCCCTCCCTCTGCCGCCACCCATCCCACAATGCACTCGACCCCTTTGGACCCTCTCACAGGTGGTGGGCCCATGGGAGGGGGGACCCATGTTTCCTCTTCGGGCTGAGCCCGGCCGGGCTCCATGGGTTAAAGCCCGGCCACCAGACGCTCGCCATCGTGCCCCCCCTCCAGGCCTGGCTCCAGAGTGGGGCCCCGGTGACCCGCGTCCGGGCGAGGGAACGCCAAGTCCAATGTTTTTATCCGTCATTGGGGTCTTCGGGCTGCGCTTTGTCTGGTCCCTCACCTAGGACCTGTCTGCCTTGGGTGACCCTACCAGGGGCATAAAGCCCCAGACAGCATAGCTCCTAGGATCATTAGAGCACTCAAACCCCTCCACCACGATAAGGTGGCAGCCCAAGGAGAGGCCAAAAAAAAAAAAAAAAATACAATTATAATTTTGGCCAATTTTGATACAACCCCCCCCAAAAAAACAACAACAGAAAAAAACACCACCTTATCTTGGTGACAAAACTTTTTAGCAAAAGATAAAGAGTTTTTTCCCCCCCAACACAAGCACGTTTTCAGTAAGCAAATTTGTTTTCAAAATGTCAAATTCTGGAATTTTACAGTCAATGGAAATGCAGCTAATGTGAGAGTTCCCTGCATATTCTTCACTTAAAATTTTAAAACTTCCTTTGACGTCTAAGCACAAAATGATCTCCACAGTAGTCGGCTTTTAAGTATGGAACATGGAAAACCACAGGATGTCAGGAAAAGAAATTCTAAATGAATTTCCAGAAATCTTTTTTTCCCCTTCTTCCATACTTCTCCACAGTCGTAATGTACTTGTATCAAAATCCATACACTTTTTTGGGACTGTGTAAGAATCCTGTTTGACGTCACAGGACCACCACCACCACCAACAACAACAACAAGATGCTCCTTTCAGTCAGAATGAGTATGAATGTTGAAGATGATGTAAATAAATGAATAAAGAAGACTTGTGTGAAATGCCTAAATGAGAAAATGCCTTACAGATAAAGGGTTGAGCCAATGCCTCTAGTATGGAAGTCCTGCGCCCACTCATGAAATCCACTATTGATTCCTTAAAAGAAGACAAGATCAGCAAATTAGGACCATTTACAGCCATAATGGTTAAAGGATAAATAACAAGACATGGGGAAGAAATAGAATACACATCTTAACAAAAAGAAATCCTGATACTTTGGAAACAAATAAGATTTCAATAAGTGCAGGACACAAGATAAATGATGACACAGCTGAATATCCTGCTGCGTTCACTGCAGAGCTAAGAAATGACTCAAACTCCTTACTTTGTTCAGTCCAGGTAGAACAATCCAGTTTGATTCGTCAGTAGTTTAGATTTTACCCCCACACGTTGTTGCACACTGCCAGTCAGCTACTTGTGTGTGTCTAAATCACTTGAAATGAAGCCAAATGGGACTGTTTGGAATTCAAAAATATTTCCGGTCAAAAACGGACCGCTTTACTAATGAATCGGTTAATATCCAGCTGTTGGACTTGAGTTATCCTCTAAACAGCAGAGCTGATAAGAAGTTACATTTACCTGTCAAAAACAAGTTTACATGAAAACTACTAAATTTAGTTCATTTTTATTTTACATTTCTTGCACAGATGCATGTATAAACACATATTTTATTCAATCACTGTTTACTTAAAAGAAAACTAAAGAAAAATTTAAGAAGAGGTCTTAACACACAGTGATGCAACAATCCACCTTATCCTGAACGATACCCATTTCTATTTTTCTATGAGGTCTGACCTACTGACCGTTACCTAACATTTGAAATACAAAAAAAAAAGAAAAAGTCCAACAAATATTCTATCGTTTCACAACAATTCTGTGTTTTTCCTGTCGATTACACGAAAACAAACTAAATTTTAATCTCTGGTAGTCTAGCTGGAGCATCTTAAATCACACTGTGAGAATCTCACACAAGTTCATAACTAAATTCTGAGCTGTCGAATTCAACAATTTTTTTTACTTAATATCAGTTCACAAAATAATCTGAACTGATTATTTTACTATGCCATTATTATGGCATAATAAAACAATCTATCATAATAATGACATTTATTATGCTGAGCTGACGTATATCGTTTAAACGAGTCTAATAACAGAATTATCCTACTGTTGACTAATGTTAAATATAGTGCAGTAAAATACTCGTCTGTAGTCTGGAGACATTGGTATGATTGCCTCCTGAATGGTTAGGAGCCGTTTTTATTGTACTTTTTATTCTTTTACCGTTTTTGTTTTCTTTTTTATGTAATTTGGACTCTGAGTCTAATCAAATCTATCTACATGTTGGTGTATATAAACCCAGGAGTTTATTTAAATCTGTTCAGGTAAGAGTCCATCTACCTCTTATGAAGTTTTTATGAAGTTTAATTTGATGCCAACATGTCAGCTTGTTTAAAAAGAGGTGAGCTGCAGGTTTATTAAAACAGCAACATTTTATTAAAAGTCTCGAGTCATACTCACGTGGGTGCGCATTAGTCCCGAGTCTTGGCGAATTCTGGGTATTGAAGGCCCACCTGGCAGGTAAGGAAAAATGATGACGTGAAAGTTCAAATCAGGTGGAAAAAAATGACACACTGGACCAACACACACGTTCACATATATATGCATATAACAGCTTCGATTAAACTCGCGGCTCGCACCGACAGAGCGGAAGCGGACCCGTTTTGCTGAACTAAAAAGTCTCAGTTAAAACTACAGTAGCTGGTAAGCTAACAAGCTGACCCAGTTCCAATTCCTGGTAAATGAAACTCAAGATATGATGAAATAAACTGCTCCATTCTCACCTCGAACCAGCTCTTTCTTTCTTGGCATGGTTTCCGGTTTTTTCCAGTATCTCTGATCCAGTATTTGTCTCTATGACGCACCAATTGTCGGCAGGTTTAGTGCTGCTGAGTTGTTGTTACCCCTGCTGAAGTTTTGGCTCGTGTACAGTGGAGAAGCCTTCAGCGTCCACGGCGTCCTGCTCTTCGTCTTCTTCTTCGACGAAAACGTACTCAAACACTATTCTGGGCGAACGACACTGCCATCATCTGGAAAGAAATTTGCCCTGTAGAGAACAAATATTCTTCCATAAAATCTCCTGAGAATGTTAAATAAATGCTTTTACAGCTACATTGGTTATATGTTGTAGTTCAAATAAAAACAGTCTATTTTTATTCTTATGTTGACACATATTTAACCCATTTTACTCAATACTTCTTTAAAAAAAAATTAAAAATCTGCCCACAGTTTAAAGTCCTGTCTGATGAGTATTATGCTTTTCAATGGTATATGAAAGTCAAAACAAAATACATACAGTTAAATAAATAAATAATTTGCATTATATTGAGTCACACTAAAATAATTACACAATGTATGTCTTGGGCAGCAGAAACATTTATTTGAGAATGAGAAAGTTAGTCTATTTTTAATAGCATCATTTTGGGTAAAGAGGCATTTGTCTGTGAAGAACTTTGTAATATCAACAATATAATTATTAAATTTGGGGCGTTTATCCTCCATACGTTACCCTGCTTTACACTGACAAAGGTAAATCTAGAGCAATATGATGATCTCACGCTTTCCTGCCATTCAAATGTTCTATTTCCGGGGTATTTTTTGACCGTTCCTAGCAACGCTCCTAGGTAAGGACGTAGAGGAAGCGCGCTCAGCGTGGCGGACTGTCATCATCAACAATCAAAACAACATGGAACCAGAACAGGTCATTTATGTAACTTCTGCCTTAACCACGCTAGATAAAAATAATTACTTTTACTTTTTCAATTACTTCTTTGTTGCGTCTTCGTGTTACCAGCAACCCGGAAGTGCCAGTTAACGGTTACATAGCTAACTGCTGCTAGGCATTGAGCTAACTGCCATACTAATGTTAAAGTAGCTGACCTGTTTACTCAGCTCACTCTATTTTAATATAAGGAAACTTGGATAAGCCATTGCGTGTTAATTTATATTTACAGAAGCTTAACTAGCCAGCAGTGTCTGGTTTATTTGTTCATCGCTTTGCTTTCAGTTGTTATGTTAACTCAGACTCAAGTCGGCTTATGTTAAACAAGCTATCCAGTGGTGATTTTTCTTGCTTACATTTTCATAACAAATGTACACAGACTGTAAAGCACAACTTCTGAAATTTTTATTTAATTTTTTAAGTGGACTAAAATAAAACGGCTGCAAATTCTTTCCTGTGTGTATATGAGTTAATGACATCACAAGAGGCACCAGTAGTTGAGCAGATAAACAGGGTCAGTAAATATGTTGCAGCTTTTGATAGATTCCACTAAAGGTTCTAAAGCACACCAGTTGCAATTGAGTTTGAAGGAGTTTAACGCTTTAACTGTTTGAAGATCATTTCATGACCAGTGAAATAAAACGTATCTTGCTTTGTGTGTTTGTTTTAGATGGCGACGACTCCTTCTCATCGACTAGGAGATGAAGATACAATTGGTCCTGATGGACAAACAGGCCCACCGGAAGCCCAAAGTCGAAGTATTGTCCAACAGGATCAGAGACCGCTTAAAATAAAAACAGATGTTCGGGAGCTTCAACTGTCACAGCAAAAAGTTTTTCAGCTAGGTATATTTTCTACATATAACAAAGTAACATAAACGACAACATAAAACAGCTAAAGGATTGATTTAATTAATTGGTGCTGTACTGATTTTTTTTTTTTAAATAAACTAGTATAAGAAACAATATTCTCTAGTCAAGAAGGACTTTGTTCTGACAGTAGTGCTTCATATTTATCTACAAGTGTTTAGATATTCCTGCTTCTGGTTCAAATGTGTAACATTCAGAAACTTGTGTTTCATCAGAATTCCAGGACAGTCATCTGTCTCCTGCTCTGTCACTGCTGCCTCTAATCTCAGGACTTGAGCACAGCGTCACTGAATACTCTTTCTTCCAGCAAGGTGATCCAGATTTTGCTCCCCTAAGGTAAGAAACACCGAGTTGATAGAATAGCCTTTATTATCCAGCAAAGGGGAAAGTCAAGTGCAACAGCAGCGTCAGATAAAAAAGTTCTCACAAAGGAAATAAAAAATAATATATAAAAAGAGATTAACAAAATAACAAATAGTAATAATAATAATATACTATACAAAACTATTACAGAAAATGTTCGGTTATTAGGTCATGACTGTTGTTCTGTAGGTAGCTATACCTTTCTACAAAAAAGTCACTTGAAAGATGCATTTTTCACATTTAGTTACAGGAAAACCACAAAACTCAATGCATTTTATTGGTCTTTTCTGTAATAGACCAACACAGTGTCTTATCATTGTCAAGGGGATTCTGTCCTCTTTAACTTTAACACCCCTAAATAAATTCTACTTCAGCAAAAGACATTCCAGAGCTCACCTAACTAGTAAGTAAGTAGTAATAACACTAGTAGGTAGTGTCAAGATTATTGAATAAAAGCGGCAATATTATTGTTGATCGCAATAATTTATGGAACAATTTGTCGTTCAGCAAAATTTGCTATCGTAACTGAAAGCTGTGCTTGTAACTATGGGTGCACTGACTCTAGTTTTCTGGATGATTACCGATCTTTAAAAAGCCTGACAATTACTATATTAGTCAGCATAAATTTTTTATTTATTTCGTTTATGTCTGAAAAGTTGATAAGTATGGAGATAAAGATGCTAAGTTGACAACGGCGGAATCACTTTTAACTGCAAACGTGACCTGGTGGGTGGCTCTGTCAGTCAGTCCTCTATCACGCCAGAGCAAAAGGGGACAGTAGATGATTTTCTGATCTTTGCTGAGGACGATAAGATTGGTGGATATAATCAGTTTCATATGCAAGTATTGGCCGATTGCTGATTTTCCAAAATTAAGAATATCAGGCCGATTTATTGGCTGGTTAATGTATCAGTGCATCCTTAGTTGTAACATGACAAAATCTAGAAAAAGGTTCAAGGTGACTAAATACTTTAACAAGACATGGTAACATCTGTACTGCTAGTGGAAGGATAATCATATATATTCTCCTCACCAGGGCTTTTCCTGATGTTTCTATGGTATCAGAGAGGCTCCGTTTTCCTATCCATGAGAGCACCACCCATTCCTCTGAGCAGAGCTCACTTTCCCAGCATCCTTTGGCTCAGACAACCCTCCTTTCCGATGAAGGAGCAAGCAGCAACTCCTCCCCATCTCAGCATGACACACAAAGAAAACTATCAAGAGGAGATAGCAAAGAAACTAAGTTGGAAGCACTATACGACTTGACAGGCAGGAATACAGTTGGAATTCATAAAGATGAAAATATCTTTCTGAATAAAGACATTCCTATGCAGGATCCTCAAGCCGACCAGAGAGAGGTTGGCATGCAAAGCAGCAGCAGCAGCAGCTCTGTTTCCTCTGAATCCCTGACCTCTATTAAAAGCACTGGCTTTTGTCCAGATCAGCCACGACACACAGAAGCTTGCAAAGACAACATGTTTGAAAGACAAGGTTCACCAGGTGAAGCCAGTCCTTCCCAACAGCAGAAAAGGCACAAAGAAATCAGTAACATCACTACTGGTTCCCGCTCAACTCAGCCCGATGATAGCAGCCAAGAGTTGCACAAAGAACTGCTGTCTGAGGTACGGAAACTCAGCAACTTTGAGGCACACGAGCAACCAGAGGGTCCGACACCAACTCATGAGCTGATCACACCTTTTCTCAAAGAATCGCAAGGCAAACCTAGTGGGAAGCCATTTTCAGAATGGGTTCACAGAGACAGAGATCTATGGTCTTTACAGACCCAAACAGGAAGTGATGGCTCCTACCTTGGCTTCCTTCCACAGTCTCAATCTACACCAGGCGTTTTCTTTGCGCCACTGAAATTCGATGTCAAGACTAAACTTGCACATCTTTCAGCCATAGAATCTAACATAGATACCTTTTACCCATCAATCACGGGTGCACACTCAGCTGATGGCCGTCTCCCAGACACGGAAGATCCTCTGGAGGCTTCTCACAAAGTCCATTCCCTCCCTAGTCTCAACTATCTGCAGAAAGTTGATGCCTGGAAGACAAAAGAAAGCTCAGAGAGCACCCCACCATTAGAAGGCCTAGCACTGCACAGACCTTCGGGAGTTCCTCCTGAAAAAGGTGATGAGGGAGGATCCAACACCTGTATCCAGCAGCCTTCCACCAACCAGGATGCTACACAGATCTCTTCTTCTACACCTTCAGGAGGTTCTTCTCCTAGACGAGGAGAGGCTGTAGGCGGAGCTCCCGGTGACTTAGATAATAAGGGATCTGCTACGCCACCTTCTGCCTCTCCCTTCGGCAGATCACAGTCCCCCTCGTCCCTTGGCACAGTTGTCATAGTCGCTGACAAGCACCAGCTGACCAACACTGCTCCAGAAAATAAGATTCAGGGCCTGAAGGACACTCTTCCTTCACCCAGTACTGCCACTCAACCCTCACGTTTCAAGAGCCTTGGTCACTTCAGTGACGTCTCCGAACTCTCAAGTTCCCGAGATAGCTACACGGAAATTAAAGTAGGACCTTCTGTCGGAACCTCTTCTGTCGTCAGCCTTGAGCTTGATAATTATGCCCCCTACTGGACTTTTAAACATTCAGCAACGTCACCATCTCCTCCAGGGCCTAAAGAGCTCAACATTGATGAACGAATTCCTGTAAGTTGCTCTGATTTTTTTTGTTTGTTTGTTTGAAGTCAATGTATTTTAGATAACAGATTATCCAGTTTAATATTTATGTGAACATAGTTATCTGATAAGTTCTCCCTCGTTTTTTTCTATTAGTTGTATCTTCAAAACCTTGGTATCGACCAAACTCCGTCAAAAATCCTGACTCCGTTTGCACCTAGAGGGCCCATCAGAGAACCAGAGTTCTCTCCCACTGATCTCTGTACTAGTAAAGGATCTTCTGGAACTTCTTCAAAGAGCACCCAACCTTCAGAGAGTAACAAACCTTATAATGACCTTCACTGTATGATAGGCAACGTGGTGGAAATACTTGTCAGCAAATGTAATGTTTTAACAGCTGCAGCTAATAGAGTGATCAAATAAGATCCACATTTTAAACATGATACTTCATTGAAATTTTAAAGTCCTGGTCTGTTTTTCGTTCTGCAAGCATTAAGGAACGCCCAGCCATGAAGCAATACGGAAGAGTATGACATTTTTCTAGTCCGGAAAAATATGAAAAAGGGATAATTGGTATTTGGCTTCAATAATCAGTCCATCCATCCATCTGTTCATCTATAGCACAGGTGTCAAACTCCAGGCCTGGAGGGCCACTGCCCTGCAACTTTTAGATGTGCCTCTGCTGCACCACACCTGAATAGAATAATTAGGTCATTAGCAAAGGTTCTGGAGAACTGATTTACACAAGGAGGAGGTAATTAAGCCATTTCATCCCAGTGGTTTGTACCTGTGGCACATCTAAAAACTGCAGGACAGCAGTCCTTTAGGACTGGAGTTTGACACCTCTGATCTATAACATCCATTAATTTTTCCTTTCACTCAGCAATCTTCCATTCAGATCCATCCATCATTCCAACTTCCCATGTCTTTAGTTGTCACATTTACAGCCTAAATTCATAAAGAAACATTGAATTTAAACTAAAAAGTGAGCTAAACGGAAAGAGAACTATGGAAAATGATGTAATATTCGCAAGAAAACTGTTTGGAACCATGTGTCATCTTTATGAAACAAGTCTAAAACTCTTTGTGGTTCATTTTTTTTGTAAGTTCAAAATAGGCACAAAAATGTTAAATATACATCAATTATTAATGACTAATAATTTTTGTCTTGTATCCAGGTAGCAGTCCCCATAAGGGCGAGTTCTCCAGGTCCAGCGTTCTGTCGGTGGATTCTAGTTCATCCATCCCTCTCAGCACGGACAGTCTTGGTCTGGTTTCCTCGCCGTCAGAGCAGGTCAGAGTGAAGACCTCTCCTCCGTCCGACACAGAAGCCACTCAGAGGGAGAGCAGACCGGCCTCCTGCTCCGGGGCCGGTGAACGCTCCCATTCCTCTGTCCTGATCCAAAACAGCAAGCAGGATTTCAAGTCCGTCGCTGTAAACGTCTCTGATACAGATACAAAGTCATCTGTCCGGAGCAGCGATAATATGAATCAAGATGCGGAGAATTCCTTTGTTAGCACAAAGGCATTGTCAGAGATCCGTAAGCTACTCTCTCAAGCAGAGGACATGATATCTACGGCGTCTTCCACGTCTTCGTCGGGACCTAATGCAACGCTTCTCTTCTCTGATAAAGACATTTTCAGGCCACCAAACACAACAACCAGCTGGCTGCAGAACTCCTCATTCTCTTCCTCTATTTCCACCTCCACTGGCGGAGACATAAAGTCTCATTCCTCTCCACCGTGTGCCAGGTCTTCCTCAGACTCCATACTTACATCAGAGAAACCAAACCAAAGCTCCACTGGGCTAGAGAGTTTGACATCGTCTGAGCAACCCGATAGTCCATCCACACAAGCCCGGCGGACAGAGCCGGAAGGATGCAGCGCGGCACCTCCAGATAAAATACAGACACAGTCAGCAGCCACAAGTACAACTCAGTTGAACGCGGTTCTTGAAGAAGTTAATGGAGAAGAAGAAAAGACTATACCTAGTGATCTTGGTGCAGAGAGTCGCTCTTCCTTTCCCGTTCGCGAGGATGCTGACCAGGGAGTGATGAGCGACAGCAGCAGTGAGAGCTCACTGGCAATCAGAGTGGCCAAACTGCTGCAGAATGAATCGTCAGCCACCATGACGTCGAGCACGCCCAGCGTCACAGATCAGGAAGAGGGCAAGGCCGGAGGTAAAAGATTCACATCCGGTCATCTTTTTGTTTTTGTTCAAATTAAACCAAACCAAGAAGAAGGATCAACAAGCTCTTCCCTGTAAGGCTGTTGCTGTTGGAGGTGCTTGTATTTAGTTCAATTTTTAATCTCTGGAACGTACAGGTACAGAGAGACGTCGACTGTTGCCAATACAACAGGTAGTGATACAAATCACTACCAAGTTCTGATTGGTAACCAAATTAAAGTGTAAAACTTTGTTGCTCCTTTAATTCACTCTTTAGTTAGAACTCCTCATTTCACTGGCTACTTTCTTTTCAGACTATGTTAATCCCACATGTTTTTATGTTCCCATATTTCAGAGTGGATGAAGTCAAAGGTTTTGGGACAGCAGCGTGACCTGCTGCTGTTGGACGTAGAAGACAGACGGCACATTGAAGAAATCAAGAAACAGCTCCTGATGAGAAACCCTCTCAAAGTAATAATCTTTGATACACTTTAAGAGAAGAGAATCAGAAATTGGTAGTTGCATTACAAAATGTAACAAATAGTTATTTTTTATATTTGTCATTTTTATGTCAGCCTTTCATCTTTGAAGAGTGTAGGTGCTCAAGGTAACCGCCGTGTTTGCAATTTCTTGCAAAGTGTGCCAGAAAAATAAACCATTTCCCTGTTTTAGGATTGCTGTGTACAGATTTTTCTGGGGTTCTTTAAGCTTAATTAATGCAAAGCGACTGGCTAAAATGTTTGTATTCCTTCAACGTTTTAGATTCCGTCATATTATCGTCATCACAAAATATCCTAAAACTTTTAAGTCCATATCGCCACTCATGACAATCTGGAAACCCAAGAAGTGCATTAGTGAAAAAAATCTACAAAAACAGAAAATTTGATTAATTGAAAAGAATTGCCAACCCTATGGCAAAGTGACGTAATGTGAAAATATTTCGGGGTGTGAATGCTTATATTTTAAGCTGAAGATTGCCCATGTTTGCTGTGGAAAAAAGATTTTGTAGGTTCTTCTTGTTTTTTGGAGGCCTTTAAAAACTTCCTTGTTTTTTTCCCCTTTCTTCCAGAGCCAAGGGAGCACAGATACAGAAAGCAGCAGCGTGGCCTCCAGTGTTTGGGTCCACAAAGAGACCAATGTCCCCACAGCAGCTGAAACGTTTCCTGCCCTCAGCATTGCTAACAAACAGCTAGCCATCCACCCAGACCCTCACAAGACGCTACCGAGCAACCTTCACCTCGATCTAGAAGCCAGAGTTTGCGCGATCGCTGCCAGGGAAGGAGTAACACTCTCTACTAAAAGACCCCAGGCCCTTCCATCCATCAGCATACCCACTCAAAGGAACTCTGTGACCTCCTCACCTTCCAATTCGACCCCCACTTCCACTTCTGCTCTAAGTCCAGCCTCAGACCCCCTCCACCTGGCAGAGCTTTCCACTGGAACATCATCATCCAGTAAATGTCTTTCAACCAATCTGGATGAATCCGAGATGATTCCTTTAGTCCAGATTACAAGAGAACCGCCATCTGTGCATGATGAAAGTACCAGAAAGAGGCGAGACACGGTGGGAGGCCAGGGTGAGGAACTTTCCCCAACCGCCACGCAGGCTGTAGGTAAACAGGATGTGGGGACAAATGTCCAGTCTAGTTCTTTTCTGGCCATCAGTCAGGGATTCAGGACAGGTCATTTCACTCTGCTGCCTAAAAATATTTTGGCCTCCGCTGCCCACTGTCCTGGTTCTGGTGCTGCCTCCGCCGCCCTGAGGGACTCCTCTTTGACCGCCTGCAGTCCAGACGAAGGTGTCGGGTCGTCGAGTCCGGCAGAATGTTACGACGGTGGGAAGCTGGCGGCTGACAGGTCAGACGCTTCCACCATTGATCCTCAGGGAAAGGGCATCACACCGTCGAGTCCTTATCCTGTTGAAGCACCTGGTAGGCTCATAGTGAAGTGTTTTTTATAGGGTTTTCTTTGAGTTTCATACTTTTATTACCACTTTTAAAAAAAACAAAAAAAATTGTGGCGATAACAGTTTACATGCCGTCACTCGTCTTCCTTCCACCAGTGGCTGTGCTGCTGCCTTACAAACCTCGCGGCAGTGAGGAGCTCTTCTATGTCCCTCAGATGGAAGCTGATGTTTCCTCCACCAACCGGTCCGACACCACCATGGAGAGCTCTCACACAGGTACAGCGCAGAAATATTCATACTGCCTAGAACTTTGCCGCTCTGTCCCGATCCAGCATTTAGTCTGGTCCAGCCCTTCTATCCAGCAATGCTTGTATCCCTCTGATCCATTGGATAATAGTAAATGGGTCAGTTGTTCTCATACCTCTTGATGTTAACTATTGTTCTCTGTGTGAGTATTATCACTTGATCAACTCTTTTCTAACATCCCACACTACAAAATAAGTTATAAAAGTATGTCTGACTTGTATTGATATCGTATCTGGTCAATATCGGTATCGGCTGATACTCAAAGCTGCATTATCGGTATCATTTCGGAAGTGAAAAAATTGTATCTGGACACTACTAATATAGATATATTTCTATCTATGTATGTCTGTTAAATATGTTGGTAGTTGTTACCGCAGTAACGAACAGTGTGTGTCCGGTAAACCAAATTTGAGGGTTCAACTGAAAGCCTTTGAGTGGAGGAGGAAGAGCAGGTTCCTGTCATGTTATAACTGTCTGTTAAAGGAGAGCAGGTGGTCCATTGTAACACACACCGCTCAGCACGTCCATTATTCATGTTCAGGGGTTGAGTTAGACAAAGGCAGAGCTGCAGCCTGAGTAGAGAGGTGGAGGTGGGGCAGACTGGAGCCTCTTGAATGCTGGTTGGGAATATTCAGTTGCTTCCCCAGCAGCTTTTTGTCTTTGTCTAATTCGATTGGCTCTCGTTGTGATGTAAGCAACCGCCGGTAAATTCCCCCCAGGGTCAGATGACGCCGTGCCTCCCACCTTCAGCAGCGAAGTCCTTGGGGATCAGGACCCCAGGCTGGACCGCGGAGTCGCGTTCAGACACCAGGAGGGCATCTACAGCAAGAGGCTGAGAACAGCTGCCGTCACAATGGCAGACCCCACACACACAGGTGAGCTGAACACACCCAGAACATGGAGACATGAGATCTGACGCTGGGCAGGAGACATGATGGTTACTGCTCTCAAGGAAAGACATCTTAATGCAGTCACTTTGTAAATAGTAAATAATAACGATCATCACTTCCTTCCTAGTTTCATCCTTCCTCACTCCCTCCGTCAGTGTCTTCCTTCCTTCCTTTCTTTGTTCTTCCTTCCTTACTCCTTTCCCCTCACTCTCGCATTTCATTCTTCCTCCCTCGTCTCTTTCTACCTTCCTTCCTTTCTCTGTCCCTTGTTTCATCCTTCTTTCATGTTCTATCACTCCCTTCCTTGTTTCTTCCTCCTTCTTTCCTCCCTTCTCTCCTTCCTCCCATCCATCCAGCCACCCAGTAACAATAATAATCTCTCCATATCTTCTTTATGAACAGTAGATGCTCCTGCAGCAGCAGACCGAGGGTCTCCAGCTCTAATCCAGGGTGTGAAGCCGTCTTCCCAGGAATCATCTACCTTTACCAGAGCGCCTTCAATCAACCTCAAACCCTCCAGTAGGGATCAGGGTACCAGCCCGATCCACTTCCCCCAGTTCGAACCAACAGAGCTGGCTCATGACAGGTTTCATCCAGCACACTTAGAAAGGGTGCAAACCGACACCAGAGAGCGAGAACTTCCTCCGCCGACCCCCCGACAGGGCGCTAGGACCCTGGACCACCTGTGGCAGAAGTTCTGTGATCAGCGGACCAAGGACGAGGCGCGTCCCACCGGCGATAAAGACGCTTCCTTGTTGGAGCGACTGGAGCGTCTGTCTCGCGTGATTCATCGCACGCAGGCTACTCAGGAAGCCGAGAGCCAGGAAGAGCGGAGTAGTTACTTTCCTGGAAGGACGCCGAGAAAAGAACGAAAGGAGATTAAATGGAGCGAACACGGTGGAGTGACAGATGGGGGTTGGGAAGCGGGGGGAGGAGAGGCGGAACATCCAACCCAACTGAGCCACCCGTCCTCCCCAGCAGACAGGGATCAGCCAGATAGCATGTCAACCACGTCCACCGTGGATACGGCCCGACTCGTCAGGGCCTTCGGCGCCAACAGAGTCAGAAACGTGAACAGCAGCTCTCGACTTGGTAAACTGTACAGCACCATCAGCAAACAGAGGGGAGACTGGAGAGGAACGGAGGCCGACTCCTCTGTTACCCTCACACCATCCGAGGAATCGGTACGTGTGTCTGAGAGGACAGGAAGCTGGAGACACGGTGTCTCCAGCTTCCTGTCCTCCTCCCTGCTCTACAAGTTATCTGTTGAAGTTAGCACTGGTCGTGTTTATGCTAACATTTATTATTCCACTTGTCTGAATGTAAAAGTGCTTCCACACCTGCCCTCAGGTTGTTGCTGATTCAGCACAAACATCCAGCTCACACACGTTCTCACCACAGCGCAGACCTTCCAGGGTTCTGACAGCCAAGAGGGCTGTAAGAGCCGTCAACAGAAGCATCCAGGCAGGTCAGTCATTGTCAACCATGAGCAACTTTTACTTGTGAGAAAAAAATGAAAACTTCTTATTTTTTCTATGTGCATCTTTTCAATTTAGGCTGTCAGAATAAGGAAGGAATCAATGAATCGTATGATAAATTAAAAGGAGCTCAATAATTTCCAATATGATGATTAATATTGTTTGAAGGCCATTTTTGTTTACAGAGACATTGTAATCACTTTTATTTTTGTTTTCAATTGTGTGGTTTTTTAAAATTTTTATTTTAGTTTTACAAATATTTTTTTGGTTATTGTGTTTTATTTTGGATATTTAAAACGTCTTCCAGTTCCATCATTTAGTGCTCTTTAAAATTGGTTTATTGGTAGGAAGGAATAGGAATGCATTTCTTTGGGAGAATAATAAGACTGTATGAAATATATTCATTTTGGTTCTTCAATATTCTGCACATTATTTGACTCGATGTATTTGGCGAATAAGACATTTACAGAAAAAAAATGTTTTTTTATCTTAGATGCTAAATGTATAGATTTTTGGGGGCAGTTTTGGCTTAGTTAGTATCTTTTTCATTCATCAAATATCCTTTTTTTGCCTGTATCCTCCAGTTAACCATTAATATATGACTAAATTAGTTGACAATTATTTCAATAATCGATTAATCGTTTCTGCCCTAAAAAAAATCAAATGTTTTGTAAAGTCGGTAATATTTTTACCTTCTTCCTCAGGTGAGCTGGAGATTGTTCGTAACGGAACTCGGCGGAACACCAGAGATGTCGGGACTACGTTCCCCTCTCCTGCAGAAGCCAGGACTTATGGGCAGACCTCCTCTTCGTCAGGCACTGTGGGAGGAAGAGGAGGAAGGTGGAGAGTTCTTCCTAAATCAAACAGCAACCAGAGGCAGAAGAAGAGCAAGAGGAGCCCCTCCAAGCCTTACCCTAAAAGTAGGTTTGCTCATACAGCTTTTGCGCGCTGTCGCGACGCCTGGACTGCCATGGACCTCTGAATTTCTTTTTAATTAGCTCGACACATGATGAACGAAAAACGACAGCGGAAGTGACAGTTTTCTGCCATTCGGGGTGAGCCCAACACACGGGACGTGATGGCGGCAAAAGTTGAACAGTTTTTAAATTCTTCTGTCGCATAGCTCACCCGCGTGTGGGCGTCTACGCGCACAAGCTTGAAATTTCATGTGTGCGAATTTCACTGGTGACGGAGAAGGACTAGAGGTTGTCGCCTCACCGCACAAGCTCCATAGAAAATGAATAGAGAGCGACGTCACCTCCCCCCTTGTTGAGCCATTAACACGAGGCCAGTCGCGCGCGAATCATTTCACCTCAGACAGACCAACAAAAGTTTCTTCCATTTTGAAGATTCAAATGCTCTTAAGTTTGCAGTTGTGTCATGTGAGAATAGAAAAATTCAGGAAGTGGGAATAATTTTGTGATGCACTTTGTCATGTTTAACATTTTAAATGATTTCTTAAGGTGTTTCGTGGTTCATCCCGGCTGACAACCCGAGGTCTGAGATGAGGAAGGAGAACCGGCCGGAGAGGTCGAACACGGCGTGGTTTGAGCCGCACAGCAGAACCCGTCCGTGGAGAGAGCTGCTCAGACAGAGACAAGTCCGAGATCTGAATCCTAAAACCAAAATATCGTCCTCTGGCCTGGCACGGGTCTCCCTGCAAGTAAGTTTATGGGGGGTTTTTGTCTTCAGAAACGTGGATTTAAAAATAAAATACAAATAGTTAAAATGTTCAGTGTTTAACACATACACATTGTGGGAGATTTCATTGTATTGCTCCGTCCCTGCAGGAGGCTCTGGAGATTCGGCGGCCGGATTTCATCTCTCAGTCCAAGCAGAGGGTGAGATGTCTGGCTCTGCAGGCCGAGGAGAGGAGGATCCAGTCTGCGTTCAGCCGAGAGAGAAACCTGCTGTTCGACCAGCTAGAAGAACCTCAGAGGCTGCCGAGACCCGCAGGTATCCAGAACCTGGAGAACCACTGCTCCACACCGTCACTCTGCGCTGCAGGAGTTACTGTAACGTTTTTTTTCTTTGCAAAGGCACGGCGCTGTTGAGAGCAGTACCCAGGAAAGAGATGATCCAGAGGTCCAAACAGTAAGCATTTAATGTTAATATCTGCATTTCACATTAGAAGCTTTACTCAGGTTACAACTCATCAGTCTATTATGGCACAACATGAAAACTTCCCACAAAATAAGTGCAAATTCAGCACATAAACAAGTCGGCACCATATCCATGGTGTGCAGATATTTACCTTTAAGGAAATGATGTTTGTTTAGTACAAAGGTGTATAAAGGTCATTGTAGATGGAGAAAAAAAGGAGTAAATTCCCTCCAAAATGCTAAGAAATTTTGAGATTAATCTCAGAAATTTAACAGAAAAATCTTGAAAATTTCTGAGATTGAAAAGATGAAAATTTGCCAGAAAAAATTTTGAGATTAATCTCAGACATTTTCCAACAAAAAAAACCACGAACATTTCTGGGTTGGAAAACCTGAAAATTTGTTAGAGAAACTGATACTTTTGTATTAACCAAGATTAATCTTCAAAAGAGAGACAAAAAATGTGGAATCGTGGCATTTCTGAGGTCCAAATCATTTTTACCTTTTGAAACTGAAATTTCCACGTTTTCTCTTGAAAATGTCTGAGATTAATCTCAAAATGTCTGATTTTTTTGACAGAAATGTACGCCTCCCTCCTCCATCTACAACAGCCCTATTGCGTTGTCATAGTTTAGAGTATGAATCTCACACCTTTGTTTAATTTGCAACACTGACATTGTCAATTTTACTGCAACAGAATTTATGAGAATCTTCCTGAGGTGCGGCGCAGGAGAGAGGAGGAAAGGCGGAAGGCCGAGTATCAGTCGTACAGGCTGAACGCCAAGCTGTACAACAAGGTGCTGTCCGTCAGTCAGGAACAAAAACATCCTGATCTGACAGCATTTCTGTGACCATTTGTTCCACTTTGACTCCATGTTGGAAATGACTGACATGCTGCTTGTTCTTTTCTTCTTTTCTTTTTCAGAGAGTGAGGAACCGAGTCCTGGGCAGGAGAACAGCCTGGCAGTGATTAAACGGAACAGCTCCAAAATGTTATTTATTTCATAAGTCAGATGAAATTCTTTTGAGCCATTCAATACAGAACAAAGCAGACATATTTTTACCAGGAAAAAAGGTGCTCCAGATCAAATCTGCCTATTTTTTTAATCATGTGAAACAGAAACTTGGGTATTGTTTTTTTTTGTTGTTGTTGTTAAAATTAAAGTGATTTTACTTTTTTTTTTTCAAGAAATACAAAAAAAGTTTTTAGTTTTGAGAATATGAAGACAATGGAGGCCGACATTGGCTCTGAAGGATTTATTGATCAGTTATCGGTTGTGCAGCAGCAGGAAACCACACAGGGGACAAAGAGACGAGCTGCAGATTCACTACACCACACAGCGTCGCAACATACTTTCATACAAATGCACCAGGCCCGTAAAACGAATTCATAAACGTTCAAGTTAATAATGACAGTCGTGTGTAAACAGAAACAGCCAGAAAATAAATGAGCAAAAATGTCAGCGAGGATTCAGCCTTGGCAGACGTGGTGGTAAAAAAGAAACGTTCAGACATTATTGTAGTTTTTCTTCAAGAAGGTTCAATTAACTAAAAATAAACTAAGGCAGGCGACTGATGGCTGCAGGTTAAGGCTCAGACAAAGTTCTGGTCTTTACAACGTGAATATTTCTGGGCTCTTATTGAAGAAACTGGTGTCACTCGCTGCGTAACCTGACCTAACTGTAGCCAGGCTGTGTCCACTGAAGTTATTTAGTTTCAAAGATTTTCCTCCAACGTTTGAATAATGGCTAAAATCCTCCGTCTGTTTGTAACTGAAACATGTGCAGGACTTTGTTCTGTTGTGCAAATTCTCACACACACACACAAAATGACATTTACAACTCATAATTTCCCTTCTCACAGTCAAGCTAAGAACTGAGCACAATACAACGACTCCCTAAAAAGATTAGAACACTTCCTAATATTCTGCACAGTTTTACAGGACTCACACAGGAGCGCAGAAGAGCTTGGTAAATACGGTGTTTGTGATTCTGGGCGGCATGCATCAGTTTATCCACCCTGGTTCACCGCCACGGTCTGAAGCACGGCTTTCCGTCACATCAGGATGGAATCAACCTGAAAGTTAATAGAGGCGCACCATTGAGCAAACGTAACGTCGATTGGCACCAGGCTGTGGCCTATTTCTGATCTCTGGTAATGCTTCGACCCGACTAGGCCAACTTCTCTTTAAGAACCTCTATGGTCAGATACATACAGAAGAGGATTCTGACTTTAATTTGAAATCAGGATTCAAAGAAAAAAAAAGTCAAAATCCTTTTTCTTTTTTTTGGATGGCCCTAATCTAGGGTAGATACAAAACAAGTATTTTTTTTTCTGGCTTTGCTGTCGTGGGTGATCATTAATAATTTGTATTATATTAAAAGCCAAACTGATGGCTGTCTGAACACAAAAGATTATAGTGATATTTCAAAATAAAGACAAAATGATTAGCTTAGCTTATAATAGCATCATATGTTAGCTGTTAGCATGGGCTAGCATTACTAAAACACAGGTCCCTGTGTCTGTGCTAGTGAATGGAGATCCTGCTGAGATCCTGATATTTCCAAACGGCTCCCAACATTTCCAAATCCAGCATAACAGACGGGTCCAAAGCTAAACTTTGCTCTGCTAAACATTTTTGCCATCTTGCAGCCTGAATGAACATCAGACATGCCATCAGTTTCCTTTTTTAAACATGTGTCCGTGATTCAAATTACTTTTCACTCACCTTGTGCTGATACTGAAAAACACAAACTTTTAGTCTTCATTCAGGAGCAACCTCCACACTGAAGATTGTTGTCTGCAACATGATATAGCACTTAGAAATGGTGCATTTACGGATCAGAAGAGGCTTGGATTTGTCATTTTCTGATCAGGAAGTCACTGAATAAGCTGATGATATCTCCAAAGGAAAAAAAAATGAAATAACTAATGGCCTGAAATTGTTTCAGTTGTCAAATTGTACGATTTCTTTTCTGTCATCCTCGTTTAAAACAGCCGTGGCCAAAACGGATCGGCATCAGAACCGAGCCTGGTGTTGCTTAAATAAAATCTAAATAAGCTGAGATGAAAAATGTCACTTGTAACAACAGAGTTGCTAACATCTCAAACATGAAGGTACCTCCCCGTTTTTAGCGTTCAACCTTCCACCGAAGGCTGTATATTCCTCTTGGTTTGACTCATTTGGCCTCTGGAGGGGGGAGCAGAAACTGATGGTGGCGTGTTTGTGGTGCCGCAGCAGGCAGAGGAGGGTGGGGTCACAGGGGTCAAGCAACATTTAGGTCTGCAGGAGACTGTGGACTCTCTGCAGCTGGGACTGGGACAGAACGAGACGGTGGACCTGCTCCTGACCGCGGGGACACGGCACCAGGACTCGACCCACCAGCACCGTGTCGGAGTGCTTCTCTTCGGTTGCCTGGAAACAGAAAAACACAGAGGTCGGATCCGCAGGTTCTCTAACTGCACTTCAATTGATCTAAAAATTGCACAAATTGGAATTCCGAAAGTAATTTTGCTCAGCTATATTTTTCTCAAAATATGGCTTATTTTATCACCACAGTTTGAGTATTTTTCAATAAAAAGTTGTGCTGCTAGGATGAGGTGGTTTTTCTGTCGCATCAAAATTTTTATATTTCGCAAAAAAGACTCTTACCAGCAAGTGGTAAGAGGGAGAAACTTTTAATGGCTTACTGCGTGAATAAACATACCCACTTCTGATTTTAACTGCATTTCTTATTTAATGGAAACGCCACAATTGCGAAATTGGGGGGGGGGGGGGGATTGTAACATTAACAAAAGTTTTGCACACTATTCTATTTGTAATAGAAACATACTGTAGTTGTTACCTAATAGCTAAAGGGTTCCAATACAGCTGAAGAGGTTTGATGTTTTTGTTTACTACCTTAACAAAGGAGGTTGAAGGGAACGTTGCAAAGTCTGACGAGACTCGAGCTCCAGGCTGCAGATTGACGACGTGCTCTGCTACCTCACCCTGAGCAGAAGCCGAGAACAAGATACGCTGGTTGAAACTACAACTGATTTTTTTTATTTAATCCTAAAGATATTTGGAGTATTTTTTTTTACCTTCAGTTTGTCCAGAGTCTCTGTCAGGGACTGAAGACGTGCCGTCTGTTCCAGGAGCTGAGCACTAGGCGTCACTGTAGGACAACACAACGTTAGCAACCTGTTCCTCTCCTTCCACACAAAGAACTGTGTATGTCAGTCAGTACACTAGAGCCGATGATTTCAGGCGATAATGACACATGTGTCTATTTAAAGTGACTGACTGACCGGCGGCGTGTTGGTTGAAGGTGCAATAATATAATAATTACATGGATTCATAATCAGGAGTTCCTGAAACACTTGAAAGCTGATTGGATATAGTTGAACCCTGCACCAATCTGATGGTTGAATAACATTAAAAGATTATAAACAACAAATACCTTTTGTTGAGCTCATATGATTATTTAGTCAAGAATTTAGCAGGAAAAAGGGTTTTGGACATTTTTTTCTTTTGCTTATTCTATTAATGCATAGTTCTCAATTACGGATTCTGCAATCAACTCAATGACAAATTTTAATCGGGTCCCACCACCTCTATTTTAATATGTTAGAATGGTCTAATCAAAGTTCAGACCAAAGTCCAACTGAGAATATTTGACAAGACAAAAGGATTGGAAAAAATGTTTAAAGATTCTCTCTATTTATTCTAACTGAGCGTAAGCCGTGCTGCAAAAAAAAAAAAGAAGAAAAAAGTCAGTCTGGGTGTGCAGAGCTGGCAGAGACAAACTCCCAAAAGAACAACAGCTGAAATTTTATTCATAAAATAATTTGAAAATGGTTTTATTTTCCTTCCATTTCCAAAATTATGAGCCGCTTTGTGTCACAAAACATCTCAATAAAACGCACTGAAACTTATAAAGTTGTGCCAAACATTTTACTCAAGTAAAAGTCGAACTGCTTCAAGATGTTTTATTCAAGTAAAAGTAAAAAGTATGGTGCAGTAAAATTATTCTTAAAGTTTTTTTTCAAAGTGTGCTCAAGTAAATGCAGCCAGACACTACCCACCTCTGTAAACTTGCAATTGTTGCAACAATGTAGCTGCGTTTCCATTAAAAATGTGCGCAAAACATTGCCAATATTGCTGAAAAAAACATAATTTTGCAATTGTGGTGTTTCCATTAAATAAAGAATGCAGATAAAAATCTCACTTAAATAAGTTTATTTAAAAAATACGCTGCGGCATCATCCTCCGACCACTTCCTGCCGTCTTCTTCGTCTTTTCCGCCAGCAGTAACGTCTGTCTGTCGATCACATGACTCAGGTGTTGCGAAGAAAGTGTTTCCATCGCAGTTTTGTGAAATATCCGGATTTCAATAGAGCTGATAAGCCGCCTCATCCTAGTGCCACAACACAAGTTTTTCGAAATTAGCAAATTTATTTTTGTAATTCCAATTTGCGCAATTTTAAGGTCAATGGAAACGCAGCTACTGAGTGAAAGAAAATATCTGTAGTACTGATGAGAGGAGGAGGAGGAAACCAGTCATCTAACTTCCTCCACTCAACGCTCTACTGACCCGGGGATTTTCCAGTGACGTCCACCACCTTGACGTTGGCGCTCATCTGCAGCAAAGTCTCGAGGAGCTGGTCGGTTTTGCGGTAGAGGCCGCTGGAGAGCACTTCTGGTCGTCCTTCCTTGGAGGGAAGCTTGGTCACGTTGAGCGGCGGCAGAGAGGCGAGCTGGGTGCGCATCTTCTCCGCCTGCCGGGGAGGAGGAGCGCGCGCACGGAGGTTAAAAACGCCACCGTGCGGATCTTTTGGGCGGCTCACAGTTCCGTTCTCACCTTCAGCCGGTTGTTCTCGTTCTTCAGGTGTTTGATGCAAAGCCGCTGGGCTTCGATCTGCTGACTCAGCAGGGGAGAGTCGATCACTTGGACGCCGGAGCCCGGGCCGATTCCGGCCATCATGTTGCCTGAGGAGGACAACAGGAAGACTGGCCATAACATGGAAGAAGGTACGGATTTTTAGCTTCACTCTACCTTTAGGATGCTTATTTATACCTCAGTCATTTAGGGGTTTCTTTGTTTAACACTCAATCGTTCAA
This sequence comes from Xiphophorus couchianus, assembly GCF_001444195.1. Classification (NCBI taxonomy): domain Eukaryota; kingdom Metazoa; phylum Chordata; class Actinopteri; order Cyprinodontiformes; family Poeciliidae; genus Xiphophorus; species Xiphophorus couchianus. Next base: position 97,487 of record NC_040246.1, on the reverse strand, counting down.
CCAAGCCATTGTACTAAGTTTCTGGTTAACTGAGGACATTTTTTATCTCACAGTTTTAACGTTTATTGCATGCTGGTCGTGTGTTCTTATGGGCCAATTAGGTCAAGCTGCTATTCTAACATTGAATGTATGTAGGTTTTTGTGCCGATGTTTTATGGGATACTACTGCATATAACATCCATCGATCACTAAACTGAAAGAGATACTTCATCACAATGCAAACACAAATCTTAATTTAGTTTCAAAAACTAAAGCTCAAACTTGGAAATAAAAATGATGACACGTCTAAACAGTAACAACAATTTATCCCATCAATCTGATTGGATAAAAACGTGGTTTTGTGTAAGGCTCAGTCGTGGTCGTAGCATCTTTTTGTTAGAGGTTTCCATTGTATACTGGATCTCACAAACATCTCAAAGGCTTCTAATCAAAAACACTTTGAGCAAATTCAAAGCTTTAGTATTTACAGTAAAGACTTCTCTATTCCAGTCTGTGTTTTTAGTCAAATTATGAGTGAATCTCTTGGTTGGCCTCAGGATGGTGTACACAATTTTTCTCTGGACAGTCTCTCTTAAAGACGTCCCAAACAGCCTAAAAACAGGACAAGAAGTCTAGATTCAATACATCTATGGTTTAGTTGCAGTCTTATTGGGTCCTTAATATGGTTTGGACTTCTTGGGTAAAAAAATAAAATCATGTTACTTTGCCTCTAACCAAGGTTGACATAATGAAAAAATCATTTCCAGCATCTCTACCTTTTAAACCAACAATTCAGTCCTTCTAATCCAGTCACAACGACAGAGTGATATCTGCTAATGCTAACAGCAACATTCAAATGATGCTATCAGTCTGTTTTAAGACCAAAACACAGCAGACATGAAATTTTTGTGATTACATTATTCCTCATTAACTTTTGCTACATAAGCAATTTATTCACGAATGAAGAAGGTACAGGCACAAAAAATATCGGTTTATGTCATCTAACCATAATAGCCAAGAGCAAATGGTAAACCAGTAATACAAAATGCTGAAATACACACAATCAGTGTAGACATATAATCTTCATCTACTTTAACTTTAAATACTTTCTGCTCTTTAAAGACCCGATGACATAAAACATGCAATTTACATTTGATGAAACCCGGCCCTGTGGCAACAATAAACTCAACATCATGCAGAATCACATCAGATGCAGGCAGACGGATACCTTTCAGTTCCTCTGAAGAATAAATACATCAATCAGAAGATAAAAGAACAAGATAAGAAAGGAGAAACATGTTATTTCTTGTTTGAACTCAAAATATTTCATAGATTAACTATGTTAGATTGTGACAGACGGCTGTTACAGTAACGAGGACAGATTATTCATTTATTTATTTGTTGGTTTTTGTCTGATCTCACTCACCTCCAGCTATTCCTGAAACCATGGAAGCGATTCCTGATGGGCTGCTGCCTCTCAGTCCGTCCGCGGTCATCTTTGACTGGCTGTTGATTCGCTGCTTCAGCTCCGTCTTCTCGGACTCCAGCTGGTCGATGTCCGCCTGCAGGGCGTCCATGGTCTCCTCGAACTCCCTGCGGAGAGGGACACCGTGGCAAAGCTGTAGACCTGCTCGCACCGCCTCGCGCTCGGGGGTTATCTCACGTGTGAAACCATAATTACTTCTCCTTCTTCTTCAGCAGGGTCTGGGCCTCATCCAGCCGGGTCTGGATCTTCTCCACGCGTTCGTCGGCGTCTTTGGACGAGCTGTCCAGCTTCTTTTCCAGCAGACTGAGACGGATGTTCGCTTCGCTCAGCTCTTCTCCCTGAAACGTCACTCAGTGTCATGTCTCTGCACGGTGACTAACACGGCTTCAATGAAATTGGTGATTTATTGATGCCTTTGATGTCTTCTTTCCCCATGGTTGAATGGATATCTGAAATGCAACTTCAGTAAAAGTCTAAAAACAAGAATTTAGTGCCTAAGTTTGATTTTGTCGGATTTTCTCTCTCTCTAAAGCACGCAGGGTGAAAATTATACATACCAACTCAATTATATGCATACTTATATTTGGAATACATTTTAATTGGTTTAAGTTCATGTTTGTTCATATTTGAGCCACTATGAGAAAATGTATATTAAATGTTAAATGAAGCCCCTTTTTCTTACATTTTAACCCAGTGAAGTCATGTGTTGAATGATCTTCCTGACCAATAAACCATTTGTGCTCACGATAAACGTTTCATTAGACGTTGAACACATTTAACCGCGTTTCTCCACCTTGATCTTTAGAGATTTCTTCAGCTCTTTGATGACCGTTTCTCTGTCCTCCAGCTTCAGGCCCAGACCTTCGGCGTCTGTGATTTCGGCTCGAAGAGCTCCAGCTCGCAGATCCACCGGTGGAGGGTTCTGTGGGATGACGGGGCAGAGAGAAATAAAACTAGCATTCTGAGTTCGGAAAACACGCACCAGATAAAAACCTTTCCAATCCGCTTTGAGGCGTTTTCATAATGGAGACACATCTGCACAGTAACAAAATCCTTCACAGTTACCTTGCTTTGGGGCTTGTCTGAGTCATACTCTCCCTCCTGCATGGCAGTAGCCATTTTATTCATGGTTGCTATGACAATGCTACAGGATTGTCGCAGACACTCAAAGGGGTTGGCACCCTGAGATCCATAGATCTGCAAAGATAAGGGGTAAACCCATTATCAGAATACTCCTTCCAACAAGTCGGCAATTAAACCCAGCAACATCTTGTATTTGTAGCGACAACAACTAACCTTTATAAGGAATGAAGACATGTAGGATAAAACCAGATCTGAAGAGCTTTACCGATAAGGGTCTTCTTGTTTTATGAAAACTCTGACATCTTAAAACATAGATGGATCAATTTGACATGATAAGCTAGGAATGTGATGCTAAAGGGGCCTTACAGATTCACAAACTCTTTATGTGCCATTTATTCTCTGGGAGGAATGGATGAATTTGGAATTTCTTTTTTATAATGAAAAACATAACCTGGCTTTCAAATAAGTAAAATGAACCAAAATATTTGATACACTGTAGATGACTGACATTCAATCAACTTTTTCAGAAGTTCAGAATTTACGCTGAGATTTCGTGTCCCTTTGGACTAGTTGGACACAAATCCACGTGTAAAGTTTGATTTCAATCACATTTTACCACGTAGTTCAAGACAATCATTACGATTTTAGAATGAAAGAAGTTAATTCTTTATAAAAGGCTTTACAATGTGACGCCTCTAAGTCTGAAACAACATTCTCAAGCACTTTCTTTTTATCTTCCCAAATTGACCTGGGGCATTTCCCAATAATTATGGTCAGGGTTTCCCCCAGTGTATTTTAAGCCTGGCGGGTTACCAGCCTTTACTTGAGCCCCCAAAAGGCTAAACATTCCTTATTTTTTTAAAGTTGTTTAAAATGTTTGCATTTTTAAGACTTTATAGTTGGTGTTCAGATATTAATCTTCCAATCTTTCAATAACACATAACTATCGAGTGATATTTTCAAATTTCCTGTCAACTTTAAACATTTTTTAACTCGAAAACATGGTAGGTTGCTGGATGAAGGACTGCCCTAGCACACAAACACCGGGCTTAGCAAATTTTCTAGGAGAAACCTTGATGGTGTTGTGAGGCTAAAAATCGCGTGTGTGTCTTTCTCGTTCTGAGGGAGGGCCAGCATTTACTAGGATGGTGTGGAATTGGGAGGGAAGTTTAGGGTTGGACTTGCCAAGAAGGGCTTGGAGTCCTTTTATAACAGCTTGCAGTTCAACTTCTAGCTATTGTTTCCTTTGAGTAGGTTTGCTTAATTTGCTCCCAGAGAAAAACAGAGGAACTGGTGTATCACCTGTTCTGCAGCCTTGAATGCTACATCCTCCAGTTTGACTGCTGCCAGCCCGTCCTGTTCGCTGAGAGGAGACATCATCTGAGCTCCAGCAGCGGCCACTTCCTGCAATACTGCCACCACCCAGGTCAGGTGTTTTCTGCAGTCGGAGAGCGTGTCGGAGACCTGCAGGGCAGAATCGGTCAAAAGAGAACAGCAATCTGAAAACCTCTGTATCTCATCCAATCTGCTCGCCTCGATCTAAATAGTGGCGAGCCAGCCAGGAGCCACTGAAATCCTGGATTACAGCTGTGGAACATTTATATGTTAGTGCCTCTTGATCATTCCTAACATGACTTCTCAATGTCGCTGCATTATGAAAGAAGTTGATAAGTTAGGAGTTGATGTACCCAACACGGCGAGGGCGACCAGAATAGCAGTTTAAAATGCGTGGTTCCCATGGTTACCTGTTGTCCGAAGTTAAGTGCGGCAGGGATACCGGGTGCATCTGTTCCTGGCATTCTGCGGCGAATCTTCTTACAGAACTGCCTGATGTCACTACAGGAAGTCTCCAAATCCTTCAGCAGCACGGCCAGGTCAGCCTTCTCCTGACCCGTGTGCAGGAACGCCCGCAGGCGGCCCACCTCCACTGCCATGCAGTCCAAGGCACTCTGGGTGAACTGAACACGAGAGCAAGCCATTGGATATACATCCTAACCTAAACCTTAACAGACTTCTAGTGCTGTTCCAGGAAATAAAGGAAACTTGTAGCAATAATATAACATTGAGGATGGATGGATTGATGGATGTGGTTTAGTTGTTTCTGTTGACAGATTACTCGTGTTTTTACTCACTCTGATGTGATCAGCCAGCTGCATAGTGCAGTCCTCACTCTGATCTGCCAGATGGATGCTGTACAAGTGCTAATGAATGAAAAATATTAAACACAAAGATTCAAGTCACTATAGTAGTATTTAAAAAATGAGAAAAAGACACATTGTAATGTCTTATTGCGGAGACGCTTTTTTAGCAATGTGGAACATAATGCTGCAGACCTGATAGTATTTTATGGCCTTGGTGAGTGGCTCCACGTTGACCGTCTCATCCAGCTGGTCTTTGTGCAGCAGGTCAATGAGAAAATCCAGAGAGCGCTCATGAACACTCATCTCTGGGTACAAAGAGCCCACCTTCTTGTAGATCTCTACGCTGCACTGAGACAAAGCTCTGGCAAACAGACCCACAAAGAAGGTTGTTGCAGTAGATGTACAATATATCAAAGGGTTACGTAAAAATCATCATGGGAACAAGAATGTAACGGTGTTTACTGTGTTTGATGGTGGGGTCAACTGTGAGCTCCATTTTAAACTCTTATCTGCGTCTCTGCAGTGAAACTTACTGCTCGTATTTGTGGAGAGTAGCTTGAAGCAGACTGAGGGAGTAGACGAGACCGCCTGCAAAGCTCAGCTGCTCACCGACGCCGCCCTTCAGGCCGACTCGCTCCACACAGTTTTCATTCAGATCAAACTTCTCCTGCGCTTGTTTGCTGATCAGCTCAGCCTGAAGACGCACAAACAGAGATGGTTTCAGCTCACACACAGATATGGTTCCTCTTTCCTACACACTGGATTAAGATTGCCTTAAGACAGGCTTAGAGATCCCTCTCCTGGATGTCCAAGAATTTGCTGGACAGGTCTTGTTTCAACTCTCTTGAGATAGTGTGGCAAATATACTGTATTTTGCATTTGAGCTCCAGAATGACTAAGCAGCAACTTCACTCGGCTTCCAGAATGCAATTATTTATGTGCAATTTGGAGCTGTGGGCACACTCTCCAGCTGGGAGCCCTGTTACCTGGCAAATTCAACACAGACCAATTTCTATGTCCAAGGAGACACATGGCGTTTGTCTCAGCTGCTTTGAGACATACTGGTTGCAGGCGGTTAAGCGGTGGGAAGCCATGCATATACTGTAGGTGCCATGAGCTAAAAACATCGCAATAAATTAGGCAACTCGAAGCAGTGCGACCATGATGTGGGAAAGATTAGGTTGTAGCTTTGGCAGGAAGCTTTGTCCCATTTTCTAAGAAAAACAGACTTTCCTCAGAGAGTCTCTAAAGATCCTTCTCAGGAAGGTGTAGCCTATACTCTCGTGTATAAGTGCAGGGTTGAATACATAACGGCGCCTACAGCAGTTGTCTATGCCATATGCTGGAAGCTCGTACTTTGCCACTCATGCAAAAAAACACCACAATCTCACAACAGATGTTTTATACACTTTTAAAACTGTTGGAGAACTCTTGCACTCCAGCGTGTGTGATGAGGTTCCTACTGTGCTCTTGATGTGTCTCTACCTAAAGGGCCTCAGCTGCACTCTGACAATAAGCAGTCTACCTTGTGAATGAGTCTGGGGATGAGCAGCAGGACCAGGATGCAGTCATGGTCTCCCCCATGACGAAGGAAGGATTCAGGCATAAAGGAGGTCAGAAGAGACACGTGTCTGTTGGCTTGAGCCACCTCCATCTTCCTCAGCTCCATCTCGATGGCCTGAAAGAACAACCACACTTTATGTGAACGAGTATGAAGTGGTGTCGCCGGCAGCCTCCTCTTGCTTGTACCAAATGAACTGACCTTGGCGTAAGCTTTTGTCTCCGCAAACTTAATCTTGAAGTCAAACATCTCTGCTGGCGGCTGCTGCTGCAGCTCCGCTGAGGCCTCCTGCTGGCTGGTCAGCTCTCTGTTGACCTCCTGCAACAAATCCCAGATAGTCAGCGCACACAAGGCGTGTGAAAAAAGAGTGAGCCGGACACACTTAAGAAAATACCAATAAAGCAACGATCAGATGTGTATGTGCACCTGCAGGTGAGCGGTCAGCTCTCGGTACTTCTTGATGGTCTGCTGGTAATCCGCCACGGTCTCCTGTGCCGCCTCAACTCGTTTCTCAGCCTCACGGACTCTGGCCGCTCCCAGGTCCAACATCTCCCTCAGCTCCAGCTCTGTTTCTCTGGCGTTCTCCTGCAGCTCATCGTTCATCTCATTTATAGCTTCCTGCGGCACAAAGACGATTACCAGTATAGCTAACAAAAACACTCTTGTTGTGTAAGTTGGTACAGTAGAGAGGAGACTTAGCTAGCTATTTTCAAATATGAAGTCTGAGGAAGCATCGAGGTAACATCAAAAAAAATATTGGCCACAAATTCTGATCAGTGCATTTCTACAAAAAATAAATCTTGCTGTTCACATACATGGGCATACATGAATAAATATCTTAAGATTTGGATATTCATAAACTACAATGATTTTATTTCTTTAACTTCAAACGAAAAAAAAACTTCATTGTGCGACTTAAGAGCAAATATGGCAATATTTGGGAGGATGTTGCTTAACATCACACATCATAAGGTTTTCTCAACAGAAGATAAAACATTTTTTAACACAAAACATCGTGATCAATAATGAAATATCAATCATTTAAAAAAAAAAAAGATGATCAGAGTTATCAGGACCAGAGTGTTTCTGTCACTTCTCCACTGATTCTGACCGGGCGATAACTGACTGGAGTGAACGAGTATGAAGTGGCGTCGCCGGCATTTGTACCAAATGAACTACTAAAACTCTGGGGGACCCTTTCTGCATATCGATGAGAAAGGGTCGATATATATATGAAAAGATATTTCATATATTTCATATCTTTTCATATTAAAGATATGAAATGAGATATACACCAGGAAACAGCAGCACTTTAATTTGCTTTGAACTCCATGCCATAAATCTAATATGAAAGCCGGCGTGAACAGTAAAGCGTTTGTCACTGAAAGAGAGTGGGTCTTCCTCTGAGCTGCTGCTGTTTCCTCACCAGGTCTGTGACCGTCTCTCTCAGCTCCCGCACTTTCTCCTCCAGATCCAGGTTTCGCTCCGTCAGCATCTCCACCATCTCCTCCGCCCCCAAAGCTGCGTCCACCTGAAGGACAGCATGCATTTGCTCTCACTAACTGGACCAATCACACAGCGCCCCCTTTGGCACCTAGTGAGTTTCTCGAACCTGCTCTTTCAGCTCGTCTATCGTCTTTTCTGCCGCTGTCATCTCCTCTTGCAGCTTTTCCTTCTGGCCTCTCTGAGAATCGAGCTCCGTGTTTTTCTTCTCCATCTGCTTCTGCAGCTTCACGTGTTCCTGCTTCTCCGACGCGGACAGGTCGCGCATCCTGACGCCGAGCAGGAACACAGGAGGATTTTGTCGAGTAAAATGGGAAGAGTCTGTGTGTAAACTCTGTTGTTGTGAATAATTAAAAATAATCAGTTTTCCAGTGGAGAGGCACTCACCTGACCAAAGCTTCCTTTAACCTGCTATTCTGTTCTTCCAGCTGCTTCACGTGATAACTGGAGGCGGCGCCGTCCGAACCTGAGGCAGACACCAAAACAAAGCTAGCAGTGACTGTGACTATATCTTGAAACATTTTAAACATTCTGTCACATTAAACTACAGAGTTTAATGCATTTGATTGGGCTTTTAAGTAATAAACCAAAAGAAAAAAAAAAGAAGTAGCACATTATTGAGAAGTGAAATGAAAAAGATTACTGGTTTTCAAAAAGATTATAAATAAAAATCTGGAAATTGTGCCATGTATTTGTGTTCAGCCATACTTTACTCCGTGACCCCTAAAGAAAATCTAATCTTACCAACAAAAGGTCAAGACTCTTAGAATGTGATCATTTTTTAAGAGCAGCAAAGTAGAGAGACCTCTAGAGGCTTCAAGCTGTTATTGCAGCCACAGGTGGCACTGACTCAGGGGCACTGAATACAAATGCACACCACACTATTCAGATTTTTACAAAAGATTTTAAAGATCATGCATCATTTTCCTTTCATTTATTAACTATGCAGTAATTTTAGTTGGCTTATCACATGAAATCTCATTAATAGTCACTAAAGTTTGTGCTGTTTAAAAGCATATCCAATAAAGTTTGTTCTACTTTGGACTGCTTTATAAATGTTCGGCAATTTTTCACAGTCCTTTCCTCACCCTTTCATTGCTTTAACTCTTATTTAATTTGCTTACAAAGACAGAAGAAAACAAAAAACATAAATCCTAGTCACTTTAAAGAAAAGTATGGCTTCGTGAATTTGGGCCTCATGTCAGCGTTAAGCTTAAACACGACTTGAAGAAACGTCTTGTGTCACTATGACGACGTGATCCATACCTTTCTCCTCAATCTCGTGCTTTAGGATCTCCAGGTCCATGGTGAGCTCCTCCACTCTCTCCTTCAGGGAGTCCACCTCCAGCTGTAAAGACTCTGCTCGCTCCTCAGCCATCTCCTTATCCAGAGTCGCCATCTCGATGGCGTCGGCCGTGTCCGACATCTCCTCCATGTACCGCTCCTTCGCCTCCATGGCTTCCTTAGCCTCCTACAAATGGAAATAATACGATATATACATAGATACACATAGAACCATGTATTTAAACCATTTTTATTGACTTAGATATTCAGTCCTGGGTTTCCTCAAGAGGTGATGCTTTTCTTTTTTTGGGGGGGGGGGCAAAAAATAGCAAAAGAAGACTTGTCAATATTTTAGAAAAGTGACAATATACAGCTCTGGAAAAAATTAAAAGATTATTTAAAATGATCAGTTTCTCAGATTTTACTTTTTATAGGTTTATGTTTGGGTGAAATGAGCATTGCTCTTTTATTCTATGAACTACTGTCAACATGTCCGAAATGCCAAAGAAAAATTTAGCATTTATTTGCAGAAAATGAGAAATGGACAAAATCATGAAAAACATGCAGTGCTTTCAGACCTCACATAATGCAAAGTTCATATTCATTTATAAACAACAATACTAAATGTTTTAGCTCAGGAAGAGTTCAGAAATCAAAATTTGGTGGAATAACCTCTCTCTCTTAATTTTTTCCAGAGCTGTATTTCACCATGGCGCTGTGCCGCGATCAGAACCCTGCAGTCAGCCTCCAGCAGCAGCTGCCCCGGCCTCCATATGTGCCTCCTTACCCTTTTTGCCTCTTTGAGTTGTTTCTGCAGCTCCGCCTGCTGCTCCTGCATCTTGGTCTTCCACTCCTGCAGCTGCTCCAGCTGGATCTTGTGCTTCTCCAGCTCCTTCAGCTTGGCTTTGTCCTCCGTTCGCTTCATCTTCAGCGTCTCCAGCTTCTCGTCCAGGTCCTTCACCTGAGCGCGCAGGGCCTCCTCCTCCTGCAAGCGCGGATGTGGATGGATTAAAAACACCTGCCACTTTCGCAATTTTTCTTTGATTGAGCCTCTGTTAGAAGCAAAACATATCTCTGGAGACACGGGGCATGCACACATGCCTTATTAATCATTGAATGTGTGCTTGGAGGATTCACAGGATGCACAGACACACACCCCTGTGAAGGCCATACACTCCCTATGAAGCCATCACACCTTTGACAGCTTGTTAAAATGTTAGTGACAGAAAAACAACAGTTCAGTGTCAAGTGCAGAAACAACCCAGATATCTGCACCTCTGTTTCCATGACGACTTCCTCCTGAGGGGGTGAGACACAAATAACACAGGTTACCTCCACCTCATGGTGGGGTTGTTTCATGATCTTAATGGAAAATGTTTTTTTAACTATGCAGGAAATTAATTGTATAATTCAACTCTACTGTTAGAAGTTAATCAATGATTACTAAAACCCAGCGCCAAAACACTAAGTATTGTCGCCGTGCTTTTTTGTTGTTACCATTAAATGTTTATTATTATTAAACTACATTTATTTCAGATTTTAAAAAATACTAAAAGTAGATTTCAATTGAAGATTTCATTTGCAAAAAAAACAACTACAAATAATTGCGATCAGTCATTTAAGATAAATGCCAACGAGACTCTTACATCCCAGCGGAGGATTTTTTTTTGTCCACTCTTATTGTTTTGATTCTTGCTGATCTTGCCAAAGTTGACAGTAAATGTAGAAATTAATAAATGGTTTGATAGAGAAAAAGGTGCCAAATATTGGCTCAAAACAGTTACCAACTTATTTGATTACACAGTGTGACATAATTAGTGTTTTTATTATTTTTGATTATTATTTAATTGTCCATATTAATTACAGTCTTATTGTTTTACCAATTTTTTACTTTTCTCATTCTGCTTTTAATATTTTTGTCACATTTTATTTCATTATTCATTTTGTCTATTTTTTTCTTTTTCTGTATTCATTTCATTCTTTTGTTTTACTCTCACTTTTGTTTTTATCATAAAACCCTCCTGTTTTCTTTCTTTTTTTTTTTGTAGGCCCGAGCAGCCCGAGCAGCCTATTGTTTTCATAATGTCTATTATTATTTTTCTGCCCCCCTAAAGAGGGGGCTTTTTGAGGGCTTGATCGTATTCAAAAACTCACCAAACTCGGAGGACACATACAGCATGTTTAAAATTTATGTATTTTAAGGTCGTCGCAAAAATCGCAAAAGAATCGGCTCAACGGCGCAACCTAGCAACTTTCAAAAGACCCTTTGCTATTCATTTACTTCAACGTAGAGACTTGAAATTTGGTACAATTGTAGAGCTCCCCAAGACGCTCAGAAATTACAATTAATGTCATAGTGCAAGTATCACAGGAAGTCAGCCATTTTGGATTGAAGGTCCAATTTTGACCCCATTTTTGACGTTTACAGCCTTCGTATTTGATTGAACTCCTCGTAGGGATTTCGATTGATCGGCTTCAAACTCAGTCAGTCTGATCATAAGGCACTCACCGTTTTGATTCAAAGTTATCAAAACGGTGAGTTTTTGAGCATGCTGAGGGGGGGTTAGCAGGGGTCAAAGTTCACTTACTCGCCATGAAACACAAAACTCTTATATCTCATACACAAAACCTCTCAAAGGGACCAAACTTTCAGTAATTGATCATCATCGGGTGTCCTATAATACCCAATGGTCAAATGATGACATCACTTAGGCCACGCCCCCTGGGAACAGGAAGTGTCGTGTTTTACTGTGAACGGTCGCTATCTTACCCCTTTGAGCTAATCAACATGAAACTGTGTCCAGAGACAGAAGACATGTTGGTGTGTTGTGGATTCCAGTTCCGACTGGCTTCGATGGAGCAGGTGGGCGTGGCGGCATGGCGAAGTGACCTGTAACGCCGTTGCCATACGTTTGGCTCGGAATTCCACAGTTTCGGGCCGAGCTGCTCTAAACTCACTAGAATGGATCCCTATCCACCCGCCGACAGGAATCCATAACAAACTTTGGTGGGCATGGCCTCATTTCTCTATAGCGCCCCCTAGAATATTTTAAATGATCAGCCCCAAGCCATGCTTTAACCTAGAATTACAAAACTTGGTACACATGTGTATCTTGTCAGGACATACAAAAACATTTCTTGGAGCTATGCTCTAAACCCAACAGGAAGTCGGCCATTTTGGATCAAAGCTGTCATTTCCTCTTTTTTATAGACATCGCATCTGATCGAATGCCTCCTACAGTTTTTCAGATACAGACTTCACAATCACTCAGCACACTTCTGAGGGATCAAAGGTCAAAATTTATCAGAGGATTTCTCATACATCAAAGCATGTGGGTGTGGCTAAGTGTCAAACTTTTACTATTCGCCATGGAACATCAAGGTTCAGTAACTTCCACAGGAAAAGTCACAGCTGCATCAAATTTCCTATGTCTCTCTACAGACCAGTTCTGATCACATTGTCATGGTCTGGTGATGTCATCACCTTAGCCCCACCCACATCCAACAGGAAATCAACTGTTGGATGTTGTATTTCCTTTTAATTCCTGTAAAGCACTTTGTATTGCCTTGTTTCTCAAAATATGCTAATAAAATTACCTTTATCTTTACAAACGAAAATTGGTAAGATTTTGTGTTTTTGCAATGTTTCCCGACATCTACTTTCTCAGGAATGTCTGACTTTTGTTTCTCATGATTTACAATAAATTGCTTAAACTTTTATGTTTAGTTTAATTACTTCAGTCTTAGTATCACATTAGCTTAGTTTTCCAGGGGGTTGCAACCCTGAGGGCTGAGGGCCGTTACCATAGCGATCCGGGTCAGGGCCCATGGGGTTACGACAGCGGGAAGGAACGGGCCGCCATATTTTAGCTCAGGATCCATATGAACCACATTTAGTGATTGTTGTTGTGATATTTGTGCCACCCTGACAGCGGGACTGTTGGGAATACATAATTCTGTTTTCCTCTGTCTCTTTTAGCTTTTGCAGGCTTGTATAAACACAGAGGCTCACACATACGAATGCAGCTTGTTTTAAAAGAAGTGACATTTACAAAACAAAACATAACCAATATAGTCATTTGTTACAACTATGGTTACATTAAGATGTAAAAAATCCAAACAACCTGTCTCCATGGTAACAGTACTGTATGCACCATAACAAGTTTCCAGATCTGTTAAAATAAAATAGATTTAACATTTAAGTGAAACTTTCTGGTGCACAGAAGAATAAAGTCTGTAATTAGCCTAATCAGATGGCTGAATGTGTTATTTAAAAAAAAAAAATACATAGAGTTAAATGTTTATGGAGCTGTAATCCTTTGAACAATGTTACCATAGAAATCATAAGGGCATCTGTCAAATGTAAATATTATGACAAAGATAATCTGAAGAGGTGGCTCAAAGAAATTGTAAGTAAAGGCTTATTTCTTTATCACATATATTTGTAATAATTCATACTGATGTTTAATTCACTTTGCAAAATGTAGAATCATGTCATTACTAAAACTTAAACGTGTGAAGCAGAAATCATCCCTCTGTTTCATGATTCTAATTTATTTCTGTTAAAAGTGCTAGAAGTTTACAAAACATCTGTTTAAATGCATAGTTAGCTTAGCTCATGAAAACTTTCTAAATTAAAAACAGACATGAAAACTTTACTGAGAACTGCTGCGCAAATGTCGTGAATTAAATTTTACATGTTATGAATGTTTGTTTTACGCAGGACTGAAATGGAGAAACTGCACCTGGAAGAGAAGGCATCACTGGAAGAGGTTAGTTATTAAAACTTGTAGGAACTAAGTGCTACTTTTTTGTTTTTAATGGTTTTTCTGCATTTACTTTGAATGTTCTCTCTGTGCATGAACGGGATTTCTCTGGGTACTCTGGCTTCATGCCACACCTCAAAAACATGACATTTATTTTCATTTGGGTTCTCTGAATTGCTATAAGTAGGGGTGTGGGTGTGTAGGTGTGTGTGTGTGTGTGTGTGTGTGTGTGTGTGCATGGTTGTTGGTCCTGTATGTTTCTGTGTTGCCCAGTGACCTGGCCTAACAAACCCCAAATCTTTATGTTATCTTTCAAAAGAGATCTGAAACCTGTAGAGTCCAAAGAACCATTTTGCCTTCAGTCCAGATAAAAAACAACACTTTTTTAGAGCCATAAATGTTTCCCGACTTTCAATTTTGATAAACATCTAATTATAGAAAATCTGTTGTCATTTTTAAAGTACCACAATTTTATTTCTTTTTTGGGATTTAAACAACAACATAATAATAATAACATAACAACATCCCGAGTTGTTTGGTTGGGTTTTGTTTATTTCTGTGTTTCTTAGTTCCTCTTCTTTTATTTGGATAAGCTGGTTTTTGTTTTACTCTGGTTTGGTGCTTTTATATTATTCTCATTTCAGTATTTTATGTGTCTTATTTTGGGTAGATCAGTCTTGTTTCTGTAATTCAGTCCTTTCTTAGTTATTCCAGTTCATTATGTCTCGTTGGTTCAGTTCTCTTTGATTTGTTTATTCCCCAGTGTTCCCCCTCAGTTTTTCTCTCTCCCCTCACACCAGCTAACTGTTAGTCTTTAGCCTGGTCCTTTGTGTCAGCATTCAGCCTCCCAGTACTTAAGATCTCTCCTTCAGTTACTCCTCGCTGGTTCCTCCTGTCACTTCCCTTTAACCTCCCCATGTTCTCATCACTGGTTTGATCTTTTCATTATTCACTGCACATTTCTGGTGTTTTGCATTTGGGTTTTCAATTAATCTGCCAACAAATCATCATGGCACACAAATCTTACATAAATCTATAGGATGTTGCTGAGGTCAGTAAACCTGCCCTAGATTCGTATGTGAAGGATTAAACCAGCACAAACAGAGTCAGCGAGGAAATTTTAATCATATGTATGTATTGAATACAAAGATATATCTTTGAGATCACACTTCTCAGAACATCTAACAGCAAATCTCCCAAAGTGATCAGAGATTTTAGCCCTAACAACGGTTTTAATCAAGAGACTACCCGCCCAAATCATCACACAATACCTTTTCCCCCAAGAACCTGATCAGCTCTTCCCTCTTCAGCTGCAGGTGCCAAGTCTGTTTTCCTGAGCTGATGCACAAACTAATCCACTGCTTGGAGGAACTAACCTTCCACCCAGATTCACAGACATCCCTGTCCTCACAAATAGTTATTAATCATAAAACACCTGAATAATATATTAACTTCTAAAAATGTTAAATGTAAAAATTAAAACCTGAATCGGCCTTCAAAAACTCCCATATTAATGAAGATATTTGTGGAGAATTAGGTAAAATTGTAGGATAGTTTTCAATGACAAGAAAAACAGATTAAAAAATACATAACTGGAACTTTTCTGTTGTGGAAATTCAATTGTTCTGTTGTATACTACTGACGACTATGAGTCGACTGTGGCTCTGTGGGTAAAGTAGTTGTTTTGTGATCAGAAGGTTGTAGGTTCAATTCCAGCTTCCTCCTGTCACATGTTGATGTACCCTTGTGCAAGGCACTTACCCCCTACTGATGTGTGAGTTTGTGTGTGCAAATGGGTGGATGTGACTCCAGTGTAAAGTGCTTTGAATGGTCAAAATGATTGGAAAAGCGCTATACAAGTTCAGTCATTTAGCATTTTATTAAAATGTACTTTTGTCATTATGCCTAGATTAAAAGACCATCAGTTGGTTTTTCTGCATTTTTAACTAAATTATTAGGAGCCATTAAAAATGTCCCAAGAGCCACTTGTGGGGCCACAGGTTCCAGACCTCCAGTCTACCTGAGAGAAAGGCAAATTTATACTTTTGCATTTGATTAAACTAAACGGGGAGATGTGTTAGGATGCTTTTCATCTTTGTAAAGCAATAAAGCTGTTGACTATCAAAGTGTTTCTGTATTATATTTACTGTTGGTTATAATTACTGTATTTCCCTTCATAGAACCAAACCTGCACAAACCCAGGCGGACATGAAGATAAAGCCTCAGTTGGTCCCAGCGATGGACAGCAGGTTCAGCCCACCCAGAGGCTGCAGAAAAAACACCGTTGTGACAAGTGTCTGAAACATTTCAGATTGAAGTATCTGAAAATTCATCAACGCATTCACACTGGAGAGAAGCGCTATCTCTGTGACCAGTGTGGAAAGTCTTTCATTCACAAGAGTAATTTTAACACTCATCTGCGAATCCACACTGGTGAAAAGCCTTATAGCTGCAGTCAGTGTGAGAAGAGATTCAAACAATCCACAGCTCTGAAGTGTCATCAACAAATCCACACTGGTGAAAAGCCTTATAGCTGTAGTCAGTGTGAGAAGAGATTCAAACGTTACTCAAATCTGAAGCGTCATCAGCGAATCCACACTGGTGAAGAGCCTTATAGTTGTAGTCAGTGTGAGAAGAGATTCAAACAATCCTCAGCTCTGAAGCGTCATCAGCGAATCCACACTGGTGAAAAGCCTTATAGCTGTAGTCAGTGTGAGAAGAGATTCAAACGTTACTCAAATCTGAAGCGTCATCAGCGAATCCACACTGGTGAAGAGCCTTATAGTTGTAGTCAGTGTGAGAAGAGATTCAAAAAATCCTCAGCTCTGAAGTGTCATCAGCGAATCCACACTGGTGAAAAGCCTTATAGCTGTAGTCAGTGTGAGAAGAGGTTCAAACGTTACTCAAATCTGAAGCGTCATCAACGAATCCACACTGGTGAAGAGCCTTATAGCTGCAGTCACTGTGAGAAGAGATTCAAACGTTCCTCACATCTGAAGCGTCATCAGCGAATCCACACTGGATAAAAAGCCTGATCCACGTAAGACAGCAGCAACATCTGGAATGTGAGGGAACTTCTTTCTCTCCTCCTGTCTTCTATCACTATGGCGACAACAGTCGGTGCTGTCAGTAACATCTATATCAATAATAATAACAAGCATGCAAATAAATTGTCTTGTCATCCTTTTGTTGTAGCAAAAACAAAGATGCCGTCAGGATCTGGGGTTGTTTGAGTTTGGTTTTGGAATTTTGTAATCTTTGGTGTTCCTTAGATTTGTCTATTTTTGCCTTGTTTTCCACTTCTGTTCTTCCTTAGAGTAATTGAATAAAGTTTATTTATAAAGTGTCTATCACAGACATAAAATCACAAATCACAATAGAAATCAGCCTTAAAACAATAGAAAACATAAAACCAACATAAGAAACACAGTAAAATCAAGAGATAAAAGCCTGAGAAAATACGAGGTTTTTAAAAACCTTCAGAGTCAGAAAAACGGAGCTGCAAGTGTAAACTGTTCCACCGCCACCGACTGAAAGACCCCCGTTAGTTTTTAACTGTGTTTAACCGTGTTCATGGAACAACCAAAACATTCAGAGTTTGAGAACAAAGACCATGAGCAGCAGAATGTTTAGTTAAAAGCTGACAAAGGTAATCAGGAGCCTGGTCTTGTAATGTTCTGTATGTCCGCAGAAGTACTTTAAAACAAATCTTAAAATCACCTGGAAGCCTGTGGAGTGAAAATGGAACAGGAGAGATATGGCAGAATGTATTGGATTTGCTGAGAAGTCTGGCTGCTGCGTTCTGTATTGATTGCAAAGGTGAAATTGAGGATTTATCCAGGCAGTTAAAAAGAGCATTACAGTTTTCCAGAGGAGATGACATAAAAGCAGGAATGATTTTCTCCAGGTCAATTCTGGAGACCATTTGTCTAATTTTAGAAATGTTTCTGAAATGAAAGAAATTAGAACAGGAAACAGCCTTAATGTGAGTCAAAGCCATTTGATTCATCATAATCATCCAAAAAGGAACCCAAACTGGGAATGCATCTTATATTAATACATGACTGTGCTGCATAAACTCCTGTACCTAAGTGGCCCATAAAGGATCAATTTGACCTGGAAGAAATGAAGGAAACAAGATGTGGAAATGATATTCATGAATTTTTATACTTTATATTCACTGCAAAAAAATCACCTGCAGAAATTTGCCTTTAAAAATTAGCCTGAAAACATAAAATAAAATAAAAAAATTAATATTTTTCAAGAAACATTTGCGGGAGAATTTTTTTGTGCATTTAGAGTAAAAAATATATATATTGATAATTGCACAGAATAGATTCAAGGTTGTAATTTCAATGTGTAAAAAATGAGATTAAATTTCTTCCATTTAAAACCTAACAGCTAAATTATGACAGAAAACGTGAATAGTGTTCCTACACATTTTTCCACATTCAATTTTTTTTATTTTTCAATACTTTTCAATTGTTTGACTTGTGTGAATGGTAATAATAACCCTAGAATCTCAATTCTAGGGTTTTATATACCAGGACAAAATATCCTTCTGAACTCTGAAATTGGTTTAAATGTGACCGCAAAGGTGAACAAAAGTCAAAAAAGATACTTTTCTCCAACTGGAAAATGTTCAGACTGTTGGAAAATTTCATCATAATTCTTCCAAACTTGATGAATCATTGCTAACGTGTCCATATTAGCACACAAAGATCATGTTTTCATACAGATGCTCACTCTGATCCCTCTATTTTCAATACTTCACTTTGTTTTCCAACTCAACGCTCTGCAGGTTTTCCAGTGGAGTTATTAGTTCACAGGAAAACTGTGCAGAGGAAAACTGACACTTTATTGTTAAATTAACTTGTGAGTCTTTCTAGAGAAGAAAAAATGGTTTCTTGTAGAATTTCTATTTTTCAAATGAAATGTACATTGAAAATAAACGGTTATCAAACACCGATGATTTTTACTGGTGATTTTTACTGGAACTTGTAGCAACAGGTGGCTCGATTCTGACAGAGTTGGGTACTAACTAATTACACTTACCCAAGTATCTTTGAAAAAAATACTTTTAGGAGTATATTTACTACTCTGTACTTTCAGTAATTTTATTATGAAGTATTTCTACTCTAACTTGAGTAACATTTCTGGATTTTCTACCCAATGAATGAAAAACAAACATGTTTTAACCAAAATTTCACCAGACACACACCTGCAGTTTCTATTAAAGTTTAATAAGTTTTATATTGAAAGAAACTGATTTGGACAAAAATATTTTGAATAATATTTTTACTTTTTGCTCTTTATATGAATTATTGTCATTTTCGTCTTTAAAACAGTAAAATTTCCACTTAAATTTATATTTCAGTCCATCTGATGATGTAATTTTTAAATATTAAATGATTGATAATCTAATCAGTACTTGAGTACTTTTTACCAAATACGTTTTGCTCTTACTTGAGTAATTTCTTGGACAGATACCTTTTACTTTTACTTGAGTAAAATATGTTGAAGTAGTGCTGCTCTTACTTGAGTACAATTTCTGAGAACTTTATCGGATCAATACTAACAAGACAAGATTGAAATATTGTTTAATTTTTGTACTGCAGTTTCTCAACTCTTACTGAAAACAGATTTTTTGATTGGGTCTCAAATTATATATTTTTTTGTTTAGGAAAAAATGCACACACATTTCAATTGTTTCTGTTAATTGTGTAAATATGTTAAAGTATTTTGTAGAATATAAACTTTAAAGTTGGAACAAAGTAAGTCAAAGAAAACGCACCAAACACCTAAAGGTCAGAAGTTTGATATATCAGTGTTAAAATCAGCGACAGTGCCCCGGTATTTACATGGTTTCAGATTGATATAAAATAAATTAGAATAATAAAATACACAGTATTGTACAACTCTATTAACAACAATTTGAACAACTGTAGCAAATAAAGTCGCTGGTGTGTGAAAAATGGTGAGAGGTTGGACAAAGACAACATTTATTAATAATTCAATCTGAATTGTTGGATATTTAAAAAATATATTTTAATGGATTGGTTTGGTATTATGTTTCTAAATCAGATTATTTTACATATTTTCGGAAGGGAAATATAATTTAAATAGAAAACTTAATGTTTCAGTGAAAAACCCCAAATAAAATCTATATTATTGTTCAAACCTGTTTATAGTGAAGCCATTTTAAAACCGATGCTGTGGGGCGTGCTGTGGTGGCGCAGGGGGTTAGCACGCCCCACGTTTGGAGGCCTTAGTTCTCGACGCGGACGTTGCGGGTTCGACTCCCGGACCCGACGACCTTTACCGCATGTCTTCCCCCTCTCTTCACCCCTCCTTCCTAAATACGAGCCACTAGTGCCGCAAAAACTCTTCGGAGAAAAAATGCTGACGCTGTGGCACCCACTGGTGTCCGCAAGTTGTTTCAGCAAACAGAAAGGGGCGGGGACTGACCACTGTCAGTCACATACCTTATTTGGAAATGGGACCATTGTACTCTGGAAGTGAAGGGGGCGCTATTTCCTATATTATCCACGGTCTCCCGTTTTATTTCCATTTGAAATCTGTGATATATCTTCATCTTTAGGAAGGAGTTTCACTCTCAACATGTACTTGAACTTCTCTCCTTTATTTATTAATTTATAAATAAATGATTTTTCTATTTATTAATTTATTAATAAATAAATAGAGAAATCCTTCCCTTCGCCGCCCGCAGGTCGGCTGGGTTGCTGGGGGAACAGAGGTTGATACATAAACGACACACATGAATATATAAAACAAAAATGACTTTGAAAAAAAAACATCAGTACATCTATATGAACATGGTACAAAGGATTCTAATATAAATAAAGAATGTCATATTATTAAATTTTAATTTATTTATTAATTATTTATGAATTATTTTTTTACTTCAGCGCAGCTCACAGTTTTTAACAAATTCCGTAGCTTTTCCTGTACTTCTTAGTCGCATCTTTTCAGGCCTGCTACTGCCTCTAGTGGCGCGGGGGTGGTAACACTACAAATATAATTACGTCACTTAACTAGAATACCATCAAGTCTTTATTATTAGACATGAGCAGCAAAGCGCTGCGAAGGCCTATTGTTTTCATACTGTTTATTATTATGTTTCTGCCACCCTCTTTGGGGGCCTTTTTGGGGGTTTTATAATATTCAAAAACTCACCAAACTTGGCGGACACGTCAAGGCTGTTTAAAAATGTTGTATTTTAAGGTCATCACAAAAATTGCAAAAAAACCCAGCTCAACGGCGCCACCTAGCAACTTTCAAAAGACCCTTTGCTATTCCCTTACTTCACAATAGAGACTTGAAATTTGGTACAATTGTACAGCTCACCAAGACGCTCAGCATAACAAACTTTGGTGGGCGTGGCCTCATTTCTCTATAGCGCCCCCTAGAATATTTTAAATGATCAGCCCCAAGCAATGCTTTAACCTAGAATTATGAAACTTGGTACACATGTGTATCTTGTCAGGACGTACAAAAAAGTCTCTTGGAGCCATGGTCCAAACCCATCAGGAAGTCGGCCATTTTGGATGAAAGCCGTCATTTCCTCTTTTTTATAGACATCGTACCTGATCAAACTCCTCCTACAGTTTTTTAGATACAGACTTCACAATCACTCAGCACACTTCTGAGGGATCAAAGGTCAAAATTTATCAGAGGATTTCTCGTACATCAAAGCATGTGGGCGTGGCTAAGTGTCAAACTTTTACTATTTGCCATGAAACATCAAGGTTCAGTAACTTCCACAGGAAAAGTCACAGCTGCATCAAATTTCCTATGTCTCTCTACAGACCAGTCCTGATCACATTGACATGGTCCGGTGATGTCATTACCTTAGCCCCACCCACGTCCAACAGGAAATCAACTGTTGGACGTTGTATTCCCTTTTACATCCTGTAAAGCACTTTGTATTGCCTTGTTTCTCAAAATGTGCTAATAAAATTACCTTTATCTTACTTTATAATTACCATCAAGGCTTAATAAATTCCAAATGGAAAGTCACAGCTGCATCAGACTTCCTATGTCTCTCTACAGACCAGTTCTGATCACATTGTCATGTTCAATTGATGACATCATGTTATCCCTGCCCATTTCCAACAGGAAGTCACCTGTTTTTCTGCTGTATGTCTTACGTTTACTGTATTATTTAAATGGATTTAATCCTGTGCAAACTCACTTAAAATGATAATATGATGAACTCTGTCGATGCTCGCTGCTGGCTGAACCGTGTGGGCATGGCCAAATGGTGAGTATCAATCTCTAGCCATATTCATACGATTGTCTTTAAATCACACACGGATGATCCGATTGGCACCAAACTCGATATGTAAGACCTTTTTTCACCTCTAAAGAGCCCAACAGTATTGAAATGTAATTTGACTCCTTTGCGCCCCCTAAGTTAATTCATCAGCAATATCTCTTCACCACATCGACCGATCTGCTCCAGATTTTTTGTGAGTCGTCGGGGAGCGCTGCTTCTGCGGTGGCGAGCGGGCGGCGGTGCTGGAACCCCTGCGGTGGCCAATAGGCCGGAGCGGCGCTTGGCTGCAAGGGCTGCTTGAGGCTGCTCGCAGCTTTAATTTGACGTTTTTTTGTTCTCTTTTCTTTGTCCTTTCCACTCTAAGAAGTAAAGTGGAAAATAATTTCTTGAAGTTGCACTGTGTATTTGCTCAAGCAACCTATTTAGTTTAACAATATGAAACATTGTTAAACTATAGCTTAACAATGTTGAACTAATACAAGATAGTTCTTATGAATATTCTTTGTTACTTCCATGAAAAAAAAACTGAACTGACACATTAATGTGCAAGTAATTAAATAAGGTCGGGGGGTAGAGGGGGGAGTTATATAGAGAACAGATCTCTCTACTTTTTCCACCTTTTCATTCCTTCATGCAAGAATCCCTAAAAACATTTTGGTAGCATTAAGAATGTATTCCCAGAAATGAGAGTCTTTTAATCTAAGCGTTTCTGTAGGATTACAACAACACAAATTGACAGCTGAGTTAAAAAAACATGTAAGTTAAAAGGCCAAAGGGGAGAAGATGTCACATGTGCTGGTCGTAATTTTTCCTCTCTCTCAGCGGGGAGGCTTTTAACAATGACTTTTGAACCTCTGCCTGTTTTGCTACTTCGCAAGCAACGTTTCAGGACGCCATTTGCGTGACGTTGATTCTAACCTTGCTGGGGCCGGGGGCCAGCGGGTTTCCAGGAGAGTGGAGGGTCGGGATGACCGGTGCAGCCAGCGGGGTCTGCGCCGGCGTGCTGGGCTCGCTGCTGCTCATCTCGCCGGCCGATGCCGACGCCGAGCCGGACGCGGCCCCCTTCCCTCCGCCGCCCGCAGGTCGGCTGGGTTGCTGGGGGAACAGAGGTTGATACATAAACGACACACATGAATATATAAAACAAAAATGACTTTGAAAAAAAAACATCAGTACATCTATATGAACCTGGTACAAAGGATTCTAGTGTTGTAGGTCTCTGAAGACTTGACTGCTTTTATCATCCTGGTTTTAATCATTTACGTTTAAGAGACCTGGTCAGTATTCATGCATTTTTTAGTACAAGAGAAACATATTTTAATGTGATTTCTTTGGTTTTAGGCAGAAAAAATTTCTATTTAAAATATGTTTTTAAAACTGTGGAGAGCATTGATTCATGTAGATTCATTTCATTGGTTACTGACACAAAATATGATCAGAACCACAAAGTAACTGAAGCATAAACACGTTACTGATTCATCTTTATAAAAAGCTGTTAGCATCTACATGCTTATTAAACTAAAGATGCACCGAGTTTGTGATTGGAATCAGCTGATATGTTTTTAGCTTGACTGATCAGTGAATGCATGCTACACACACTCAGGTTGTGATCCCAACACTCTTTGGTGCGGATGCTGACTCAGTATTGGTGAGGTGTTAAAGTAAAGTCAAAAGAAGCAGAGAAATGTAAGAAGCAAGGAACTGTACAATTGCGTCTTGTAATTGTAACAGTGCATGAGAAAAAAAGCGAGAGTGAGATTTTCACCAGATAACAGGAAGGCTGAAAGGTCCGCAGTAAAATTGCTCTGTTTTTTTCTTTTTGAGCTTTCAATCTTATATTTTTATCTGTTGGAAACCTATTGGAAAACTCAGAACTCAAATATAGATGAAGACTGCTGTTTTAGTAATGCTAACTGTGCTAACCATAGCAATTGCTAAAGGCTGTTTCCAAAGAGGCTATACTTATACCTACTACATTTAACACAAATCTAATGCCTTAAATGTAATTCTGCAACTGAAAAATAATTATGTTAAAATTTTGAATTGCTGTCTTCTTTCTGTATGTTATTATAGTGTAATTTATAAAAATGTAAATAAACTACTTTTATGGTTAGAAATAATGTCCATAAAGTACACAGTGCTGCATGAAGTAAAACCAACAATCAGCCACATAAATAATGGTGTCTGAGAGGACTTGGAGGGTTGACGGTGTTGAAGACTTGAGCTCACCTTGGGCCTTCTGGCCGTGGTCTGAGAAGCACAGGGAGGAGAAAGTAAAGGAAGCAGCGGAAGGTCAAAGGGCAGGAGAAGGAGGGATAGGAAGAAGGGAGGAAACAAACAGCCAGGGTTAGAGATTTAAGGCAAAATTCATTGTAATTGGGAAATCACAGAAAAAAAAAAGGGTGGATGATAGCGATATGACCGATCTGTAGTGGAATATTTTCTACTTCTCCGATAGTAAAATTTCCTCCCGTCCATCTTATTGACTATTCTTTTAATAACAGCTCTCAGCTGGTCTGTTGTACCTCATGTCTTCCACCCACATGACCAAAACCACGGGAACAACAACGCACTGTGACTGGTACGGCTACTTCGACATCAATGCCCACTTTGTGTCTCCATCCATCTCATCTGAGCCTGGATCTTTTGTTCTGCGTACACAATGCAGACGGGCTGAGATAATAGCTTGTTATCCCGATACATCACTTGTCGAGACTGAGACGCCACACAAGACGGACCGAAGGGGAACGCAGAGAAATCTGAAGAGACCCCACAGCAAACCAGTCACTTTTGAGCCAAAAACGCTTCCTGAAACCCAGAATGTCGAGCAAACAATAGTGATATTTTGCCAGCAATGGGTCTTAAATCGCTGCAGAGAAATTTTAGCCTGCTCTGCTTTGCTGAATTGCTGTGATTTGGCCACTTTGGAGTATGTTTGATCCTATGACGTTGAGCTGATGGATCAGGAAATTCTGCTTCCATCAGTTACAGCAAGTTAGCAAATACTATTTATTATATTACTATTATATTACGATATAAGCGTTTCATATCAATAATTGTCAATATAAATAATTATTGATTAGTTTTTTGTTTTAATACCTGAAATACTGTCAAACTGGTGACATAACTTTTCCTGTTTTATCCACAGTTTTCACTCCATGCCATTGTTTTTCATGTATTATTTTCAAGCATTTATGAAGCAAGGTGGTGAAAGCTGGAACTGCTGCTGCGCAAGTTACTCAACAGGTTGTTGCTAAGTAACCAAAGAGTGAGTGAGTTAACTGATGCCACCAACCTTGCTTAGCTTGACATGAGAGGTTGAGCAGCTAAAGCCTGTCCTTTGCCTACATCTCCCAGAACGCTGTGCGGTTCTGGATCAGAGTTCAGGGAAAATTTGGAATATTCTATCAAACGTATTATCTATTGATATTGATCCTGCAACTTTTGCAATATACATATATATATATATATATATATATATATATATATATATATGTGTGTGTGTGTGTGTGTTGATATTGCTCAGTCCTAGTACATATAGAATTAGAATTTAGAATATATGTTGGTTTGTACAGAGTTTTTTCCTTATAATAATAATAAATTAAATTATCATTTAAAAACTGCCTCTTATATTTGCTCAGAACAGAAAAATTCAAGAAAAAATAAAAAAGGGTGCAAATACTTTTATGATACTGTAAGTCTAAATTGATCATTGCAATCTACATTTTTCTTATGTACACAAGGTTTCCCTCAGTGTATTATAAGCCTGGCGGGCCCCCAGGCTAAGCATTACTTCTTTATTTAAGTCTTTTTAAAATGTTTGTATGTTTTAAGGCTTTATAGTTGGTGTTCAGGTATTAATCTTCCAATCTTTTAATAACACATAATTATCAAGTGATATTTTCAAATTTCCTGTCAACTTTAAATATTTTTTAACTCAAAAACCGCTGGATGAACGACTGCCCTGGCACCCAACCACTGGGCTTAGCAAGTTTCCTGAGGGAAACCTTGCTACATTTCTCCTCTTTTAATATAACAGAATCACATGCACAGACATTATGGAGTTCCTCTGCTTTTATCTTCTACTTTTTATTTCCACCGTTTTTTTGGCCTTCTGCACACCCACCCCCAACTCTGCTTATAGCTTTAGACATCATTATCGCTTCGGCTCCTTATCGCTCCTTATTGGATTAGTGGGATCGTTCAGATGAACCGAGCCTGAGTAATCTAAACAGCTGCAGCCAATACCCAGCGAGAGCTACCAATCTAAAGCCACCACTACATTATCAGGACAAGCACAGAAATATGATTTAAAAACACGTTGTGTGCAAAGTGGAGCTGCTTAATAAGATGGAAAAAAACTAAATAAAAAGTTTTCATTGCAGGCTAAATGCAACACAATAATTTTAAAGATGTAGACACATGCTTGAACACAAAAAACACGTACTAAACAATAAGAACACAGCAGGAAGACTCTCCAATGTCACTGAAAAAAGGGAGAAAACTTCAAAGCATGATCTTTGTAAAATTATAGTATGACGGCAACAACGACAGCAAAGGCGACATCCCTACAGAAAAAAAAAGAGGATTATAGGAAGTTCTGTACCTTCCGGGTTGTAGGAGTCTGTCTCATCATATTTGTAGGAGGACAACACACACACACACACAAGAGACAGTCACCAAGAAACACGCACAGAGGAAGGAGATAAAATAGGTAAAGATCTACGGAGAAAAAGAGTTCAGGACAGACAGACTGGAAGCCGAACAATCAGGACAGGCAGCGGCTCAGGCTGGGAAGCTGCAGTGGAGCAAACGGCCGTGACGATTTTATTCCCAGGCTCCCCCCCTCCCCGCCTCGGTCCATCCCTTCCTCCCCGCTGTCGTCCTCCTTTATGTCCTCTTTCTCAGTTTCTCTCATAATCCGTTAGCCGGAGCCCTCGGTCGATGCCTCCTCTGTGCTCTCACCACCGCTGTCGCCCCGACTACACAAGAGATGCTTCTGCCTCCCTTAACCTACCGCTCCCCTCTGTCCCCCCCCCGAACTGCGATTTGTCAGCCCGGACCGATGCCGCGCGCCTGCATTACATCACTGTGTGCCCTCCCTGCCTCCTCACTGCTCACCCACTCATCACCACCCCGACCAGAGACAGACAGACAGGGAGGGAGGGATGGGTGAGGCAGCAACTGGGGACAGACAGAGGCTGAGAGACAGAGGAGGGCGGCGCCGTGAATGGAAGTGTTGAGGTGGGGTGCGAGGGTGGGGGGGATAAAAATGAGCAGCAATGCTGATGCAAACCTCTCGTCTCCTAGCAACACTGGTAGGCCCTCCAATGGGATTATTAAAACAAGGTTCACAAAAACCACAGGGGATTGTTGGATGGGGCGGAGGGGGGGGGGGGGTTATACCTGATGTGCTTCATGGAGTCACTCCTGATTATTATTCATTCATTTCTTCAAGTCATTTCTGAATCTTCCTTAGATGATATATTTGAATATCATATTTGAAAAAAAGGGGCAATAAATCAACCTGTTGCTGGTAACAGAGAGTCTTGACAGGTGGTAAAATAAAAAAGGTCTATCCACCTAAAGGTTCTAGCCAAGTTGGGTGCAAGTTGGTTAATGCCCTCCCCCATGGAGAAGGGACTATAGTGCGTCGACTAAATGCTGTACCACTCAGTTGAAATGAGGCAAAACTGTACTTAAAGGCCACAAGTGATGTACATTCTTGTGGCAGTATTGCATAGTATTGAATTTGTATATTTTCCTGATATTGTGCGTCCCTTATTTGATCTAAGCCGTTCCATTGTAGCTTTGTCAGTAGGTTCTGATTCTTTGTCCAACTGGAAGGTGAACCAGTGCCACAGTCTCAAGTCTTTCTCAGTCTCTAACAGGTTTTCTTCCAGCATTGCTCTTTATTTAGAACCATGCATCTATACATAGTATATATGACCAGCTTTTCTATCTCAGTTAAGGTTAAGCAGCATAAGAGTTTCTGACAGTGTTTGTAACGTATTTGATTTGTGTTGCTCTATTCCATAAACTCCCAATAAGGTATGTTGAGTTATGTGGCTGTAAGTGTGGTGAAAGGTGAAAAGGGGCTGGTCACCCATACCTATTAGCCCTACTTTCACCCCAGAAAGCGCAACGATTGTGGTAAAACAAGGTTGCAGTGTAGTATCAATAATCTAAATGGTCATTTGAATCCTTAACAGAAAAAGCGAGTTGATTTTGCCACGATATCTCCCTCAGCTCCACTAATCTCCTCCTCTTGGACAACATCTCAGCAGGAAGTTAGAGAGCAGTAAGAGGATTAATTTGGGGCCGATACCCTGATTAACTGCAAGCTTTGAACCTAAAGCACTGTCATAGAAAAAAAACCCAACTCTGTTTATGTGTATCATAGCAGAGCGGTCGAGGGAAATCTGTTCGGTTTAAATATTTAACGTCTTTCTCTCTAAGCCATTTGCTTTCTCTCCACTCTGCGATTCAGGAGATGCTCTCAGAGTGATGGAGTGAGAGGCTGGAGAGCAGAAAGGAACGATGAGCTCAGATGCAGATGTATCAGGTCCCTGCCTTCCCAGGAAAGAAAAGCTATATTGCCCTGGGGTCACTTGGTGCAAGACAGAAAGAGGATAAAATTACCACCATGGAAGCATTAGCAACACTTTACCAAACACCATCAGCTGGTATGGGGTGTGCATGTCCACAAGATACACGTCTCCTTCCCTCATCTGTAAAAAGAATGCATACGTCCAGCACTGCCTTGTGTGTTTCTGAAATGTCAGCTTTCCTCAGATTGAACAGTGGAGGTTCGTCGTTGGACCACGGTAAAGTTCAGCCTCCTGGATGCTGGAAATGATCGAATACAGCAGGCCGACAGGAAATCTATGCTCTGCAGGTCTCTGCAGGCGGGAGGGCGTCTCATTTCACCTCGGTCACACTCTGACATTTTCCATTCGCTACGACGGAGGAGCGTCCGCGCGTAGGAGTCAGAGGACGATGGTTAACGAGCCACAGTGGATCTCATGGTGAGTCCAGAAAAATAAATAAATAAAGGATGTAAACAGATTTTTAAAACTGCAAAGTATATTAAAGTAAATATTTCCAGCCCGTTATTTCTGGATCCGTCATTGTATTGAAGATATACATATCCTGATGGAGGACAAAAAAAGCTGATCAGTGACTTTCCGCTTTGCGCCTGCTGCAGGACGATTTGTTCACATGTGCAGCAAACGTCTCTAATTAGCCTCTTGCAGCACCAACATCCACTGAACTGTCCACTTTCTAAAAGACTAAGCAACGATGCAGAACTGAATTGTTTCTGGTTCAGAAAATTTGCTACCATTGATTTTAAGTTTGTTTCTTTTTCTACAAAGAAACAAATAATACCACTGATACATATGAACTCGGAGAGGATTCTGAAACTACCTCCAGCTCCTGATGCTACAGAAATCCTCATTTTAAAAAATCTGTCAACTGCATGAATGAAACAAAATAATGAAATAATAAAAATCCCACTATGTAGTCAGATAAGATGTTTGTTAAAGGGGCAGAGTTACGTGTCTTCTAGGCATTTAATAACACTTTATAGCTTTATTAAGTAAATATGTTAACTTCAGTTGTTGTAAAAATATTGTATATATGAAACATGACTTAAATTACAGTTCATAATTTAACACCTTGAATTAATTTAACTTCCTGAAACTCCACCTTCAGGAAGTAATCACAACAAGGCCCCTTTATTAACCCTTTAACTACCTTTTTACCATGTGCATCATGCTGTGAGGCAGATTAAAGGATATGAATACTGTATTTTGAACTTAACTTCATAATAATAATAATATCAATTAATTATTATTATTTTAATTTTTTTTTTTTGAAAATAGATTTTCTAGTCTAGTAATGTCTTCCAGTTTACAGATCACACGCAAAAAGTGAACTTAGCAAAAAAAAATTCTATTCACCATGAATGAAAATATGCAAAAATAGTCTGTGAAAACTGTACTAATTTAAAATCAGATCAATACTACAAGGTCTGAAAATATTAAAAGTGTCTATCGAAAATAAAGCATTCTTTATTTTTCTTTCATTACACGTAAATATGCACAAGAAGCAGACAGGCAGAGAGCGTAGAGACGGAGCAAACATGGCGGACGGAGTTGAATGAATGCAGAGTGAGCCGGTGAGGTGAAGTGAACGGTTCAGGTGAAGACAGACTCTCTTATACAAACGCAGAGCGCCTCGCTACAAACAGCGGGGGCGGCGGAGCGGTGAGCTGCGAGGAATCATGGGAATGATGCAGCGGCAAGGCCATTCAGAGCCACAGTTACCACGGCGACAGCGGCCATTATCATCACCAGAACACTGCAACAGTACCGAGTTTAGGGAAACATGCTGCACCTTTTTGGGCTTCAGTCCTCGCTGCGTGGTCCAAGGAGGGTGAGGAGGGAGTGGGGGGATGGAGGTTAAAGGTCAAGAGAAAGACAGCGGCATGCAGGGGTTGACGGGAACTTGGGTGACTTTTGGTCATCTTTGGAGAACCATAGACAGATTTACAAGTCGTTTAGTTGGTTTATTTTCTAACGAGTTTCACATGTAGCGTCCGATAAGAGTATTAGCATTTATTAAACTTTATCATGTTTCATCATAATCACAAATTTCGATATGTTTTATTTGGATTTTACGTGAAAGACCAACACAGAGTAGAGGATGAAAGCAAAGAGAAACAACAAGACTTTCTGCAAAAATAAACAAAATGTTACCAAGTATTTTTGGTAGAGTTTCTAGTGCAAATATTTTACTTTACTTGAAATAAGACAAGACGAACATAGAAGTTACTTTTCAGCAAGATATAGGAGCTTGTTTTGAGTCAATAATTCCTTAATATGAGGTTTTTTTTAAAAAGTACTCGTTTCATTGGCAGATTGTTTTACTTATAACATGGGGAAAATGTCTTGTTTTCAGCTAAATAATCTGCCAATGGAACTAGACTTGTATCAAAATGATGTCTTTAAAACCCGTAGTTATGACTTTGCAACTCATAATTATTACTTTAAAACTCAATTATGACTAAAACTCAGAATTATGAATTTAAACCCCATAATTATGACTCAAAAACTCAAAGTTGCGACTTTAAATTCAAGTCATAATTTATGACTTTAAAACTCAAAATTCTGAATTGAAAACCTGTAATTGGACTGTTGTTTATCTTTCATGGCAGAAATGGGCTTCTGTAGAAAAGCACACCCTGTGCCTCATGTTTACTGTGTCCACTGCGTTTCTTGTGACAAAAGGAACTTTTTATAGCTTTGCTTGAGCATTTAAACTCTTTTTCCTCCATTTGCATATAGAATCGCAGCAAAACAGTATTCACTTATGATATGAGACTGCTGAAGGCAATTGTTTCCACTGAATGGTACTTAACAGTAGGAAAAGGAACTGAAAATTGGAAAACTCTGCCTAACTTTTCTTCCCCTTCACAGTCATGTGCTGCTTTGTGTCGGTCTGTCATTTGAAATCCTGATAAAAGACGCTGTGGTTTGAGGTTTTAAAATGACAAAATGGAGTATAGACGTTTTTGCAAGGTAGAGTAAAAACAGAAAACAAAATGTGGTAAATACCACAAATGTTTTTGTAGCATTACTTCAGTTGCTACTTAAAGCTGTGAAAGTTTCACCTCTTTTCAGGGAACTTTCATCAGATTTCTGAAAGACTAAGGTAAGCAGTAAAACAGTTTGAGCTGAAAATCTCACATAAACTACATGCGAATAAATCATACACTAAAAACACGCTAATCTAAATCCCGTTAAGCATCAGATGTGGTTTAATTTAAAGGAAATACCGCCCCCTGCTGGACCAAACATTAGACTCTGGATTCTGGACCAAAGAAGCTAAACTGCATTGCTGGTTTCAGATGTTTTTTGAAGTTTTTGAGTTTCTGCATGAATGCGAAGCATCATTTATAACAGGTTAAACTGCCAGTTATCAGATCAATGCTGAAGCATGCTGAAAATTAATTTCTTTTATAGTAAACAGAAACACAACGTCACTTTTAGTGTTTTATCTACTGGACACAACTTATACCAGTGTGGATGACATTTGACCTACCAGTTTGGCAGACTTGGACGTCTCCAGGATCTCTGCAGAGATAAAACAAAGAAACAAAGACATATAGTCAAATATCGTTATCATACAACTCTGCTTTACAAGTTGTAAAGTTTAGAGACACATCCTGTCATAAAGACTACAAAGTCAATACAATATGTTATGTTTTGAACAGATTGTGACCACATTACACTGCACTGTCATCTCCAGATGAAGCACTTCTATTAAACTACCCATATACTGACCTCTTTCCTTTTATTAAGCTTTAGAAATGGATCTTTTAAGCAACACGTTAGAGATATTGTTTTTTTATCGCAGGAAGCTGTTTTTGGCAAACATACTAATATTTATTAAGATTAGTCTTATAAAGTATTTATTAGAAAGCCATAATTAGTTTTTTCTGATCATTTTGAAGATATGAAACACTCAAGAAGCACAAGTACTGTGTCATGTGTCGTTTTTCTCTTCATACCTAACCCACGGTGGCCTACAGGTGTAAACGAAACAAAAAGCACAAACACACAAAAAGAACGAATGCAACCAAAACAAAAAATTATGCAATCACAGAAAAAAATGTTGCATCAAAAGGAAACAAAACTAAAAGGCAAAATGGCGCAAACAGCAAAAACAACAGCAACAATGCTGCAAACTCAACCCACGAAAAGCTCCGGACCACTAGGGGGAGTCGGCCACCAAAATAAGTGACCAGACCCTCTGTGAAGATGGGATGTCATTATTTAAAGAGATGTGGAAAAGAGAATGAAAAGGTGCATTACTGTTCTGAAACATTCATTTGTACCACTCTCCATTAACCTGATAAATGGCAGACTAGCGGGGCCCGGACAGAGTAACAGGAGGTCCAGACGATGACCAACAGCAGCATGCAGAGGATGTATTGTATGTGAGTGGAAATGGTACTGCCGATCTGATATTTGTGCTTTTATGTATTTCTGTTTTTATGCATTTATTTATTTTTATTGTTGTATTGCAGTTTTTTCCCCTGCTTCCAAGAGAAATTTCTCCTATGGGAGACTAATAAATGATCTTATCTTATCTTATCTTATGTCTGTTTCCAATACACATTCTTTTACAATATTATAGAACAGCAGTGTATTGACGCAGGTAATATTACCTACTCCAGACTCCCCCTAGTGGCCCAGAGGACGGCTGTTTGGCGGGATGAGTTTGCAGGGTTTCATGCTTGTTGCTGTTTTTACTATTTTGCTTAATGCTTTTTTTTTTAGTTTTAATTGTTTTGACTTTGTGAAGCCCTTTGTAATCTATATGTGTGTGAAAGATGAAACAGAAATAACATTTTAGTTACGTTTAGTATTAGTAATTTTGTTTCTCACTTTTTCCACCTCCTGTTGTTGCAGAATTTTGCTCGCAGTTGCAGCATCTTTCTTTTAAAAAATTTTTTTCTGTTGATTCTTGGGCGTGGGTTTTTCTATTTTCTGTGATTGTAACATTTTTCCTTTGCATGGTTTTTCCTGCTGTTTGTTTATTTATTTAGAGTTAGTGTTTTTGGAGTTTCAAGCAGTGTCAAATTTAAGCGCATTTTTGCCATTTTTGCATTCCGTCGGCCACTTTACCAGCCAGTCTCTGGAAACACTAAATGCAAATTCTGCCGGGAACTCTACGAACGTGTTCGACTTGCTTCACACATGCGAGCGCTCACCTCGTTTGGGGACCCTGCCGGCGGTTGGCTCGGGGGTCTCCGGGGAGGTGTCAGCGCCGTCGTCAACCAGCTGGATCTGAAACAGAGACAGAGAGCAGGAATGAGTCAGTCATGTCTGAAAAAAACAAAAACAAACAAAAAACACAGACTTCCACCTCCAGCCCGCTTTACAACGAGGCGGACCAATCCAACACCCTCATCAACCTCATGTTTCACTGATACAAAACAACAGAAGACTTTTTATAATTCATGAAAGGCCTTTAAAATATTTAGCTCAACTGTTAACTACTGCAGGTATTTAGGATGGGCTCTGAAAACACGATGGAAATTGGTGGAGTCATTCGGAGATAAAGACAAACCAACCAGATCTGCATTTTTTAATTGCAGCCTTGCATTATTATGCAATGACAAGAAGACACATGTAAAACATGCTGAGCCACACATACCAATAAACTTGTGTTCAAGGGGAAGAAGAAGCCCTGAACGTGTCAAACAGCCGAGCTGCCTGGAGAGGAATTCAGTCGACTAGATGAGGCACACGGCTTTTTCTGACTGTGGAAAAAGTTGTGTGTTTAAATGCAAAAGTGGTTTAAACTTAAACCACTTTGTGTTGGGCAGAAGTTTGTTTACATTTTAGACATTGAAGTTTCAACTGCTTTAGCTTCAACAGAAAGCAGAAGAAACGGATGTTGGCGATAGAGATGTGATCAATATCGATAAATTGAATGTTGAAAATTTCGATGAACTCCGATCCAGAACCACACAGCATTTTGGGAGACGTGGGCAGAGAAAAGGCTTTAGCAGTTCAACTTCTCACGGCCAGCTAAGCAAGGTTGGCGCCGTCAGCCAACTGTGAGAATGTGGCTGTTCTTATTTTTTATTTTATTTTTTTGCCAGTTGTTTGTTGATTCTTGCGTTGTGTGTGAATTGTGAGACAGTTATTTTTTGTTTTTGGGCATGTGCACCGACTGATGGCACCCTTTGAATTTCGTTTTCCTTGTGACAATGACAATAAAGATTTATCTTATCTCATCTCTATCTTAACTAACTCACTCACTCTTTGGTTGCCTAGCAACAACTTGTTGAGTTACTTGCGCAGCAGCAGCAGCTTCAGGTTTCGTCACCTTTCCTCAAAACTGGCTAAAAATAAAAAGCAACCGCATTGAGTGGAAACTGTGGAAAAAGGAGGAGCAGTCATGCCGCCAGTCTGGCTGTATTTCAGATATTTAAAACTAATTACTAATCAATAATTATTGATACAGACTGATATGTTTTATATGTTTATATGTCGCCCAGCCCTACTCTAATAGTTTGGGTATTTTGGTTAAAACCTGGACATAGCTGGGTATTCCAATAGGACAATGATTGCAAAGACACAAACAAGTTTTAAAATGGAAAAAAGAGACTAACATTCACCTTCTAGAGTGGCTTTTGCTTTAAACCTATTAAAAATATCAGCGGTGCTTAAACATGGGGTCAAAATGCAAAAAAACAGCTTATTTAAATATTATTTAGCAATTTTGACAAGAGGAGTGGCTGAATATAAAGCAAGGGTTATGACAGAACTTTATTAATGTGTGTTTTATCTGCAACTTGCTACGTTGTAGAAGAAACCTCCACTGAAACGCCCCATGAATCAGTGGAAGTGTATGTATATATCTGAGCCCTTTACATAAACTTTAGAGATAAAATATGCCATAAACTCAAATAAAAACAAATCTGCAGCAATGGAGAACAGGGTCTTAAAGCAGGGGGAAATGTTCCCACCCACAGTAAGAGCCTGAAAATGAACCTAAACCATCCAAACATAACACCAGGTGTAGGTGGGAAGGAACAGCCCCGCTCCGGGACACAGGAGAATTGCTGCGGCACATCTTCTATATATTTTCAACTCCACACAAAGATGCTTCGAAGAGTGGTTTTGTTTTCCTGCATTACCTGAGACTGCCTGACAAAAATGCCGTAGTTCTCCTGACAGGTGAAGTAGCGCTTGCCCTGCACCGTGCCGTCGTTCTTGCCCTTGGGTTCGTCCAGGATGACGCCCACCCACTTCCCGGAGGCGAACAGCGTGTTCCCGATGTAGGCCACCGTGCCGCGCTGCCCCTTGCCGATCACCTCCACCAGGGAGCCCACCTTGGCGGGCCGCCCGCCCCCATCAGAGCTCATCCTGCTGCTGCCGCTGCTGGTGGTCTGGGTGGGACAGGGGACAAGTAACATGCTTAGCTCATATAAACGCAACACGGATGGTGACTGAAAACAACTTGCGACCTCCTTTTGTGCTCCAAAAACTTCACAAATTCCGTTTTTTTCCCCTGACTTTTCAGCTTTCTGCTCACATTAGTTGTGAATGTAATCTATTTCTGTTACTTTCAGCTGTTTTCTCTTGTCCTTTTAGACTGTGTTGTTAAATTTACATCCCTGATTATGAATAGGTGTAAAAAATAAATTTAATAAAAGCTGTTGAAAAGGGAGTGATTCTGCTTTGATGTTTTATTTAGAACACCAAAAATAGATCATCTGTTGCAGCAAAGAGACAGCAGATAAAAGCTGATATTAAAAATACAAGAAGAAGAACTACACTTACAGTTCATTCAAATATAAAGTAAACCAGGGCTGCAACTAACGAGCAATCAATTCATTTTTTTGTCAGATTATTGTAAAAAAATAAATAAATCTGCACATTCTGCAGATTTTTTATTTAGCAACTTTAAA
Organism: Xiphophorus couchianus; assembly: GCF_001444195.1. NCBI lineage: Eukaryota > Metazoa > Chordata > Actinopteri > Cyprinodontiformes > Poeciliidae > Xiphophorus > Xiphophorus couchianus. The sequence goes on along the minus strand of NC_040246.1, from coordinate 60,891 downwards.
AAAAACTTTTATATAAAAAATTTTAAAAACATTTTTGCCTAAATTGCAATATCACAGCATTCCTTTAGTGAAATTGAACCAAGTGAAGCTAAAACTATGGCGCTTGAGATTTGAGCAAGGGTCCAGCAATAAAATACAACAGCTATTTTTTAAGATATCTTAACATTTTAAACATGCTTACACATTTCTGTACAATAAATGACCAGTTTTGATACATGTAGTGTTTTTTGCTTGTATACGGTATATTGTTGAGTTTGGTCAAATCTGAGAGGAGACAGAAAAAAACAAAAGAAAAAACAAAACAAAACAGGAATGCACTGATGTGAAAATTTGGGCCGATACCAATAATAATATTGAAGTTATAGCCAATATTTACCCATATATATGTTCCCCTTCAATGTTGACAAAGTGAAAAAAATGACCACTTCTTCTCTGCTTTAGTAAAGCACGCCACAATCCGGTGCTGAACTACCATTACTATCACACAAGCAAATAAATATCGGATAGATACCGATATGCTAATGCCGATATATCGTGCATCAATAGCAACATTTTATACTTTTACTTTAACCCTCTCAGATGTCTGGGTGAAAAAAGTCAAACAGCATCCTTGTCCTGATCCTGCTTTTTTGTTTTTAAGGAAAAGAAAAATCCTGCTGAGTCTTCTTAATGCAGAGCTTGTACATGGAGAGGAAAACACACATTGAAACAAACCTATCCTTGCTTTCACCAGTTTTAGAATGTAATAATGCTGCAAAACCCAATTAACAGTGCGATGTCCAAGAACTGACGGTGAGTCAGCAGAATGGCACACACAGGAGAAGATTTTATTACTCTCCAAAGGAACATGACCGGACTCTCCTTGAGCTTCCTGTAAACACACACCGTCCGTGTAGCCTGTTTGATTTAAAAGTTAAACCAGCTAGAAAACCTACATATGAAGCAACTCATAACAAACGGCAGCAGCATAAAGGTCAAACTAATTTGTCCAATCAATGTCGAGATTCTATAGGCTAACTCTCCTGAAACTTCTTTCAGTAGTTGATCACATCTTAAAATTACATACCATGTATCAAGTCACTCATTCTCAAGTATCGTAAAACTATATGCTGTTTATATGAAGCCTCTTTCTGATCAAAAGGGGCCTTTCCAAAACTTACACAGGCTAAAAATCAAGCTAACATTCAGAGCAGTAACATGCTAATAGTTAGCCGTGACATGTTAACTATATTTCCAAGCTACATTGGCCATTAGCAGCAACACTCTGTTCTTGCTAATACCAACAGCACCAACAACATGCTAGCCGATATAGCTAGCATGTCAACAGCTAGCCATATTGTCCATTAACAGCTGTGGGTAATGGTTGATATAGCTAGCTGCTATTGCTGCTAATGGCCAACAAAGCTAGCAAATGGCTGAGATGGTCATGTAATGCTCCAATCACATGGAAATTAAGAGGGGAAATAAAACTGAAAACTTGACACTGCCATCTCAAAATGGTAGATTGAAAAGAGAAAGAATAAATTTTAATGATAGAAATTAGTCTAGTAAAATCACTTTAAGGCCTCAGATGGAAACAAACTTTGCTGGATGATAAATGGTGGCAAACGTTATTGCAATAAACAATGCATACACTCTCAAAACAACAATATTAGGTAATACAGCGGTTATGGCAAAATAATGCAAGAATACATTCTCAATAAACTTTAATTTCTCGGAAAAACGATAAATCATGCAAGAGGAAATTATTGAGCTCTTTTTAATTTCTAATGCGATCGATTGATTTATTGTTTATTGCAATAGGCCTATTCACTGTAACCAGAACCACAAAGAGGAAGTAGCTGGAAAAGTATTTGTTAAACTATTTTAACCCATCGAAAGGCTAAAAAAGGGAAGAAATTAGTTGAGTTTGGGGGAAATGCTAAACCCAGAAGGAGCAGCAGGGATGAAGAAAAAGCAAGAAAAGAGTCAGCACTGCAATTCCATTTTTACCGACGCGGTGCAGCCCTATAATCTCAAATATGAACTACATCAACTGCTTACATAAAAGCAAGCATTACTAAACCATAAGCCAGTAAATAATTTAAACTCAGCATACAAATGCATATTTTAACTGGTTATATCCAATAACGAGCCTCTACATCACAGTTAAGAACTTGGAGATCTGACTAATAGTTGCAGTGAAACCACATCAGAAAGTTTCAGTTCGTAATGGTAGAGAATGAAAAACGATACACAACACTAGGCGCCACTTTTAAAGGTTCATGCAGAATACCTAGAGGATATTTGTGCTTAAAAAGTGTTAATTTAAGTTGACAGTCAGTAATTAGTTCTATAGTTTCGACCTGACAGCCACGTGCTGGAGGAAGAGTTGAATTATTTAGTGGCACTATACTCTTACAATGCAACCTCACACTGAATGCAAGCCTAAAATAAAATTAGAAGAACAAAACTTCTACATGAATCGTATGCCATGTCCATTTTATTACGCTACACAGAATTTATTTATATTAGAAAAAACTGTATTTGAAACAAATAGACCTAGTACCTACTAGGGGTTGTCTTGATCCCATGTGGATATCGGAAATGGTTCCGATATCAGCCAAAAAACGAGCATTGGATTATATTGGCCTGCATCCAAAATTTAAAAAGGGAAGCACTCTGATCCAGGATTTAGTCCGTTCCGGGATTTAATCTGACCCCACATTTCTATCGCTATCATCCCACAAGCACATCCATTGGTTAAAGAGGCAGTATTACATGTTTTCCAGGCTCAAAGTATCAGTTTGTAGCATAATCAACTAACTCTGTCACTTTGAGTTGTTATAAAAAATGCTGTGTACATCAAACATGACGTTAAGAAATTTTACTTCCTAATTTAATGCCTTGAAATTGGGCCTCTATCTCTTTAAAAATGCCTGCTCTTTCTGGAACTCCACCGTCAGGAAGTCGTCACAGCATTGCTCCTCTATTTACCCTTTAAAAACATTTTTATCCGCGTAAAAACGCTGGACTTGAGAAGTAGCTCCTATAATGAGCTCAGCAGATCCTCAGTTCCACCAGGTGTTTGCTAATTGTTGCTGGCTAGTCTTAAGGAGCTGCGAGGCGGAGTCCAGGGAGAGAGCACCTCTGTGAGGTGGAAGCTTAAAAACTACAGCTGTGAGGAGGAGCTGCATCTCAAAGGCGGAGCTAAGTCCCCCAGGTGTTTTGCACAGCTGATTGGTTGCCATGGAGATTCAAGAATTTCTCAAACATGCATGAAAGAATTAAGGCAACACTCCAAGTGTGTTTTGATGAGAGAACAATATCACAACATAATGAAAAGCTCAAAAAAGTCGACTTTACATAATATTACCCCATAATGGGTCAGTTGTTCACATACTTATTGTGGTTTGAGTAATATCACTGGATCCAACATTTTCGAACACTCCACACTACAAAATAAGTAACAAAGGTTTGTTTGTTTGATTTGTGCTGATATCGCATCAGTTCGATATCTGTATCGTACTGGAATTGAAAAAGTTGTATCGGGACACCCCTGATATTTACTCTGCTTTCTGATCTAAAGGACGTAAAGATAGCTTACTTAATTTTTTTTTAGGAAATTTCTGAGTTGAAGCACTGATGTCATCCCTCCTTGTGACAGGGAAGCCAGCCTGACTCAGAGACGGATGACCGACAGGAAGTCTCCCTGGAATCTTGGATTTTGTGGTTTGTTTGTTTTTTTTAATCAAAACTCATAAAAAAAATGTTTAAAAATTATCTTTTAACCCAAATAAATGCCTATGTCATATACTGACAGAGAGTTGAGTCATAACAAAAGCAACAATGTTGAACCCCGGAGGGGCATCTCAGCCAAACAAAGAGGTGACAACTGATGCTGGAGAGCGGCACGGCTGAAATGGATTAGAAGCCCCCCGTTCTACTGAAAGCAGGAGATGACACAGTGAAAACAGACAACTTCAATATTCAGCCCCGCACTCACCCGGGTGTATGTGCTTCTTCTGGTCTGTGACATGTTTACCGGTCGCTGAGCGTCCCCCCCAAAACAACTGACTGTCTTCACTGAAGGAGTGGGATAAAATTTAAGGAGAGCATCGGCTAGACGGAAGGTGGTGGTAGTAGTGGGGAGAGAGAGAGAGAGGAGGGGGATTCAGATTCAGATTCAGAGATGCTGCTGGAGCATCTCTCCCTCCCTCATTCTCTCTTTTCTGTTCTGTCTTCTCGCAAGGATCCCACCTTCCCTCACCGCATCCCAGGAAGCAGGAAGTTTCCGAGCCGATCCAGCCCTCAGATGATTTAAATGGCCCAGCCAAGAAAACGGGGGCAGAAAAAAAAGAACTCAAAGCAGCCAGGCTTGGTTCGGCTGTGAACGCATCAGCTGAGCGGCTTGCACTGCACTGTCCGTGTCTGCACTGGCTTCTGCAGGAGGGAGGGCAGCGTAGGCCCCGACAGAGTCGCTGGGTCCTAAAGTCTGTACTTTTGTTGTTTAAAAAAATGTTTAATAAAATTATTTATATTGATAATTTTGTCAGATTACAACCTTAAACCCTAAACTTTAACACCTCCTAATACAAGAAAAAGAAAAAAAATGACTCCGGCCCTCCAGACTTGCAGCAGCAGCAATTAGCAAACACTTGGTCTGCTGTGCTCATTATATGAACATCATGGAGAAACACTGTTGTGACAACGTTTTGTAGGCGGAGTGTCGTGAAGAGTAGGAGCTTCTTAAAGCGACAGAGGACAATTTCAAGGCATCAGATACAGCCGTGACCCCGCCTTCGATGCTTAGGTCATGACATCAATACTGATTTTTTCCCATCAACTTCGACTGAAACTTCCTTGTAATTTCCCTGTAAATAACCCATCCCCACAGCATGATGCTGCCAATGCTGTTTTTCTCAGTTAGCATAGCGAGTTTGGGGTGACGAACATAGTTAGCTTTCCACCACACGTAGCATTTTGCATGCAGGCTAAAGACTAACAGAACATACTATGTTTCCCTTTTTTAAGTTGGAAAGTTTTTAAACAGCATGAATTCCTTCACTTTAATGGATCACCAGATAAAAATAATTTAATAAAATACATAGAAGTAAGGTTTAAATATGACAAAATGTGGGGAAAAAAACCCTCACGGGGTAAGAATAATTTTGTTCAGAACCGTGCGTCTGTATTAGGGCGGCAACCGTCAAAGTAAAAATTTGATCCTAAATTTTTTAAGATCAAATTTCTCATTTAATTCCAGTTAATGTAAAAAACAAACTATAATGTAATTTTTACTTTTTTCTCCACTGCATCAATAAATATCAGTTATTTCAAAATATGATTCAATGAAGTCTCTATATGCTGTTTAGTTATATAAATCGTAGTTCTTTCAGTATGTGGCATCCTGAAGAAGCTTATTTCAAAGAGGAGCCATTTTTAGAGCAACACGTGTTTGTGGCGCTATGAATTCTGTGTCACAGTTACCCAAAAAGAAGTAATATAGTTTTAAAAAAATAATTTTTAGCATTATCACAATAGTACTAAAAAATAGAGAGACTGCACTCATGCTAGCATAAAACAGACCAATAAAGAACTTCCTACTAGGACATTTACCAAAGTTATGGCTGTCCAACAAAAATAAATCCTCAATGCAGGAAAAAAACAGTGCATCATATCTCTGTTTTCCCTGCATTGCAGTCTTCATCAAACCACTGCTAAAATTCAATTTCCTTTCTTTGTTAGCATAAGCAACAACAACAACAAAAATCAACACAGTTGGAAAAACTGGCAGCAGGCATTTCTGAGCTTGTTTGTTCTGATTCTGTTTCAGTGTTCACTGAGCATCCAGGTGAGGCTTTGTATTGTTGCTCACTGCAAGCAGATTTCATTCAGACCAAGCCTGGTGATATTGTGGCCCATCACAGAGCCAGGATTAACTCCCTTTTATAAGCACCCCCAAAGGCTGGAGCTTTTTTTTCTTCTTTTTTTTAACTCAAATGCCCTCTTTGTGCTTTGTTGTCATCTTTTTTGCTGTGGAAGCAAATGGTGTGAGCTAATCGCTAAGTGTCAGCTACTGAGAACCATAGGGAAAGAAAAAAAAAGTGCATACTGACTAAAAAAGGCTTAGTGTTGGATTCTACGTCAACGGGGCGTTCAGGGACACGAAGCAAACCCCTGCAGTCTCTTTGCACCCCTTTTATGCAAATTGGCAAAAGGCAGAACCAAAACATAGGGGGGGACGCTCCGGCTCTGCCGGAAGCAGGGATGAGGACGCGTCCCCGTCTCCCACAGAGGGAGACGGTCGGTGGACAGCTTAAGACAAAGATCTGCTTCCTTATGGAGAGAGAGAGAGAGAGAGAAAAAGACAGCTCTGCAAAACTCCACATCTCACCTCCACCAAGCCTGATGAGCAGGAACAGAGGTGACTTTAAGGGGAAACATTATGACCAGTCCGTCTGCTGGGCGGCCAGGAACACATGAGCGGCAACCGTCAAGGTAAAAATCAAGACAACTAGAATAATGAGCCTTATCTGAATAATAGGAAATTTGTATGTGTGAAACATTTTAAAAAGAACAGTAGCAGCAATATATTTAAACAGGCTGCTGGCTGATTTCATCACTATGACGACGTGTCTGCGCTCAAGACTGATGACAACAATGGACTGCAAAAAAAAGGCTTTTTTTTGCAAAATATCTCAACATCAGTGACAAACGTTCAAATCTTACCAATGATTCTCAATTGGATTTAGGCTTGAACTTTGACTGGGCCATTCCAACATGTCTAACCATTATTGTAAAAAGTAATGTTAATGCCTTATTGATGTGTGCAAAGGATGTAATGTAATATTTGTTCATCACTGCGATCAAAGTGACAGAAATGAAAACTTTACATGTAATATTTTCAGACTGTTTTTGAGTGAATACAGTGGCCTGTTAAAGTATTCACACCCCTTGAAATCTTCCTCATTGTGTCACATTATGACCACAAACATAAATATATAAATCATTTTGATTTTAATGAAAGACCAACACAGAGTGGCATACAATTGTGAAGTGGGAAGAAAATTATACATTTTCTTTAACACAGAAACTGAAAAGTGTGGTGTGAAATTTTCTTTCTAGGAATAGAAAGAAACTCTAGGAACGTTACTCTAGGAATAGAGTTATTTCTACTGCACAATTTATTTTACCATTTTGTGTTGGTCTTTCACATTAAATAGATAATAATATCTATTTAGATATTAAATAGAATAAATTAAATTAAAGGGCTATTACGCCCTTTAATTGGTTGTAAACGTTATAAAATATGGAAATGTTCGAGGGGTGTGAATACTTTTTCAAGCTGCTGTCAATGCCCAAATGTCCCAGTGACCAAAACGTGAAAAGTTACAAGAGTGTGTTGGAAGTTAGGAGGTGAGTAAAATATGGATCTATAGCAAATATCGCTATATTGTTATAAGAATTTTGTCATTGCATGTTTTTCTAGTATAGTGCAATGCTAAGCTAATGCACTCTATTGTAGCTAGTTAGTATTTTTTGCATGGAGGTCAAAAATATTAGTCTGATCTGACCAGTCCAGTTCTAGCTATTTAAACCTTTAAGTGGGACATAAATATATTAATAATTTTGATTTATTTTCAGGGCAATTCAGTAGTTTTACTGCAGTCATTTTGGACCAGAATTTAAACATAAAAAAGTAATTTCTTTAAAAACAACTAATCTTAGAAATGTAATCTAAAAAAGGCTGATTTTACTCTCTCTTTGCAATTTCATTCATTTTCAATCGTTCATTTTGCTTTTTATCTCCTTTGACAGGTAATTATCAAGATTATCTCACAGCTACTTTGTCCAACTGCTTGATTTATTAAATTTGATTTTGTGTTACACGTCGTTTATTTTGTATTCATTAGAATACAACTCAAACAAGTATATACTTTAGTTCTTTTTGATACGGAGTGCAGTGCCATATAAAAACCTTTTAGTAGCCGCACAGTCTTTAATTGCTGTAATTAAACCTGTAACTTAATGCCATCTAGAGTATTTGGGTGAAAACTGACCGTGTCTTACATCAAACTGGTGATTTTTGAGTGGCTCCATACAAATGAGGAGTTCTTCTTCTTCTTCTTCTTTTCCTTTTTTATGGCGGTTGGCAAACAACTTTTAGATGTGCATTACCGCCATCTACTGGAATGGAGTGTGGATCGGGACGCTAACTATATACACCCCCCTCAAAACAAAACAAAACAATAAAATTAAAAAAAAAAATAAAAAAATAAAAAAATAAAAATAAAAATAAAAATAATAATAATAATAAAATAACAACACTTAAATCTTTTCTATCAATTTTGTTTTCTTAAGATAATTAATTAAATAACTTATATCTTTAGAATTAGAAATTTTTCCCAAAATATCTTGTAAATTTAACTGTAATTTATTTTCTTGTAACCGGCTAACTAATTTCCTTCTCTCAACAGAATATTTGGTACAGAATAACAAAACATGTTTTATTGTCTCTTCTTGACCACAAAAATCACAACTTCCAGTTCGATGTTTTCCTATTTTAAATAAATTACTGTTTAACCTTGTATGTCCAAAACGCAACCTAGATATAACTGTTTCCTCTTTTCTATTTCGTCCCGTTCTCCTCATTGCACCAACTTTTCTTTGAATACTGTACATCCATCTACCAGTTCTATCTTCCTCCCACTGTCTCTGCCATCTTTCCTTAACCTTTTGTTTAATAATAGATTTGATTTCTTCTCTACTAAATGGAACTAATATATCAATATCACTATATTTTGAAGCTAGTTTCGCATATTTATCAGCCAACTCATTCCCTCTTATTCCTATATGTGATGGTATCCATGTAAATATAACTAATAACCCCATTGCTTGAATTCTATATGTTATTAACTGAATTTCTAATAAAAGATCCGGTCTACTATTAGCATGATTATTTTTTAATGAATATAATGAAGAACTTGAATCAGAGCATACTATGCTTCTTAATGGACGGACTTCCTCAATCTATCCTAAAGCTAAAATAATTCCCATCATCTCTCCAGTATAAACTGATACTCCATCAGTAATTCTTTTACATTTTTTAACTTTGAATTCTGGAACAATGAAAGATACCCCATTATTGCTATTTGAGTTTTTAGACGCATCTGTAAAAACTTGGACATATCCATAGTACTTACTATCTAAATATGATTGAACCAAATATGGATCTGAAATGTTTTCTCCTTTCCTTTTCTCCAACAAAGTTAAATCAACAACATTATTATGAAATAGAGACGGCAAATGAGGAGTTAAAACAGCAAAATATAAATAAATAATGTGAAGTAGATTCAATAATCGCTGTTATTTCTGATTAAATCCAACCATAGCGTGGCAGCCCATTGACAACATGTTCAAGCTCAATACTAACAGGAAGCAGGAAACTCGTTTTATTAGATATTAAATAGAATAAATGAAATTAAAGGGCAATTACGCTGAATTATTGTTAGATTCAGACGTGCCTGTTTACAGACGCGTTAAATTTGTAAATCCATTGAATCGTTACGCGTTTTTACCATTTTAACTAGCAATTACAATTAAAATATTTGCATATTTACATATTAGAATGGACATAAAACCGTGTGGTTTTATCAGCGTTCATCGCTGCTGTCAGCTGTCAGTGAGGCACTCCCTGAGCAGCTGCTAGCAGCAGAAGCTGTTAGCATGCACCGGCTGACTCACTGAAATAAAACCTGTTTAACTCCACTTGTAACATTATTTTATTATCATGTATAAATGATTGTTTTGTTTATTCATTTTACACCGACGCGTCAGCACTCCGAGTGACAGCTGCTCACTGAGTCTTACCCGCTTGCGTCAAAAAATCCGGCTTCGCTTCAGCTCCGCGTCCCTGAAGAGCTACATCCATCTATGGTTGTCTGACCGGACGGATCCGTCCTGCGGCGTCCGAGTTGATGCCTGACTCGGCCGGCCTCAGAGGAGCAGAGGAGCCCGGTGACATGTTCAACACCAAAACTCGGTGTTGCCCATTTAAGCAGAAAATATAAACACAGACAATATTTTATGTCATATTTTTTGACATATTGTCACCTTCCTAATTTTTACTTTTATTTATTTATTTTTTTTGGCCAAAGGCAATTTTGAAAAATAAAGAAAAATGAATAAGTCACTTTGAAAATGACTTATTTTAAGGCGATTACATGGTACTTATTTTCAATATTTCAAGTAGCCTTATTATTCTCTCTGCTACTTTTATCCCACTTAAATCTTTCAGATTATCAGAGATTTTAATATTAGACAAAAAAAAAAAAAATTAAATAAAGTGAACAAAAAGTCAGTTTTCACAATACATATTTTCTCATTGAAAAAAAAAAAGCTATCCAAAGCAACCTGGTCATCTGGAAACTAAACCTACGTTTAGTTATTAAACTAGTTTTAGTTACTAGGTTTAATTAGTTTTTTTTCTATATCTGGTGGTGATTCCTAAGTTGCGCTGAAGGAATTGTATTTTCGTTTCTATGCAGAATTATTTTCATTTAGCCACTCAAAGATTTTCCAAGCACAGTTATTACACCGCATCTCAATCTAACTCAAGTTTGGACTTTGACTAGGCCATTTCACACAAATTATTTTGCTTTTATGAGCAAATGTGACCTTGCAAATGTTTCTTAGATTATATTTCCTGTTACATCCCTTTCTCTATGGGATGTAACAGGATATGACATCCTCCATCCATCCATCCATTTTCTGTTCACCCTTGTCCCTAATGGGGTCGGGAGGGTTGCTGGTGCCTATCTCCAGCTACGTTCCAGGCGAGAGGTGGGGTACACCCTGGACAGGTCGCCAGTCTGTCGCAGGGCAACACAGAGACATACAGGACAAACAACCATGCACACACACACTCACACCTAGGGAGAATTTAGAGAAACCAATTGACCTGACAGTCACGTTTTTGGACTGTGGGAGGAAGCCGGAGTACCCGGAGAGAACCCACGCATGCACAGGGAGAACATGCAAACTCCATGCAGAAAGACCCCGGCCGGGAATCGAACCCAGGACCTTCTTGCTGCAAGGCAACAGTGCTACCAACTGCGCCACTGTGCAGCCCGATATGACATCCTTTCTCTGAAATAAAACCCCCAGTCGGCCTTGGCAGATGGCTGTTTGGTTCTGCTGGATTTTTCTTTTCGTTTCCTTAGAGAATTTTTTTAGCAATAAACTTAATTTGATTGCATTGTTTTACAACTAGGATCGATTTGAATGTTTGTAATTGACTCAGAATCTATCGGTATAACTGGACTGAATTAACTTAAAGGTAAATTTATCAAAATAAAACACTGTGATAAAGGTTCTGCAAATTTACACCATTCATTTAACTGAAAATGACTTAATTATCGCTCAAACATTAATCAAACCGTAATCCTGGTTATTCTTATTTTAACATGGATTTAGGCATCCAACTCAAGCTACATTTGTCCCTTTTCCTCCATAAATACCTCATTAATAGGTAATCTTAAGATGAGAAGTATCAAAATCATAACTCCCATTTGCTGATGGGTGAAATACACCTGATCCAGGGAAGAAAACCAACCTCTTACATAAAGAACAAAGTACATAAGACGTTTTTACACCTGGACACAATGAAAGATTAACGAGAGCACAGCTTGGATTACCTAAAAATGGCTGAAATGGTTGTAAAGAAAGTAAGCAGTTATTAAATAAATAATAAAATAATTATCATACCTCTCAGATATTATAGTTCAATGGCATAGGTGTCCCGATTAAGCTTTTTCACTTACGATACGATACCGATATTGTTTTGAGTATTGGCCGATACCAATATTCACCAGATATGATATCAGAACGTATCGGCCATACTTTTATTACTTATTTTGTAGTGTGGAATGGTAGAAAATGCTTGATCAAGTGATAGTATTCAAAAGAACAACAGTCAACAAACGACCAGTTTATTATTACCCAATAGGTCTGCTGCGGGATACAAGCGCTGCTGAACAGAAATCCTGGGCCGGATTGAATCCTGGAGCGCAGAGCTTCTATCGCCAGATATAATACGATACTTTTTTGGCTGATATCAGACCAATGCCAAAATCAGATCGGAACACCGTTTAAACAATGGAGTACTAAAAATGTTCTAATAAAGACCAATAGTGGTTTGCTGATCTCTCTAGTGTGTTTGTTTTACAGTAGCAAACAGTTTGCTTTCCGTGTGCTGTCCCTCGATAGCTGGAGGATAACTGAATGGTACCATCAACCCAAAAATGTTGTTGCTTCAGTCCCTTTCTTTATCCGTCTCCAAATCAAGTCTGTACTCAAACAGCGTGAAGTTCAGGATTTTAGCCGTAAACTCTGGTAAGACAAATTCTCTTATCTTCGTGTAACCCATGTGTTCGTACAGTTTCTGAGCGTCAGCCTGCACCACGGACGTGTAAAGGATGACGGCAGGGAAACCTCTCTCTCGAGTGAAATCCGCCACTGTCCGACACAGAGCCTTGGCGATGCCCATCCCCCGGTGACTGCGGCGCACCGACATGCGCTTCAGCTCCAAAAACCCGGGCGCTGTCTCGGCGGGGAGACACGCCACCGTCCCGACCACCCGACCGTCGCTCTCGGCCACCCAGAAGCACGAATTCTTCTTCTGCAGGTAGATCCCGCCGATGTTGTCGAGGTCCTTCCGGAGGGTGGCCTCTATGTATTTGTTGAACATGTAGACGACCATCTGCCGGACCGCGGCCAGGACGAGCGTGACGGCCAGGACGGGCAGCAGGAAGGACTTGGAGCTGGTAATGAGGGCGCAGAACGTGACCATGAGGAACATCTGGGTCAGCGGCTGTTTCAGGACATGGGTGAAGGATGAAGGCACGTGTTCGCTCATCCCCAAGGTGAAGAGCTCCTTGACCACCTCAGCGTCCTCATCCTGGTACTTTCTAATCTGAATGTTGGCCATGGGTCTGCTGGTCAGTGAAATGAACGAAATAAAAAAAGGTAAAAATGTGAAGAGACTGTGAATAACTTGTATACTGCAAACTATTTGATTAAAAACACAAACATTTTCTCAAGATAATGTCTACGCCTTCTTTTAAAGTTGAGTTCAGGTCTCTGGGTCATACTACAATGCATCTAATTAAGCTGCATTTCCATTAACCATAAAACTGTATAAATTGAAATTGCAAAAATCACTTAATGGAAAAACTCAAATTTTTATAAGAGTTTTTTTTAATGTATCGAAATGGACGCATTTCGCAAAACTGCCATGAAAACACTTATTTCGTGTCACACGAGTCACGTAGTCGACAGCCGGATGTTACTCCTGGCGAAAACAACAAAAAAGACAACAGAAAGTAGTAGGAGGAGGTTGACTGTTCGTTTGTTGTTTTTGTGCAGAGCCCTCACAGCATCGCGTATTGATAAACAGTTGTGTGTCATTCAAACTTACTGAATCCATCCATCTGTACCGTGAACTACAATTTCCCCAAAACGCAGCACAGTAGCTGTTCCCCAAGTGCCGTTCAAATGCCTGAATAAAATGCCGATTTCTCCTCTCATGGCTGAATTGTAAATATATTTCGTGTGGCATCCGTCTGACATGATTTGTAATGAGTTATTTCGTGAACAAGCTTATTCATGTGTGATTTTAATTTGCAAAATTGTGAGGTTTTTTTTTCTTCTCGACGAGCAGAATATAGATATTTGCGCACAATTGTAATTTACACAGTTTACGGTGGAGATTACGTTTGAAAAACTAATATAAAATATAGCATAACTGAACTGGAAGGAAGATTATAAAGTTTTCAAACCTATTAACAAATAAAACAATGAAAAATGTGGCGTTTGTATTCAGTCCCCCTTGAACACTTTATTCCAAGTTTGTCCATTTGGCAAACCTCAAGTGAGACTAAACTGAATGCTTCAGTCTGCCTGTCAATTCAGATAAATGGTCAGCAACCTTTACTACTCTAAGAGCCATTTTTGCCTTAGGCCTGGCTAATCAACCGTTGAACTGCAACAGCAACACGACTCTTTTAGAAATAGCTTGCTTTTAGAAGACCTATTATTGGAAAGCTGGTTAGGTTTTTAAAATGAGAACTATTTAAATTTTTTCAATGGGACATTCAATTTTTACACAGGATGTAAAAATGTTAAACGGTCACAGTTTGCAACCTATTAAAAAATATTACTTCTTAAACATTATATTCTTTATTTGTGTCACTTTGCATAAAAGATTTGTACACGTATCCTTTTCCTTCTACGACACTGTATTTATTTGCTAAATCAATTATCCAGTTGACAAAACATACAATGGGTCGCTGTTAGATTATAAACCAGTTTGACCTTTAACCACCCTGACCTCAAATACATGCCCTACATGACTGAAGGGTATATTTGAGGTCTGTTATGCTTCATAACAGTGACCGTAGCTAGCTGGTAAAATCCTTGCAGGCCATTTAACGTGCAAATAAAGAAGTCAGCACTGAGTCCGTTATTAAAACGGTAATAAATCTGAGTTCCGTTAACGACTGATGATAACAGACTGGCTAAGAGATGCTAACATTCTTCCTAGACTCACAGAGCTAAGAAGGATTTGACACCAAGGCTCTATGGGATTCTGCAGCGGACAAAAAAACAAACAAATAAACACAACTTCCTTACCTTATATTAATACATAATATTAATATAATTAATATTAATATAGTATTCAGATGAGATGAAAACAGAGACTGCTTCTTTCTGTTGTTAAAACCTCCTCAACGATTCCGCTGCATACCTACTTCCTCTTCTACCAATCCCACTTCAGTTCAATAATGGTGCATTCAGCGGTACTCGGAAAAACGAATACAGAAAAAGTTGCTTTGCATTTATCTTATTTCTTTTTATATAGACTGTTATTCTGCTCTCTATATGAATGTTGCCTGGATGATTTTGAAAGCTTCATGGCGTTCCTACAAAAATAAAATAATTCAGAAAGTGTTTTCGCCCTGCTGTCTGTAAACACTGCGGCACGTCCGAGGCGCTTTGAACGTCTCGGACTTGCCGAGACTTCCTTCTGTGCTTCTGATTGTTGATGGCGCATTCTCTGATAACTCGGAATATTCGATGTTCAGATGGGTCAAGCAGCGTTCAAGTTGTTTCACCTTGGTGAAACTTCACACATTTCGACCCAGAAAGTGCGCTGGTGACTTCTGACAACAAACGGGTTTTAAATATTAAACGGGCAAAAGAGTTGAATCAGTTCCTTAACCGGTTTGACTTCCCAGTTCCTAGTTACAGCCCTTCTTCCCACACATTGAACTGGGCTGTCTCCTTTTCTATTCACCTCCTACACCGGGGACTTTAAGTACCACACTGTTCCAAACTGTGCCATCTGCAAAAGTACTCAGATGATGAGGTGTGTGGAAGGGGCCCAGCAGCCCAGAAGTGCTAAAGAACGCTGCAGCAAATCCTTTCTGTCTGAGACTATCAGACTGTATAATTCATACAAAGTCTCTAGAGTTGTAAGTTTTAAATGTTTATTATTTTTTTAATGTACCGAGCAATACGTGTGTCCTTAGGACTGTCATTATATGCTCATTGTTATTTATTATTGGTTTTATTGTGTGCAATGCTGGGACAAACTAAATTCACCCCCTTTAGGGGAACAATAAAGTATTATTATTATAATTATTATAGAATAAATTTTACACCTGTAAATGACACTTTTACATTAAATTACCTTAAACCGCACCAAACACCAAAGACTGGCTCGTTAATGAATGCCAGAGCCGAGGCCCCGTGGTTTTCCTTGTTTGATTTAAGTCAGTTTATTTGCAGGTTTCTGCAGAACTTGGTGACAAGTTAAAGTGATGACAATGCAGAATATTTGTACATTATTTTCAATGAAAAGCTGCTCACCCCACACACGGTCCAGATCCTCCCCAGGCACCTGCACACACTCGCATCAACAACTAGAAGCCACCACACCCATATATGGCAGCACCACAGAGTAAATCACCAGAAAAAGAGAAAAATGGCTTCCTTACGTGATTATTGTTTACCGACATTTTTAAATACATAGATTAAGAACTCAACAACGGTAGGGGAAAACATGCTGCGTAATGGACGTTGTTTAGATAGTAACCGTGGAAAAACTTGCCACAAAAAAAGATGAAACAAACTAAGTACAAAGACGTTTTAAAGAGTTTGTCGGTTTCACTAGCTTTATTTCTCTTCCTCTAAATCAAGTCTGTACTCAATCAGAGTGAAGTTGATGATTTTCGCAAAAAACTCTGGTATAGGAAACTGCCTCATCTTCTTATAACCCATGTGTTCATACAGTTTTTGAGCGTCGGTAGCGACCATAGACGTGTAAAGAATGACGGCAGGGAAACCGCTCTCCCTAGTGAAATCCGCCACTGTCCGACACAGACTCTTAGCGATTCCCTTCCCTCGGTGACTGCGCCGCACCGACATGCGCTTCAGCTCCAGAAACTCGGGCATATTCTCGGCGGGGAGACACGCCACCGTCCCGACCACCTGACCGTCGCTTTCAGCCACCCAGAAGCACGAATTATTCTTCTGCAGGTAGGTCTCGCTGATGTCGTTGAGGTCATTCTTCAAAGATGCGTCTATGTATTGGTTGAACATGTAGACGATCATCTGCCGGACTCCGGCCAGGAGGAGGGTGACGGCCAGGACGGGCAGCAGGAAGGACTGGGAGCTGGTAATGAGGGCGCAGAACGTGACCATGAGGAACATCTGGGTCAGCGGCTGTTTCAGGACGTGCACGAAGGACGAAGGCAAGTGCTCATTCATCCCTGAGGTGAAGAGCTCCTTTACGGTTTCAGAGTCCTCATGCCGGTACTTTCGGATCTGAATGTTGGCCATGGCTCAGCTGGTCCTGAAAAGCAGAAAGGCAAAAATGTTAAAAGTGGTAAACTAGATGAATTGTAATTGCATATGGGGCACCCCACGGTTTCATCCTGGGCCCCCTCCTATTTACTATCTACATGATCCTGCTAGCTCATAAAATAGCAAGTAATAAAATTAGCTACCATAACTACACATGTACACAGCTCTGCATTACAATGCCAGGTGACCATGAACCCATTCGAACACAGAGTAGAGGCACAGAACAAATGAATGCATGGATGTACCATAACTGCCTTTAGCTGAACAGAAACAAAACTGAAGTTATTATCTTTGGACCTAAAGAGGAACGATCTAGAGTCAGCACACAGCTTCAGTTATTACAGCTAGAAACTACTGATCAGACCCGAAATCTGGGCGTAGTGATGGACCCTGACCTGAACCTTCAGAGACACATAAAGACAGCTACAAAGTCGGCCTTTGTAACCTTAAAGGGCTAAAGTTGCTGTTCGTGTTCTCACTAAAACTAGGAAGCTAGCTCACATCAACCCAGGTCTGCAGTCCTTTCATTGGCTCCCTGTAGAAAATAAACTTTTAAATACTTCTGTTGGCTTATAAATCACTGAATGGCTTAGCACCACAACACATTCAAGACCTGTTGTCGTCGCATCAACCTTCCAGAAGGTCTGCATCCCCAGAACCAGAACCAAACGCAGAGAAGCAGCATTCAGTTCGTAGTGAAGGGAAACTGCAATGGCTTTCTCTCAGCCAGCTGACAGCTAATGCACAGCAACAAGTGGGGAGGGGCAAAGCTCCCTTCACCAATGCATCAGACCGTAAAAAACTTGAACTAGCAGCAAAAAACCTGACGGACCACAAACTACCTGCCTGAAAATATGCTTACTGTAAACACACTTCTGGCGAGAGTTTGGCTGTCATCTCTCAAGGTAACAAAAACAACTTCTTTTTTTTCCAACCAGCTGTTGGAAAAAAAACTTATTATGAAAATAAAAGTTACTACAAGGCAGTAAATGCACTTTTTTTAACTGCGTGATAGCTTAGTTATTTAATTTCTTATAACATGGGATTAAAATTGGTCAAAGCTTTAGGTTTGTACATTGTCTAGCATTTACATTAACATGGTGTGTTGTTACAGAGCCAGAGGTCAACAGAAATCATAACTTTTCCCTTGCAATCATATATACAGTGTCATCATCATCTCGAATGTAGAGAATTGAATAAATTTACTTTGTTGCTTTTTGACCAGAAGTGACCATATAACGTCACTGTGTGATGAATGATGAGAGTAAAATGATTTAAACATAGGAACTGAAATCGCATTTTACCCATGATGACCTCCAGCAACATCCCTCGCGCTGACCACATGAGAAGAGGTCGTGATGGTTTCTAACCAGATTATTAGCAAACTAGTCAAAAACCAGCAGCGTTAACTTTCCGCGTAAATTCGTGTAATCCTCATCAAACCACGAGTCAGATTATGCACTCGGCTTTTCCTTTAGGAAATGACAACAGTCAGAATAGCTCGCAGTAGCCAGCATCAATGCTAACCCAGAAGCTGCGACGTCGTTGTGAGGTTTAGAGGAGCGACAAAAGCAACAAAGGAAGATAACACAAGGTACCTGCTTTTGTGGTGATGCCCAAATATGGTGTTTAAAGTCTCTTGCAGCCGAAGTCTGCTCCAAGTGAACTGCGCGCTTCCACAGACAGAGAAGTGGACTTTCCGGATCTTACGTCAACGGGGGAGCCATGTTGTGAGTGGCACAAAAAGCGGTACAAACTGTTGGGTTTTGTTCCGGAGTTTAGGTCAAGCTGTGGGACTATCTGGTGTTTCTAATGTTCCGTGTTTTATCATTGTAGTAAATAAACTTTTAGAAAAAAATACGCGTCGTTCAAAAAATGTATTCTACGTAAAGAAAAGTACAAATAACCCCTAAATTAGAACTTTAACTAAAGAGCCATTGCTGTTTGCGCCTTAAGTTATTCATATAAAGCGTTATAAATTTTTTTTTTCACATCCATTCCTTCCATTTTCTTTTGACAAAATTAACTAAATACATTTTAAGTTTTGTAACTACAACCAAATTTTACCAGATGTCCAGGGGTAGAAACCTTAGTGTCATCTGCAATTTTGCTTTTAAGGTTTGATTTGCACACTTCTGACATGATGGGGTTACCATGAATGTCATTACCTTCTGTCTCACTTAATGCCACAGTGGCTATGCTGCGTATTAGGACCTTTGCTTCCTCCAAAGATTGCAACTTGACCAGCTGTGCCATTGAACGCACGTAGATGTCTTTCACCCAATGAGGTTTTTTCCTCAAACAATCCCACTGGGATTTTGATCAGGTGTGCCACATCCACTCGGATGAAGCATGGGGGTAGTTCGCTGCATTTGTTTTAACGCAGAACACCGAAGCACTCATTTACATAGCTCTTCAAATCAGACAGATGTGGGGAAGCCTTAACTAAAGCACCAAGTAAAGGTAAAGAAAAATCTGAAGTGGCCTCTTTTGGACTGGTGCTACAGCGCGAATCCATTCTGACAGCCATCTTGTGATTGCCTGGGCATCATGTCTCTCTGACAGCATTTGAACCACAGGGATGTGGGAGTTGTCGCTTCCTGTTGAAACTCCTTGATACAGGAAGATGTGTCCAGATAAGCCGTTTTGCCTGACAGGCTTTTTTACAACTGAGCCAGTTGCATCAAAAGCAACAGTAGGGTGTTTCTCTGTCTGGCACATCATCATTTGGGTAGGACTCCAGTAGTGACAGAAGAATTTGTCTAATCCAATGTCACCAATACTTCCACTGTGAGGACAACTATATTTTATTGCCTGTAGTGACAAGATTGGGTTTTTATGAGCCATTTCAGATTCACGTTGCTCTTGTTGGTTGCTAAATTTGGTAGATGACTTGGCTCCAGGTCTCCAAAGTCCATCAGTTTTCCTGCCTGTGATGCTCTCCACACATGTGGCTGCAGTCTACCTTCACAAAGTTCTTTTTTAACTTTTGCACGCAGTCTTCCAGACAATGGTCTCTTTGAAAACCCCGTGTGCAGGGATTCATCCGTGTTTGCCATCACACACCGAAGCACCATTGGGCACTGCATGTCTGGTTCCTTTTCACATGTAATGTACAGTTGACCCCTTGCACTCTTTACAGAAACCTCTTATTTTTATGAAGGACGACACCTGGTTGGGACACCTTGGCTCTTTTAAATGTAAAAGTGCAAGAACTTTTAATTTTATTCCAGATTCCCTGGTTCACAACATGAGTCCATGTGCCTCTCTTCAAAACGGTGTATGCCCTTTTTTCTAAACATGTCCTTTTTGTATGTGACTCTCTCTGGAATCATATGCATCCACTCTTCAAATGGGAGCTCCACATTAAAAGTTTTATTGCCTTTGTTTTGTAAAGGAGACATTTGGACCTTTGGTCAAAAGGAGTGTCACTCTCACTGCTATCTGTTCCCGTCATGCTCTTTGGTGTTAGCTTTTCACCAAGTTGTTTACTGAGCTCTCCCCATATACCATCACTTGGAGTTGCAATGTTGCCATTTCTTATGACTGTGTTTTTTGAAGCACACAGGACTTCAGTTATAGCTTTTTGGGAAACTGTTGGGTAAATCGTATTTTTAGTAATTATCAAATATTCGTTGTATCATGTAGCCTTGTAGTTACATTTAGATAATGTTTACTTATATGCTCTTATTCTTTTACTCTTAGTATAAGTAATGTTTCTGTGTGTTAAATAACTTTGATTCCTTCCTAAAGGACTCCCTGGGAAATAGAGGTGTTAGTTGTTCCCAGCTGAGTTTTACAACCCTGGAGGAAACTCTGCTTTGTTCTTTGTGCTACAAAGCCGTTGCTTTGAAGCTATACAACGTGTCCCATTCGACGCCGTGCCTGGAGCAAGAAGGATTTAGATTGTAGATAACATGTGTTTAGTTAGTGATTATCATTTAGCGCTGCAACTATGTGAATTGTTTTCCCCTCCACCATTTTAGAGTTGCAGCGCCCCGTGTGGCAGGGTTCCTAAAATCAATAAAACAGAGGAGCGGGAGATGTGTTTTTCAGAGCGGTAGGAGATTTGTAACTGAAAGCACATCTCTGTCCGTTCTCCTCGCGAGAACAAAGAATTTAACTCTCTTGTCTTTCCTATGTTTGTTTAAATTGTTTTAATAGGTATTTAGACCTGACAGAAACCAATTACTTCTTTGGCATTTGTTTAGCAAAATGATAATAAAAAATAAATCCTGTTAGTTAATTATGTTGAAATATTTCAAATATGGCAGAGAATCAATAGGTTATAACTGTCATTCGGTATCTTCAAGCTGCAGTATGTAACTTCCGTATTTGTTCTAAATGCCACTATTTTGCATTACAGTATGTTACAGACAATCTGTGAAAATCAAAATAAGTACTCCTGTGTCTTCTCCCAGTGCTCCCACATACATGTACATGCATATATATCCATTCATCCATCCATTTTCTAACACCCTTATCCCTAGTGGGGTCAGGAGGGGTGCTGGTGCCATTCCAGCTGAGGCGGGGTCACCTGGACAGGTCGCCAGTCCATTGCAGATACACACACACACATTATACAAATCAACTCATTATATATATATATATATATATATATATATATATATATATATATATATATGCCATTTTCTCTGTCTTTCTTCTCAGCCTGCAACCTGCCTGTTGATGATGTGTGCTTAATTGTGTTTTATTTTACAGATGCTGCTGCTGCTGCTGGGGATTTCTTTAAGGAGGAAGATGACCAGGAAATGGTCACTGTGGCCTCACAAGTTGAGGAGCAAGGATCAAGGCGCTCATCGACGAGCTGGACTGCGAGAGCAGGAAGGACACTGTGGGAGTGCCGCTGCTGGACCACGAGCGCATCCAGCAGGTCTGGCTGGACCAGCGGCGACACATCGCCTGCATTCAGGACCCAGAGGGCTTCCCCCTCCACCTGAAGACAGGGACCCTCAAGAAAGGTGGTGTGGAGCTCTGCTGCTACCGCTGAGCTTGTGGCTCCACCTCCCTGGAGTCCTTCCACCTCCACCTCAACCGCTTCATCCCAGGTAGCCCATTAATATTTTAAATGTTTTTTAATGTTTCCTCTCTGCTTCTCTCCTCTTGTTTTAAACTGAATACATTTCCTTTGGGCCCTGCGACAGACTGGCGACCTGTCCAGGGTGTACCCCGCCTCTCGCCCGGAACGTAGCTGGAGATGGGCACCAGCAACCCTCCCGACCCCATTAGGGACAAGGGTGACCGGAAAATGGATGGATGGATGGACATTTCCTTTGGACTGCAGGGACCAGCGCCAGTGCTGCACACTTCCAGGCCTACCTGCTGGAAGGCCTGATGCGCTGGAACCAGAACCGGATGGAGGAAGCTGTTGGGGGAGCCGCCGACTTGAGGATCTACGGCAGCGTCGAGAGGGAGGCGCTGGACAGACTCAGCCGGAAGGTCCTCAAGGCTCCGCTGGATGAGCGCTACCGGCCTCACGGGGCGTACACGGGTCAGAAATGATCGCTGTTGACTCAGAAGTGTTGACCAAAACTCCAACAAGACAAACGATTACACAGCTGTATGTTAAAGTGCAACAGTTTATTTATTTGGGGTTTTTTTATGTTCTCAGCTCTCAGTAAAGTTATAGTACAAATACAAAAGCAGCACATTTAATTTAAATTCCACTTCAAATACCACTTTTTAAATGTACTTTGTAAGTAAAAACTACACTTCTTTCAGACTGAAAGAGTTAAATGCAATGTTTTTTAATAAAAATTTTATGAAAATGTTTTTCAGCACAAAGGCCAGCGATGCCTGCTTCAAAGTTTAACTATGTAGTATCTGAAAGTTTTCTCACATATCAATCTCACCTATTTAGAAAGCTTGTGTATTTTTTATTGTGATTTTTTGTTTCCAGTGTATATTACTAAATACACTTGAACTTAATATACCATTGCTTATAAGTGGAAGTGTGTTCTTCTGTGAATAAATGCTGTTCACAGAATCAGTGAACTTTGACCCCTGTGGGATTTCAGGCTAGCCTTTGTGAGGTCAAAGGGCAGCCTAACACAGGTGCAGTTACACTGAGGTGTCAGAAGGCTTAAGTTCTCATAGGTTCGTATTACTATGTAGGTAGATATTGTGACTTTGATTTTATTTACATATGCCTTTTGCGCTCTGAACTTAATTTAAACTGATACATATTATAAACTATACATAATAATCAGTAAAATGTTTGTAAAGGTGGAACAATAGAAAAAATACTAAAAAATCCACGACGCAAAATTCCGACGTAGATTCTGCGCTTCTGTGAGCGGCTTCACAAAGTGGCAGAGGAAAGTCGCGACCCACAAGGTCGCGTCTTCGAGACCCTGAGATAAACAATTTCAAACCTATAAACTACAATAATGTGCTAAAGTGCGATCTAAGCATCCTCCATTCACTACTCCATGAAAAATCGGCCCCGTTTGCGTCGTTTTTGCATGAGCGGGGGGAGCGAAGTAATCCAAAGTAAGCCCCCTCTACCAGCCAATTGGTGCGCGCTTCATGTACCGGTGGGCCTTTGGCTTACTTCTTTTTGACACTATTTTCACTCCATATACTTTCGACCAATCACCTTCCACCTTCTGGACATTTAAACTTTGTTGACGACAAAGAGCTAGGATCATTACGTCGGTAACTCTTTGGAATACTTTGGCGAAAGGTAAGTTTAAATATATTTTTCAGGTTTATCCAGCCGAAGTTACCATAACATTGCGGGGACGAGAAGGACAGTAATTCTATGAATCACCGCAAATGGGGGCTTCATATTTGATTTTGTCTACCCTGCCAAAAAAAAGAAGAAAAAATACAAATTGCACTTATTTTTGTAACACGATTGTTATCAAAATTATCAAAGTTCATTTACTTGTGAGTTTATTTGAAAGGTTATGTTTTCATATTATTATTTTGTTTAATCAACGATTACACCAATATGTGTTGTTTCTTGTCATCAATAATTGTGTTACATTTTTTAATATCAAAAACAATGTATTTTTGTCCGCCTATAGTAACGCGTTGTTTTGTCTTGCTTTCCAGACGGTGTGGGCAACATAACGGAGCTAAACATGATCATATTCTACATTACTTCATAATGAATGATATGAATGTGGTATTTCTTCAGAGCATGCTGAGTGAAAAAAAAGTCATAAATCCAGTGTAATGATAATATAATGTTATTAATTAAAACAATATTTATATTTAATTTTTAATTCTTTTATCTCTCGTCAAGATGGCGCCGGCGCAGCTGGCTGCCTGCAGACGCAGCTCCCGTCGTGTGTGTTTGTCTGTGTATATTTGCTGTAACCGATTAAGGATCCGTGCTTGAAGAACCCATGGATCATCAGTTGGGCTTTCCACAATGGCTGGATGTGGTTCTGTTCTCCGTGTTCTTCTGCTACTTTTTATACTCTTGGTTGCGGAGAACCTCTCATTGTTTGCTTGCGTGAACGGCTGATTGCGCTGTGTGGGCCTCTGCTGCTGCCCGAAGACGGGCCTGTGGTCCCGGAGGAGATGACGGGGCTGCAGGTCTGGAGTTAAACGGAGGTGGAGGAGGGGACAGCGCATTTAAGGCCAGCGGTACCGGCGATTATTGTGGGGAACCTGAGGTCTTTGGTAAATTGGACAGACGAACTCACGGCGCTGGTTGGGACCCAGAAGGAGTACTGGGAGTGCAGTATCTTCTGCTTCACGGAAACCTGGTGGCACTCGCTTATTCTGGACTACAGCGTGGAGGTCCCTGGATTTTCCTTGGTGCGGGGGGACAGGGACTTTCCCAAGAGTCGGAAGAAGAGGAGCAGCGGGATTGCACTTTATGTGAGTGAGAGGTGGTGTAATCCCGGTCATGTTCATGTGAAGGAACAGATTTGTAACCCGGACATTGAACTTCTGGCTGTGGGAATGTGGCCGTGCTATTTACCAAGGGAGTTTACGTCCGCCATTTTGATCGCTGTTTACATTCCCCCATCAGTTGATACAGCTGTGGCCTGTGATGTCATCAGCTCTAACGCAGCCAAACTCCAGACTCAACACCCGGACGTTGTTATTGTGTCTTGTCTCTTGTCTCTATGCTGTAACTGCGAAGTAATTTCCCTGCTGGGATAAATAAAGTACTTCTATTCTATTCTATTCTAATACTTATTTATGCTTTTTCCCTGCCAGAACATGCATGCACATCTGGTTCGACGTAGAACCCCTCAGGGTCGACTCCTCATGGGGCCAACTGAGGAGGCAAACTGGAGTGAAGGTGCTGTGGCAGGGAGGGCCTGGCAAGGAGGAGGTTCTGGCTGCCCTTTCAAATAAAGGCCACTAGATCCATTAAAACTTAAAAAAATAAAAAACAAGGCATTTATCAAATCGTGCATATCTTTCAAATCAAGCAAAAAAAACAAAAATCAACTGAATAACTTTTACTTCATTGTTTGTTTATTAATTTTGCCATAGAAAAACCAGCAAAGCTCCTATTTGCTTGTTTGTCCATGGACAAACTCCTTAACAGTCAGCCGGCAAAAAACTGAGAAGGAGGCTCTGTGGGAGGAGAGAAAAGCGCTTACTGGCGAGTCAAAGCACCTGAATTTTATTACAATGTACAATCATAAAAATTTTTTGTTTATTCCATTCATCCATATCTATCTAAGGGGAACACACTCACACCTAGGGAGAATTTAGAGACCAATTAAATCTTACCTTACAACTTAAAACTATGAACAAAAGGACTTAAAAGATAAGTAAACAAAAAAATCTAAATCAAATCTATATTCAGAGGTATTTAAGCTGTACAATCATCCAAGTAGCAGTTTCCAAATGTCTCCGTTTTGTCCCCTGGGGAAACCGGGTTCCCGCGGGCACCGTGTTGGTGACCCCTGTTTAGGATCAATAAAGTATTTTTGAATTGAATTTTGAATTTGAATTTTTCTTCCAAACCATGCTTTACGACAGAGAGAAGTTTTCCCCATTTGAAGGTCCGAAACTGAAAGCAGAAATATAATGTCACACCAGCAGTGAAAGTTTCAAAAATGTCATTGTGAACTTAGACTGGTTGGCCAGTAGGGGGCAGCATAAGGAGTGATAAACATGACAACGTGATACTTGTGTGGCAGTATGCCCTATGGGCTCTGAACGCGTCACACAAGTGCCTGAATTTAATTGGTTGTGGCGCTGTCTGTATATACAGGGCCCTCCCTCACCTGGTAGACATCATGTTTTCCTTCCGGTTCACACCTCGCTGTTTGCTGGCGCTGCACACCAGCCGCTTACTAATGCGCTCTTGAATGATGCGCTTAACGACGCACTAATCGCTGATCGATCCTTCTTGTGGTAAGAAGCTTCTCACACCCTTAATGTCTGTTAGCCTAGCCTTAGCTAAAAAGAAGTTGGTTTCACAGTGGAAAAAAAACGATTCATCAAATTGTGCATATTTTTCAAATCAAGCAAAAAGAACTGAATAACTTTTGATTCGTTGTTATTAATTTTGCCGTAGAAAACCCCCCAACAAAGCTCCTGTTTGCTGTTTGTCAATGGACAAACTCCTCAACAGTCACCTGGCAAAAAACTGGGAAGGAGGCTCTGTGGGAGGAGAGCAAAGCGCTTACTGGCGAGTCAAAGCATCTGAATTTATTAGGTCTCTATATGGCGATTAACATAAATCATTAAAAAAAATTTTATTTTCCATTCATCCATTTCTATCTAAGGGGAACACACTCACACCTAGGGAGAATTTGGAGTGACCAATGAACTCTTACCTTGTTGTCATGTTTTTGGAATGTGGGAGGAAACCGGAGTACCCGGAGGAAACCCACGCATGCACAGGGAGAACATGCAAACTCCTACAGTAGTTATGGGAAGCGAACCCACAACCTTTCGACTGTAAGGCAACAACCTTACGGACTGAGCCACTGTGCAGCCCGCTATAGAATGGCGCTACTATTAATATATCTCTTAGCATTTTGACGTCATCTGCGTTCTCGGCTGACTACATTAGCAACCGGGTTCCCATGGGAACCGTGTTGGTGACCCCTGTTTTGGATCAATAAAGTTTTTTTGAATTGAATTTGAATTTTTCTTCCAAACCACACTCACACCTAGGGAGAATTTAGAGACCAATTAAATCTTACCTTACAACTTAAAACTATAAACAAAAGGACTTAAAAGATAAGTTAAAAACAATCTAAATCAAATCTATATTCAGAGGTATTTAAGCTGTACAATTATCCAAGTAGCAGTTTCCAAATGACAGAGAGAAGTTTTTCCCATTTGAAGGTCCGAAACTGACATAGTTAATAATGAAAGCAGAAATTTAATGTCACATCAGTCGTGTAAGTTTTAAAAATGTCATTGTGAACTTAGACCGGTTGGCCAGTAGGTGGCAGCATAAGGAGTGATAAACATGACAACGCGATACTTGCTTTACCTGCATTATTTGTAGTCCGATTTCTCTGACGCACCAGTGCGTGCGTTCGTCAATGAAAGTCATGGAAACGACGTTAGCGTCCTCAACCCTATAAATGACGCTGACCTTCTGAGTTCTTTCCCCTTTGCGACGGGACTTTTGAGAGAGACACCTGAAGGAGCCTTTACAGCCTCGGAAGGTTTGAGCTTGTTGAAAAGTCTGCTGTGCAAAACTTGTTAAAGAAGCGCTTGCTGAAATACGCACTTGCTGAAGAAGCCCGTGGATAAGAAACCTGCGAAAGACGGTTCCTGGCCAGGAGAAGCACCAACAGGGTGACCGGCTGGAAGGTTAAAATCGTTCTTTTATTTTTAATAAACGAAAGCAAGTTATTACTAAGACATTAGTGACTTGTTTAGTTTATTTTGTGTGTGTGTGTTTTAAAGAAATACTGACTGCTGTAGAAAAAAAAGACTAGTAGCATTCTTTGCTAGCATAGATCGTTCTTAACTAATGAGGCTTTTTCTGAACTGAATTTCGCTGGAAATGTCAGGAATGTTAAACTGTGGTGTAGTGATTTATGAAATATATGTATTTTACTTAATTATAGTCAAATCAGTTAAATTAACGTCAAATTTCTGGAAAATTAGTATGGGTTTTGACCGTTATTTTTTGAAAAATGCCATGATAAACATTCAGTTTCCATGGATACGCTAAATGAAATACGTTAAATATTTAATATTAGGTTTTGACCGTTATTTTTTGAAAAATGCCCTGACAAACATACTTGGTTTCCATGGTAATCACATCAGACTAGCGGTTTATTAGGACACTCGAAGACGCTTTGCATAAAATTTCCATTCATGCACACGTTCACACACTGATGATATTAAGCTAATGGATTGTAGCCACAGATGTTATATCGTGCCAGCAATAAACTCCAGCTAAAGGTGGGAGAAGTGTCTTGCTCAAGGACACAACGACAGACGCGGACCATTGCAGAGCAAACTCCTACCACTGTTGCCCCAGTAATAAGCATTATAAGTGTGTGTGTGTGTGTTTGTTAATGATAGAACATTAATAGGCAATGAATCGTGTATAGACATACAGTAGTTATCATCAATTAAAGCTGATTTTAACAAAGAAAATAAGGATTTCTTTGTAAAAAAAAAAATAAAAAATCAGCTTTGATGACTTTGGTGTTCAGTTTTTGGAAATTAAAACTCTCTGTCTAGGAAAATATAATTGCATTTTTGGGGTGCAACGTATTTGTGAGTTAATTGAATTTGTTTTGTGATTTATATGCTAGTTATTTGAAATTCTGGAAAATTTCAGTAATGCTGACTGGAGTTGTTTTGGTTTGAAAAAATGTTTGTAGTCTCCATGGATACATTGAATAAATAACACACAACTTTATTCTTAGAAAAATCTTTAAAGAACAATCAATGTGTACCTTGATTTCACAAAGTAACTCAATTATTTAGTTTATTGTAATTACTCAAGACCAGAAAAACAGTGTTTTGCTCCATGTTTGAGGCATCATGCACACATAAGGGATGCAGATTATTATTTTAATGATTTTGTCTGGCTTATCTCCAGACAAAATATAATGGCCATTTTAACACTGGATATGGATTTCTTAACCAAATAAACAGTTTTATTTTTGTAGGAGGGAGCCCCTGGAAACGGAGGAAAGGCCACTTATGTTGGCCTGTTTATTTAGATCCCCAGTCTTTAAACTTAATTAATTTTACAGGTTTACATTTCTGCTGTTGGCTATTTGTGGGAGTATGAAGGTAGTACTGATGAGGTGTCAGACTTGCTGTCTTTGTGATTGTGAAAAATTGTGGAGCTCAAAGGAATTTAGTTTGATTAACTACAATTAACATTTTGGTAATTTACAAATGCAATTGGAAACATATATTTCTAAACTTTGATACTTTTAAAGTATTAAAGTTGTGTAAGCAGTGACTTAAGTGTAATAATTATGAATGGATCACATATCTTATCCCTGGCTATTGTTAAGAATGATCAAATGTACCTGAGCATCAAAGATTTGTGAGGATGGGTTGTTATATAAAGGTAAACTGAGTAACTTGTTGCAGTCTTATTTTATTCACACTTATGGCACAGTCTAAGATTACAGGTGTTTCATTAGCTATTAAGACATTCTAAACACAGTGTATAGCTCTTTAATTTATGTTTCCAAATGTTTAATAGTTTATGGTTAGGGATGAATTGCCAATAAGTCTAAATTTGATTTGTTGTCTTTAATGATTGATTGGTACCAAGATGAAGCTGCAAGTTCGTTTGTCTGAGTGGCGATGCTCCATACATGTTTGATCATTGAGTTTTAGAGTGTGTTCTGGTTTTTATGTAAATTTGTATTTTTTGCTGTTTTTTTGTGACTAAAGATAAGCTATATTTGTTTTATCTCTTAATTCCCGTCTTTATTGTATAATCAAATACAATGGCATAGCAATAATATTGTTAATTAAATATATTCAAGAAAAACAAACACATTCACAAACCTGGGTTATTGTATTGTTGGTATTTAGTTCCCTCAAAACATTGCTTTGGACTTTTGTGAAGGTCTAGATCCTGAATTATAGCTTTTTTTGCTTTGTTTTTTTCTTTGCAGCTCAGACCATGGCGCTTCCAGCAGATGGATCCCCAAAGTTGGAGGGACTTCCAGACAATGGTAAGGAACACGGTAAGGTGTGGTCAAATGAAACCGACATGGTTTCTGAAGACTACGGAGAGGGGTTGAGGTGTAGTTCACCTCCGCAGTCTGTGGACTGTGCTACCAGCTCCAGTGGTAGCTCTACTACCAGCTCCAGTGAAGATGAGGTAGGTAATGCCTGTACTATCAGCTCCAGTGGTAGCTCTACTACTAGCTCCAGTGGTAGCTCTACTACTAGCTCCAGCGGTAGCTCTACTACCAGCTCCAGTGAAGACGAGGCTAATAATGAAGATCAGGATGACTTTTATTCCAGACTTCGGGTTGTCCAGGTCCTTGCACCAAACATTAAATTCCTGTGGGGCATAGGAGTGCTTAAACAGTCATTGAAACATCTCAATTCGAAGCTTGATCAGCTGAGCTCCGCTGTGGACCGTGGCAGTGCTGCGTCGCTGCGCTCTGAGATTCTTGAGATTCTTCCCCCAAATTTCAAATACATAAAAGACATTGGGGTAGCTGAGAAGCCTGAAGAAGACACGGCTCCTTGTACTTCACTTGAATTCACGTCTGGACTTGACAAACAGGAAGAGCCCATTTTGCGTCCAGAGAACTCCAGACCTATTGGCACCTCGCAACACCATCAGGTAGGTTTGGAAGAGGACGGGGCTTCTTTGACTTCTGGCCGCGCCAGGAGCATTACACAGAAGGTGGATGCTGCGAAGGAGGACAACCCACCATTAAAGCTCAGTTCTGGTACAGTGCTTCCTTCCAGCTTTGACAAACCGGAAGAGCCCATTTTGCGTCCAGAGGACTCCATTCCTATCAGTGCCTCGCCACAACCTCTGGCAGGTTGGAGAAATTTAGTGACTTTTTGCCGTGCCATTAGAATTCCAAAGAAGGTGGTTGATGCGAAGGAGGATGACACACCATCCAAGCCTAGCGATCGGGTAGGTTCGAAAGAGGACGTGACTCATGCGACATCTGTGACTGGCATAAACCGAAAGAGGACAAACGACAGTGATGCTGAAGAGCAGCCCCCAGGAAAGAGGACCAGGGACACTGTTGCTAAAGAGGAGCCCCCAGCCAAGAGGAGCAAGGACACTCTTGCTGAAAAGGAGCTCCCTGCCAAGAAGACCAGGGACAGTGTTACTGAAGTGAAACTCCCAGCCAAGAGGACCAGGAATAGTGATGATGCTAAACAGGAGCCCTCTGCCAAGAGGGTCAGGGAGAATCAAACTGAAGATGTGCTCCCCTCCAAGAGGACCAGGGACAGTGTTGCTGAAGAGGAGCCCCCAGCCAAGAGGACTAGAGACACTGTTGCTGAAGAGGAGCTCCCAGCCAAGACGGCACAGTAGTATAATGAAGATCCCATTTGGGACGAGGTCCTTCAAAGTATCGGCAGAAGGATGGCATGGAGATATGGTAAAGAATGGGAGGACGAGCCCATTCCATCAACCCCTCTGTTCATTCCATACCGAAAGACAGACCATGAAGATCCTATTCTGTTATCCCCTGTCCTCAGTCCCTCACCAAGGACAGCGTGTGAGGATACTGGTCTGTCATCCCCTGTCCTCAGTCCCTTGTATAGAATGGCGCATAAACTTCCTGTTTTGTTATCCCCTATCCTCAGTCCCTCACCAAGGACGTCGTGTGGGGATCCTGGTCTGTCATCCCCCGTCCTCAGTCCCTCGCATAGAATGCCACGTAAACGTCCTGTTTTGTCATCCCCTGTCCTCAGTCCCTCACGAGGGACGATGCAAGAGGATCTTTTTCTCTCATCCCGTGACGTCAGTCCCTCACCATCGACGCACTGTGAAGATCCCGTTTTGTCACCCCACGTTTTCAGTCCTTCACCATCAACACACTGTGAAAATCCAACTTTGTCATCCCCTGACTTCCGTTTCTGGATGGAGACTGAAAAGGACATAGAAGAGGAACCGACACCTTCAACATCTGGTGGAACTACAGCAAGAGTGAGTTCCAAACACGTGTGGTTTAGACCTCGCTACGTTTCAAGTGACTCTGATTAGATTGGGATCCGTAAAAACTGAGGACCTATGTGGGAAGTCACATTAGGACATATCATCATTTCTCTGTTTTTTTTTTTTTTTGTTTTATTAAAGCCAATGGATTTCTAGCAAGCCTGTGGAAGCCTTAGGTAGCGCGTTACACCGGGGCTTTTCTTTATCCCGCTGCTAGATGTAGCATTTTAGATGTTGAGGATTCTGGCAGGACTCAGGAAGCCTTAGGTAGCACCTTGCACCGGAGTTTTCTTCGTCTTTGTGTCTTCCTCTCATCTTCCCCATGTTTCAGGGTGAAATAGCGGTTCTTCCCCACGCGGTGCTCTCCGATATAGTAAATTATTCTATTCTGTTCCTCCACTAATCCACTCTCCAAGGTTTTAATCTTTCAGGTTTTAGCTGCTCATCGCTGGATCCTTTCGTCGTCGTCCATGTGGTTCCTGTCCTTCTGGACCCCTTGTTTTTCACACTGCTTGTAAGTTTTTCCACATTCACATGATACTGCTTGCCTCCTACTGGTGGTGGGGACCATCAGCTTTACTAAATCAAAATAGAAATAGAAGTTATTAGTAATTTACAAAGTGCTCAACCACATAGAGTTAAAATTTACATTAAGTAAGGAATGCTTGCCTGACAATACGTTGTATCAGAAACCAAATTAAAGCATCAGGACAATAAGAAATTAGAAGACAAAGGAGAACATAGACAGAATTTATGATTGAAGGATTTAATTAAGAGCTTTTATTCAGAGAGACACTAGAGAACAGGATCAGAGGAAAGGAAATGGAGAGCATGTGGAGTAAAGTTTTATGTAGATAAACTATTAATCTCATGAAACAAATAGTTTATATGGCCAATAGCATGTTCATGTGTTACAACACAGAAAAATCACAAAAGAAGAATAGACATTAAAAAAATACTCGACCCAATTTCAGGCTTCTCAGATTTCTGATTCTCTGATCATCCCAGGTTGGATCTCCTCCGCCTGTAATCCTCCACCTTCAGCACCACCAGTCAGGTGGAGGAAGATAAGAGAACCCAGTTGACAAAAAAAAGTAAGAAAACTTATTTTCATTTTAAATATGGATGAAATTGAGCTCAAATTTCAAAATTGTTCTTCCTTCTGTCCACCTATATTCTATTTGTTAACCCTGTTGTCTTTTCTCTGGATTTCATTTCTACATCAACTCATGTCACATGACATGAGTTGACCAACAATTAAAGCAGAAGACCAGCGCCGCCTGTAATCCTCCACCTTCAACACCACCAGTCAGGTGGAGGAAGATAAGAGAACCCAGTTGACATAAAAAAGTAAGAACATTTCTATCTACGCAACATAACTAATCATTTCAAATATAGCTGCAGAGAGCTGAGCTGAAAGTTAGAAGCTGTCTGCTGTTCATGCATATTTTCCTCCTTAACTTTATCTTCTCTCTTTATTTCATTTCTCTGTGAACTCATGTGATGACTGGAGTTGACCAACAATTAAAGCAGAAGACCTGCTCCACCTGCTGTTCTACTGGTTGGAAGAGATTGTGGGAAAGGTGAGGACATGATGATGACTTTGATCAGAAAGTCTCTTCCAATAATCCGTGCTTTAGACAGAGATTAAGGAATGTGTGTCTGATCATGTGATGATTCGCCAGCATCACTGGACCAATCAGGCGAGAGAAGACAGAGAGGACTGAGGACTAAAACGAAAATACTCTGCCTGCCAAAAAAGGCAGACGATCCAGTGGCCCCAGGTTTACACACCATCTGCTGGTACTAAATATATTTTTTACAACCTTAACTTTTCAGCCATTCTATAGTTGAGATTATTTTCTTAATTATCCAAGAATTGAAACCTTGGTTTTCCTTCCTGTTAGATCATATAAGCAAAAAAATAAACAAATTTTAACGTGCAAAAAGTTTATTTACAGTGAGCAACGCTAAAACACTTTTATACATACAGTGCAGTAAACAGTTCTCATTAAATTCCCCCCCGTTGTGACAGGTTTGAGGCAGACCGACCGCTGGGGAGATGGACCTCACCTGACACCATTACTCTGGATGTAACAGGTAGGTGAGCAGAAACTGAAGCTGCTGAGACATCTCAGCAAAGTTTCAGCATTTAATGACGTGCGTTCAACTCTGCGTTTCTCAAATTTGTTCTTCTGTTTCTTTAGCTCGACTCTCCTGTCCATTAAAACATCAGTGACTCGAGAAGTGGACAGCGAGGTTTCTGGTGCCTGGGTGGAGACGAGATTCTGATTATTCAAGAGCCAAAACAAAACGTCAGAATAAATAGTTAGAAGGCAGATTTGTTTTCTATTTGTTGTTGTTTTCATCATTAATGCTCCACAACACAAAATTCATCAGTGCTGTAACTCTTGAGTTGAATAAAATGTTCTTCTTTCAATCTGTTATTTCTGGAGTCTTTTTATTTGAACCATAATCATTTTTGGAAACGTTATATATTAAAGGAACGCCCACATTTTTAATAGAACTTCATAACTGCTCAAAGCACAAACTGGAGAACAGGTTTAAAATAAATGTTTTTTTAGTGTTAATTCATTTGTAGTTACATAAATACAAAATTCACATCTTAAAAACAAACACAAGCCAGTCACACTGAAGAAGTTTTCTGATGTTGACCTTCGACCCTTAGCTTCAACTGATTCACTGAAGGGTTGGGTAGAAATGTTACCCAGAGAACGCTCTTTTTCCTCATGGACTCATGACCAATGAAACAAACTGGAAGAACTGGAAGCTGAACCAGTTGGTGGATCAAGTCGGTCAACTCCAAGTAGCCAACACCGATCGCCTTTGAAGCTTCACAGCTCCGACTCTGGCTTATGGAAACCTTTCCTCCAGTTTGAGCCGAGACTGTGGAAGGTTGTTTTTTTTTTACGGCCTGCTGCTTCTTCAGTTGCTGTGAACCAGAGTGACAAACAGGAGGAGTGAGCAGAGAGAGACGGCGCCAGTCAGGACGGCTTTCACCAGCAACACCGTCCAGCTGCCCGGCATGAAGACATGAGACGGACATTACCGGCAAAATAATCTATTACAATAAGAGTTTGGCTGAAATATTTTTGCAACGACTGAGAAATATGAAAAAAAACACCCGAAAAAAACAAGACATAAAATGATTAAGTCTGGTTCTTTGTTGACCGCTACACAGTGGTCAACAAAGAACCAAGACAGAAGCTACAAACCTTTAAGTCACCATGCCGAGTTATGAAACAAAAAGAAAAGCCATAAAGCCAAACAGTACATGAATCTTTTTGATTTTAGTCTTTTATTCTCCAGTTTTCCTAAACGTTAAACCTAACAGTTAACATTTGATGATGATGTATTTGTTTCCCAACCATCTGAAACGCTGACATTTTCATACGTCCACTTCACATTTTAAGTGCTGCTTTGCTTTTATCTGTTACATAAAATTCCAGTAAAATGCAAAAAATAAAATAAAATAAAGGTTTGCGATTGTAGCAAGACAAAATGTGAAAATGACTGAATGCTTTTGCAAAAGCACTGCAACCAGAACGATTGGTTTGGGTGAATTTAGGAACCACCAAGAAATAACGCAACGTTTTCTCCTCTTGCATATTTATTAAAATCCTTTGTTTTTACATAGTGTTGCATACAATCTCTTAAGAGTACAGCGGAAGGAAAGTTTAACGTGGAGAACAAAACCAACACAGTATAACCACTCTGTATTCATGTTAAAACTCACTGCAGCTCTCGGCCATCAGCCCAAGAAACCAACAAGAAAAGCGAGCAAATGCCTTCAGTTCGTAGCATTGTGTGTGCAAAACAGGGAGAGTCAGGTCCCAGGGCCCATTTTCCAGCAGCTTCCTTACGTTGCAGGCCACAGAAAAATCTAGAAATCTCCGGTTGCCTTCTATCTTCCGTCAGGGCTGCCGTGCATTTCCGGTGTGTAAGTTAGAAGAACAATCATGACCCACAGATGCAGCATCGCCTAAAGAAAAAACACAACAAAACAAAAACTGATTAAACACTTTGAATGTATTGTCAGACGATAAACTATCCCATGTGGTAAAAACCAACAATGTTGTTGTTTTGAGACCATATTCAACTAATAATATGGACAGGCGATATGTCCAGGGTCAGCAGCCCTCATGACCCCACTATAATGATAATTCATGATAATTAATGGATGGATAAATGTGCTCTTAATGTAATGTACATTTGTCTCCAAAATATTGATTTGATTCATGTTTTATTACTTTTGTTTGAGATAGATTGGGTGTAAGGATAGATAAATACATCTCCATAATGTTTCCTTATTGTTGCTTATTCTAGATTGTTTGTTACTAATATAATTTTAAATAAAGATTTAATACAGATTTGAAAATAAAAAAGTGACTTACCACGTGACAGACATACCACGTGACATATCACGTTTTGTAGCCATTTCTTTGCTTTGCTATTTAATTTGTATTTTTAATGTTGAAAGTCTTCTTGGGTGTTTTAAAAGGCGTTGGCAAATAAAATACGTTATTATTAGTATAATTATTATAACAAGGTCGGTACAGGAAATAGTGTCACTAGCGCCCCCTTCATTTACGGAATGAAAAAGTCACATTTCCATATAAGGTATGAGACTGACAGTGGTCCGTCCGCGCCCCTTTCTGTTTGTTGCAGCGAGGTGTACTTGGGTGTACTTGCCCTCACCTGGTAGGCATCATGTTTTCCTTCCGGTTCACACCTCGCTGTTTGCTGGCGCTGCACACCAGCCGCTTACTAATGCGCTCTTGAATGATGCGCTTAACGACGCACTAATCGCTGATCGATCCTTCTTGGGGTAAGAAGCTTCTCACACCCTTAATGTCTGTTAGCCTAGCCTTAGCTAAAAAAAAGTTGGTTTCACAGTGGAAAAAAAACGATTCATCAAATTGTGCATATTTTTCAAATCAAGCAAAAAGAACTGAATAACTTTTGATTCGTTGTTATTAATTTTGCCGTAGAAACCCCCCCAACAAAGCTCCTGTTTGCTGTTTGTCCATGGACAAACTCCTCAACAGTCACCTGGCAAAAAACTGGGAAGGAGGCTCTGTGGGAGGAGAGCAAAGCGCTTACTGGCGAGTCAAAGCATCTGAATTTATTAGGTCTCTATATGGCGATTAACATAAATCATTAAAAAAAATTTTATTTTCCATTCATCCATTTCTATCTAAGGGGAACACACTCACACCTAGGGAGAATTTGGAGTGACCAATGAACTCTTACCTTGTTGTCATGTTTTTGGAATGTGGGAGGAAACCGGAGTACCCGGAGGAAACCCACGCATGCACAGGGAGAACATGCAAACTCCTACAGTAGTTATGGGAAGCGAACCCACAACCTTTCGACTGTAAGGCAACAACCTTACGGACTGAGCCACTGTGCAGCCCGCTATAGAATGGCGCTACTATTAATATAACTCTTAGCATTTTGACGTCACCGGGTGATCATCATCCGGGCCTTTTCACGTCACTTCCGTTGAAAACAACACCACGTGCGTTGCCCATGAACCAGTAGCTGTCACTTCCAGCGGGATTAAAAGCAGCATTTATTTGACGTATAAATGCAGACTGGTTGAAGCTAGTTTGAACCAAAAAAGTCAAGCTTCGGAGAAGGTAGGGGTTGAGTTTGTAGCGGCTATTTTGCTTGCCAAACGGAACCACCGGTCAAGGAAACCGGTGTCGCTTGAATTAGCTCATGTCCTCAAATCTCCAAACACGTTCGACGTTCACCTTTGAAGGGTTTTGTGAAAATAGCTCATGCTAACAAACGCTTTGCACCTCGTTATGCTCCTGAAGTAATTTGTGAAATGCAATTAAATAACATTACATTGTAAGAAACTGAGACTTGGAAGCTAACGTTAACTTGAGGCAGCAAACGCTGACTGCTCACGTCACTGAGCTCACTGCTCAGTGACGTTTGGTGGTGGCTCACACCGTCGCTAACGTATTCCGTCACACACTTTATTTCTCTTTTCTTTTCTCTTCCATTCACTGAAATTGGTGAGAAATGATTTGTGTTGTGCACAATCCACAATCTGTTTTGTTGTTTTCTTCTCCTCTGACTCCCCGTGTGAATTTTCTCACGGCGCCTCAGAGTCTCAACCGAGTTTGAGAGAAACGGGAGACTTGAGGGCTCAAGGTGAGCTTATACCTGCTGCCCCCCAACACACACACACACACACACACACACACACCGCTTCCCATGTAGCGTCAGGCCCGCGCTGCTTTGCCCTGAGTGTGTAGGAGTTGCAGCAGTGTGTTGTTGCAGCTTTGTTGCTGCGGTTGCATGGCTGTGTGACGTGCCGCTCTGCTAACGCTGCATGCTAGCTGAAGATTCAAAGTCTGCTTTAATTCTGCTGAAATGTCTCCGGTTTCTGTTGAGATTCTCCAAAAATAT
The DNA here is from genome assembly GCF_001444195.1 of Xiphophorus couchianus. NCBI lineage: Eukaryota > Metazoa > Chordata > Actinopteri > Cyprinodontiformes > Poeciliidae > Xiphophorus > Xiphophorus couchianus. The sequence goes on along the minus strand of NC_040246.1, from coordinate 22,448 downwards.
TCCTTTACATGATCTATGAAAAACCCAGAAAGCGGTGGAGGCTTTTAGTAAAAACTATTTTAAAATGTCAAATTTTGGTCATTTAAAAGAAAAATGGATATGAAAAGTAGAAATGTTTTTTTTTGTTTGTTTGTTTCTTCTCTGGTTTGTAAAGCCAGAGAAGAAGAAACGACCAGAATTTCTTTGTGTTATTTACTAAATAAATAGATTTAAATGTTAAGTCAATAATTACTGGGGTTTCAAATCAAAACGACACAAAAGACAAACAAAATAGATTTATTTCAAATAAAACTAATATACATTAGAATACTGAAGTTACAAAAAGATTTTATACTGTTATGTAAAATACATGTTTTGAAGGAATCCCTTTGATCTTATAAATTAGTAAGAAGACGTGGAGCTTCTGCTACATGAGGAAACATGGAAAGAGCTGATCAGAAATAAAAATAGATTTAAAAAAGTTTGACTGCTTTAAAGTCAGTCAATATTTTTTTAATTGATTATTGAGGAATGTTATAAGTACTTTAGTTACTTTGAAATTCTTACATTATCTTTTGAGATGCTGTTGTCATTTCCTATCAGAAATAAGTTTTTAATCTCCAATTGTCAGGTATGAAGATGTTTATGTTAGTGATGGGTAAATGAGGCGTCATGTATCGTTTTGACCCAAAGCAAAACTGTATTGATACCGCGTCTATACTGTGTCACTGAATACTGACACCTGCTGGACATTAAAAATCCCTACAGGCAACGCAGTTCACAGACTGATTTGATGACCTAGTCTATACAATAAGATTTAAGTCATTTAATTTCATCGTATATTATATATTGTATAATGTCATATCTTCAGTTAAAATCAAAATATATTTGATATTCTTCGATACAGTCAATAAGTAATGTGAACATGAACCAAGTGATGAAAATGAAAGCGATCGTGTTTGGAATGAGGATGCTTGTGGACTGGGGGTTTTTTTGTTGGTGTTTTTTCCCACAAATTTTCATTTAAAAAAAAAAAAAGTTTTTTCTAAAATTTTGAAATTTAATCTGTTCCGTTTTTTTGACACAACTTCTCCTGCTGTAGAAAAAATGAAGTAAACAAAACATTTATATGAAATAATTGATAAAAAGCAGCTGAGTAATTTGTAGACTGGCTGTATACCTGAGTTTATCCAGGTGTATCTGTGACTTCATTCTGATGCCCTATGCCTCAGCATTGAGGAGGTGAATTTATTTAAATAAAACAGATTTTAGTGACACTCTATATTGTTCACATAACTTACATTTTGTCTTTTATATTTTGTACGCAGATCTTTATGGATGTGTTTTGCTGGAAATGTCTTTTGTGTATTTATTTATAGCGGGATTGTCTTTATTTCCCTTTTTTCTGCCTAAAGATTTTTATTTATGGAGGGTAATTTAAGAATAAAATTATGAAATGTATAATTTCAAAGGAGAAACATGCAAAACTTAACCTGCGGAATATAATATGAAAGTAAACTAAGAGTCGGTTTCAGCTGAATTTGGATTCAGATAGATCGAGTAGAAACTGAAAAGAACCGGATGAAACAACTACGAAGTGAGAACCAATACCTTATTTTCTGACGTAAGATTAAAATGGCCCCATACTACCAAACCTTTCGTTTGCCTTGAGGCTCCATAGTTGACGCTGTACCGTAAAAGATCGAGAATTATTTTGGCAAATGCATCCCGTTGACAGATTGGCTTCCATATATAAACAGTTTGGCGCACCAGTGTCATTTCGAAACAGTTCCTGTATCGGTCACGTGACTTGCTGAAAACGATACGCGCACCGACGCTGATTTTGGTCTATGAGCTTGACACATGCGCCGACGCATCGGTGTTACCGGACCCATCACTAGTTTATGTTTCAAACATCTTATCGACAGTTAAAGAACTTTTTAAAAATGTATTTATGTACAGTGAATCAAATCTTAATGTTGCAGTGATATTCTGGGTTTTTCAGAGATGGCTTCAGTCTGTTTTACTTTCTTTTACTTCCCCTTTCTCAGTTTGGAAGTCACAGACAAAATGTAGTAAAAGTAACGAGAGAGTAAATATGCTAATAGATTATTTAAAACCGTTTTTTATTATTATTAAAACAAGATTTAACTTTACCGTTAAACTGGAATAAAATAAAAGTTGGTTTCACAAGCAAAAAATAAAAAAAGCTGTAATGACTGTTGACTACATTTTGTCTAGTTAAAGGCTCCACAGCTTTGTGCTGCAACCTAAATGTGACATAAAGATAAACTGAGCTCAGAGCGGCTCAGGTCACAGTAAGAAAAACTTCAGCTTTATTAGACTTTATAGTTTCATTCACTGCCGCCCCTAAAAGAAACAAAAAGTCACTTCTGTGAAAGATTTGTTGCAAACAATCCCAGCAGGATTTTAATTTATTCTAAGCCAAGCTCTCCTCCGTGTCTTTCTCCCCACAGTCGCCATGTACCTGGGGATCAGAAAGGGGAAATGAAAGACGGTAAGCCCCGCTCCCTCAGATTCACTTGGAATATGAGAACCACCAGCTCCATGGAGCCCTGCGACATCATGAGGGAGATCCGCAAGGTGCTCGACGCCAACAACTGCGACTACGAACAGCAAGAGAGTTTCCTGCTCCTCTGCGTCCATAGCGACGGGCGGGTCGAGAACCTGGTCCAGTGGGAGATGGAGGTCTGCAAGCTCCCCCGTCTCTCCCTGAACGGCGTCCGCTTCAAAAGGATATCCGGGTCGTCCATCGCTGTCAAGAACATTGCTTCCAAAATAGCCAACGACTTAAAACTATGAACAAAAGGACTTAAAAGATAAGTAAAAAAAAATCTAAATCAAATCTATATTCAGAGGTATTGAAGCTGTACAATCATCCAAGTAGCAGTTTCCAAATGTCTCCGTTTTGTCCCCTGGGGAAACCGGGTTCCCGCGGGCACCGTGTTGGTGACCCCTGTTTAGGATCAATAAAGTATTTTTGAATTGAATTTTGAATTTGAATTTTTCTTCCAAACCATGCTTTACGACAGAGAGAAGTTTTCCCCATTTGAAGGTCCGAAACTGAAAGCAGAAATATAATGTCACACCAGCAGTGAAAGTTTCAAAAATGTCATTGTGAACTTAGACTGGTTGGCCAGTAGGGGGCAGCATAAGGAGTGATAAACATGACAACGTGATACTTGTGTGGCAGTATGCCCTATGGGCTCTGAACGCGTCACACAAGTGCCTGAATTTAATTGGTTGTGGCGCTGTCTGTATATACAGGGCCCTCCCTCACCTGGTAGACATCATGTTTTCCTTCCGGTTCACACCTCGCTGTTTGCTGGCGCTGCACACCAGCCGCTTACTAATGCGCTCTTGAATGATGCGCTTAACGACGCACTAATCGCTGATCGATCCTTCTTGTGGTAAGAAGCTTCTCACACCCTTAATGTCTGTTAGCCTAGCCTTAGCTAAAAAAAAGTTGGTTTCACAGTGGAAAAAAAACGATTCATCAAATTGTGCATATTTTTCAAATCAAGCAAAAAGAACTGAATAACTTTTGATTCGTTGTTATTAATTTTGCCGTAGAAACCCCCCCAACAAAGCTCCTGTTTGCTGTTTGTCCATGGACAAACTCCTCAACAGTCACCTGGCAAAAAACTGGGAAGGAGGCTCTGTGGGAGGAGAGCAAAGCGCTTACTGGCGAGTCAAAGCATCTGAATTTATTAGGTCTCTATATGGCGATTAACATAAATCATTAAAAAAAATTTTATTTTCCATTCATCCATTTCTATCTAAGGGGAACACACTCACACCTAGGGAGAATTTGGAGTGACCAATGAACTCTTACCTTGTTGTCATGTTTTTGGAATGTGGGAGGAAACCGGAGTACCCGGAGGAAACCCACGCATGCACAGGGAGAACATGCAAACTCCTACAGTAGTTATGGGAAGCGAACCCACAACCTTTTGACTGTAAGGCAACAACCTTACGGACTGAGCCACTGTGCAGCCCGCTATAGAATGGCGCTACTATTAATATATCTCTTAGCATTTTGACGTCATCTGCGTTCTCGGCTGACTACATTAGCAACCGGGTTCCCATGGGAACCGTGTTGGTGACCCCTGTTTTGGATCAATAAAGTTTTTTTGAATTGAATTTGAATTTTTCTTCCAAACCACACTCACACCTAGGGAGAATTTAGAGACCAATTAAATCTTACCTTACAACTTAAAACTATGAACAAAAGGACTTAAAAGATAAGTAAACAAAAAAATCTAAATCAAATCTATATTCAGAGGTATTTAAGCTGTACAATCATCCAAGTAGCAGTTTCCAAATGTCTCCGTTTTGTCCCCTGGGGAAACCGGGTTCCCGCGGGCACCGTGTTGGTGACCCCTGTTTAGGATCAATAAAGTATTTTTGAATTGAATTTTGAATTTGAATTTTTCTTCCAAACCATGCTTTACGACAGAGAGAAGTTTTCCCCATTTGAAGGTCCGAAACTGAAAGCAGAAATATAATGTCACACCAGCAGTGAAAGTTTCAAAAATGTCATTGTGAACTTAGACTGGTTGGCCAGTAGGGGGCAGCATAAGGAGTGATAAACATGACAACGTGATACTTGTGTGGCAGTATGCCCTATGGGCTCTGAACGCGTCACACAAGTGCCTGAATTTAATTGGTTGTGGCGCTGTCTGTATATACAGGGCCCTCCCTCACCTGGTAGACATCATGTTTTCCTTCCGGTTCACACCTCGCTGTTTGCTGGCGCTGCACACCAGCCGCTTACTAATGCGCTCTTGAATGATGCGCTTAACGACGCACTAATCGCTGATCGATCCTTCTTGTGGTAAGAAGCTTCTCACACCCTTAATGTCTGTTAGCCTAGCCTTAGCTAAAAAGAAGTTGGTTTCACAGTGGAAAAAAAACGATTCATCAAATTGTGCATATTTTTCAAATCAAGCAAAAAGAACTGAATAACTTTTGATTCGTTGTTATTAATTTTGCCGTAGAAACCCCCCCAACAAAGCTCCTGTTTGCTGTTTGTCCATGGACAAACTCCTCAACAGTCACCTGGCAAAAAACTGGGAAGGAGGCTCTGTGGGAGGAGAGCAAAGCGCTTACTGGCGAGTCAAAGCATCTGAATTTATTAGGTCTCTATATGGCGATTAACATAAATCATTAAAAAAAATTTTATTTTCCATTCATCCATTTCTATCTAAGGGGAACACACTCACACCTAGGGAGAATTTGGAGTGACCAATGAACTCTTACCTTGTTGTCATGTTTTTGGAATGTGGGAGGAAACCGGAGTACCCGGAGGAAACCCACGCATGCACAGGGAGAACATGCAAACTCCTACAGTAGTTATGGGAAGCGAACCCACAACCTTTCGACTGTAAGGCAACAACCTTACGGACTGAGCCACTGTGCAGCCCGCTATAGAATGGCGCTACTATTAATATAACTCTTAGCATTTTGACGTCACCGGGTGATCATCATCCGGGCCTTTTCACGTCACTTCCGTTGAAAACAACACCACGTGCGTTGCCCATGAACGCCGTAGCTGTCACTTCCAGCGGGATTAAAAGCAGCATTTATTTGACGTATAAATGCAGACTGGTTGAAGCTAGTTTGAACCAAAAAAGTCAAGCTTCGGAGAAGGTAGGGGTTGAGTTTGTAGCGGCTATTTTGCTTGCCAAACGGAACCACCGGTCAAGGAAACCGGTGTCGCTTGAATTAGCTCATGTCCTCAAATCTCCAAACACGTTCGACGTTCACCTTTGAAGGGTTTTGTGAAAATAGCTCATGCTAACAAACGCTTTGCACCTCGTTATGCTCCTGAAGTAATTTGTGAAATGCAATTAAATAACATTACATTGTAAGAAACTGAGACTTGGAAGCTAACGTTAACTTGAGGCAGCAAACGCTGACTGCTCACGTCACTGAGCTCACTGCTCAGTGACGTTTGGTGGTGGCTCACACCGTCGCTAACGTATTCCGTCACACACTTTATTTCTCTTTTCTTTTCTCTTCCATTTACTGAAATTGGTGAGAAATGATTTGTGTTGTGCACAATCCACAATCTGTTTTGTTGTTTTCTTCTCCTCTGACTCCCCGTGTGAATTTTCTCACGGCGCCTCAGAGTCTCAACCGAGTTTGAGAGAAACGGGAGACTTGAGGGCTCAAGGTGAGCTTATACCTGCTGCCCCCCAACACACACACACACACACACACACACCGCTTCCCATGTAGCGTCAGGCCCGCGCTGCTTTGCCCTGAGTGTGTAGGAGTTGCAGCAGTGTGTTGTTGCAGCTTTGTTGCTGCGGTTGCATGGCTGTGTGACGTGCCGCTCTGCTAACGCTGCATGCTAGCTGAAGATTCAAAGTCTGCTTTAATTCTGCTGAAATGTCTCCGGTTTCTGTTGAGATTCTCCAAAAATATTCCTTTACATGATCTATGAAAAACCCAGAAAGCGGTGGAGGCTTTTAGTAAAAACTATTTTAAAATGTCAAATTTTGGTCATTTAAAAGAAAAATGGATATGAAAAGTAGAAATGTTTTTTTTTGTTTGTTTGTTTGTTTGTTTCTTCTCTGGTTTGTAAAGCCAGAGAAGAAGAAACGACCAGAATTTCTTTGTGTTATTTACTAAATAAATAGATTTAAATGTTAAGTCAATAATTACTGGGGTTTCAAATCAAAACGACACAAAAGACAAACAAAATAGATTTATTTCAAATAAAACTAATATACATTGGAATACTGAAGTTACAAAAAGATTTTATACTGTTATGTAAAATACATGTTTTGAAGGAATCCCTTTGATCTTATAAATTAGTAAGAAGACGTGGAGCTTCTGCTACATGAGGAAACATGGAAAGAGCTGATCAGAAATAAAAATAGATTTAAAAAAGTTTGACTGCTTTAAAGTCAGTCAATATTTTTTTAATTGATTATTGAGGAATGTTATAAGTACTTTAGTTACTTTGAAATTCTTACATTATCTTTTGAGATGCTGTTGTCATTTCCTATCAGAAATAAGTTTTTAATCTCCAATTGTCAGGTATGAAGATGTTTATGTTAGTGATGGGTAAATGAGGCGTCATGTATCGTTTTGACCCAAAGCAAAACTGTATTGATACCGCGTCTATACTGTGTCACTGAATACTGACACCTGCTGGACATTAAAAATCCCTACAGGCAACGCAGTTCACAGACTGATTTGATGACCTAGTCTATACAATAAGATTTAAGTCATTTAATTTCATCGTATATTATATATTGTATAATGTCATATCTTCAGTTAAAATCAAAATATATTTGATATTCTTCGATACAGTCAATAAGTAATGTGAACATGAACCAAGTGATGAAAATGAAAGCGATCGTGTTTGGAATGAGGATGCTTGTGGACTGGGGGTTTTTTTGTTGGTGTTTTTTCCCACAAATTTTCATGTAAAAAAAAAAAAGGTTTTTCTAAAATTTTGAAATTTAATCTGTTCCGTTTTTTTGACACAACTTCTCCTGCTGTAGAAAAAATGAAGTAAACAAAACATTTATATGAAATAATTGATAAAAAGCAGCTGAGTAATTTGTAGACTGGCTGTATACCTGAGTTTATCCAGGTGTATCTGTGACTTCATTCTGATGCCCTATGCCTCAGCATTGAGGAGGTGAATTTATTTAAATAAAACAGATTTTAGTGACACTCTATATTGTTCACATAACTTACATTTTGTCTTTTATATTTTGTACGCAGATCTTTATGGATGTGTTTTGCTGGAAATGTCTTTTGTGTATTTATTTATAGCGGGATTGTCTTTATTTCCCTTTTTTCTGCCTAAAGATTTTTATTTATGGAGGGTAATTTAAGAATAAAATTATGAAATGTATAATTTCAAAGGAGAAACATGCAAAACTTAACCTGCGGAATATAATATGAAAGTAAACTAAGAGTCGGTTTCAGCTGAATTTGGATTCAGATAGATCGAGTAGAAACTGAAAAGAACCGGATGAAACAACTACGAAGTGAGAACCAATACCTTATTTTCTGACGTAAGATTAAAATGGCCCCATACTACCAAACCTTTCGTTTGCCTTGAGGCTCCATAGTTGACGCTGTACCGTAAAAGATCGAGAATTATTTTGGCAAATGCATCCCGTTGACAGATTGGCTTCCATATATAAACAGTTTGGCGCACCAGTGTCATTTCGAAACAGTTCCTGTATCGGTCACGTGACTTGCTGAAAACGATACGCGCACCGACGCTGATTTTGGTCTATGAGCTTGACACATGCGCCGACGCATCGGTGTTACCGGACCCATCACTAGTTTATGTTTCAAACATCTTATCGACAGTTAAAGAACTTTTTAAAAATGTATTTATGTACAGTGAATCAAATCTTAATGTTGCAGTGATATTCTGGGTTTTTCAGAGATGGCTTCAGTCTGTTTTACTTTCTTTTACTTCCCCTTTCTCAGTTTGGAAGTCACAGACAAAATGTAGTAAAAGTAACGAGAGAGTAAATATGCTAATAGATTATTTAAAACCGTTTTTTATTATTATTAAAACAAGATTTAACTTTACCGTTAAACTGGAATAAAATAAAAGTTGGTTTCACAAGCAAAAAATAAAAAAAGCTGTAATGACTGTTGACTACATTTTGTCTAGTTAAAGGCTCCACAGCTTTGTGCTGCAACCTAAATGTGACATAAAGATAAACTGAGCTCAGAGCGGCTCAGGTCACAGTAAGAAAAACTTCAGCTTTATTAGACTTTATAGTTTCATTCACTGCCGCCCCTAAAAGAAACAAAAAGTCACTTCTGTGAAAGATTTGTTGCAAACAATCCCAGCAGGATTTTAATTTATTCTAAGCCAAGCTCTCCTCCGTGTCTTTCTCCCCACAGTCGCCATGTACCTGGGGATCAGAAAGGGGAAATGAAAGACGGTAAGCCCCGCTCCCTCAGATTCACTTGGAATATGAGAACCACCAGCTCCATGGAGCCCTGCGACATCATGAGGGAGATCCGCAAGGTGCTCGACGCCAACAACTGCGACTACGAACAGCAAGAGAGTTTCCTGCTCCTCTGCGTCCATAGCGACGGGCGGGTCGAGAACCTGGTCCAGTGGGAGATGGAGGTCTGCAAGCTCCCCCGTCTCTCCCTGAACGGCGTCCGCTTCAAAAGGATATCCGGGTCGTCCATCGCTGTCAAGAACATTGCTTCCAAAATAGCCAACGACTTAAAACTATGAACAAAAGGACTTAAAAGATAAGTAAAAAAAAATCTAAATCAAATCTATATTCAGAGGTATTGAAGCTGTACAATCATCCAAGTAGCAGTTTCCAAATGTCTCCGTTTTGTCCCCTGGGGAAACCGGGTTCCCGCGGGCACCGTGTTGGTGACCCCTGTTTAGGATCAATAAAGTATTTTTGAATTGAATTTTGAATTTGAATTTTTCTTCCAAACCATGCTTTACGACAGAGAGAAGTTTTCCCCATTTGAAGGTCCGAAACTGAAAGCAGAAATATAATGTCACACCAGCAGTGAAAGTTTCAAAAATGTCATTGTGAACTTAGACTGGTTGGCCAGTAGGTGGCAGCATAAGGAGTGATAAACATGACAACGTGATACTTATGTGGCAGTATGCCCTGTGGGCTCTGAACGCGTCACACAAGTGCCTGAATTTAATTGGTTGTGGCGCTGTCTGTATATACAGGGCCCTCCCTCACCTGGTAGACATCATGTTTTCCTTCCGGTTCACACCTCGCTGTTTGCTGGCGCTGCACACCAGCCGCTTACTAATGCGCTCTTGAATGATGCGCTTAACGACGCACTAATCGCTGATCGATCCTTCTTGTGGTAAGAAGCTTCTCACACCCTTAATGTCTGTTAGCCTAGCCTTAGCTAAAAAAAAGTTGGTTTCACAGTGGAAAAAAAACGATTCATCAAATTGTGCATATTTTTCAAATCAAGCAAAAAGAACTGAATAACTTTTGATTCGTTGTTATTAATTTTGCCGTAGAAACCCCCCCAACAAAGCTCCTGTTTGCTGTTTGTCCATGGACAAACTCCTCAACAGTCACCTGGCAAAAAACTGGGAAGGAGGCTCTGTGGGAGGAGAGCAAAGCGCTTACTGGCGAGTCAAAGCATCTGAATTTATTAGGTCTCTATATGGCGATTAACATAAATCATTAAAAAAAATTTATTTTCCATTCATCCATTTCTATCTAAGGGGAACACACTCACACCTAGGGAGAATTTGGAGTGACCAATGAACTCTTACCTTGTTGTCATGTTTTTGGAATGTGGGAGGAAACCGGAGTACCCGGAGGAAACCCACGCATGCACAGGGAGAACATGCAAACTCCTACAGTAGTTATGGGAAGCGAACCCACAACCTTTCGACTGTAAGGCAACAACCTTACGGACTGAGCCACTGTGCAGCCCGCTATAGAATGGCGCTACTATTAATATAATCTCTTAGCATTTTGACGTCATCTGCGTTCTCGGCTGACTACATTAGCAACCGGGTTCCCATGGGAACCGTGTTGGTGACCCCTGTTTTGGATCAATAAAGTTTTTTTGAATTGAATTTGAATTTTTCTTCCAAACCACACTCACACCTAGGGAGAATTTAGAGACCAATTAAATCTTACCTTACAACTTAAAACTATAAACAAAAGGACTTAAAAGATAAGTTAAAAACAATCTAAATCAAATCTATATTCAGAGGTATTTAAGCTGTACAATTATCCAAGTAGCAGTTTCCAAATGACAGAGAGAAGTTTTTCCCATTTGAAGGTCCGAAACTGACATAGTTAATAATGAAAGCAGAAATTTAATGTCACATCAGTCGTGTAAGTTTTAAAAATGTCATTGTGAACTTAGACCGGTTGGCCAGTAGGTGGCAGCATAAGGAGTGATAAACATGACAACGCGATACTTGCTTTACCTGCATTATTTGTAGTCCGATTTCTCTGACGCACCAGTGCGTGCGTTCGTCAATGAAAGTCATGGAAACGACGTTAGCGTCCTCAACCCTATAAATGACGCTGACCTTCTGAGTTCTTTCCCCTTTGCGACGGGACTTTTGAGAGAGACACCTGAAGGAGCCTTTACAGCCTCGGAAGGTTTGAGCTTGTTGAAAAGTCTGCTGTGCAAAACTTGTTAAAGAAGCGCTTGCTGAAATACGCACTTGCTGAAGAAGCCCGTGGATAAGAAACCTGCGAAAGACGGTTCCTGGCCAGGAGAAGCACCAACAGGGTGACCGGCTGGAAGGTTAAAATCGTTCTTTTATTTTTAATAAACGAAAGCAAGTTATTACTAAGACATTAGTGACTTGTTTAGTTTATTTTGTGTGTGTGTGTTTTAAAGAAATACTGACTGCTGTAGAAAAAAAAGACTAGTAGCATTCTTTGCTAGCATAGATCGTTCTTAACTAATGAGGCTTTTTCTGAACTGAATTTCGCTGGAAATGTCAGGAATGTTAAACTGTGGTGTAGTGATTTATGAAATATATGTATTTTACTTAATTATAGTCAAATCAGTTAAATTAACGTCAAATTTCTGGAAAATTAGTATGGGTTTTGACCGTTATTTTTTGAAAAATGCCATGATAAACATTCAGTTTCCATGGATACGCTAAATGAAATACGTTAAATATTTAATATTAGGTTTTGACCGTTATTTTTTGAAAAATGCCCTGACAAACATACTTGGTTTCCATGGTAATCACATCAGACTAGCGGTTTATTAGGACACTCGAAGACGCTTTGCATAAAATTTCCATTCATGCACACGTTCACACACTGATGATATTAAGCTAATGGATTGTAGCCACAGATGTTATATCGTGCCAGCAATAAACTCCAGCTAAAGGTGGGAGAAGTGTCTTGCTCAAGGACACAACGACAGACGCGGACCATTGCAGAGCAAACTCCTACCACTGTTGCCCCAGTAATAAGCATTATAAGTGTGTGTGTGTGTGTTTGTTAATGATAGAACATTAATAGGCAATGAATCGTGTATAGACATACAGTAGTTATCATCAATTAAAGCTGATTTTAACAAAGAAAATAAGGATTTCTTTGTAAAAAAAAAAATAAAAAATCAGCTTTGATGACTTTGGTGTTCAGTTTTTGGAAATTAAAACTCTCTGTCTAGGAAAATATAATTGCATTTTTGGGGTGCAACGTATTTGTGAGTTAATTGAATTTGTTTTGTGATTTATATGCTAGTTATTTGAAATTCTGGAAAATTTCAGTAATGCTGACTGGAGTTGTTTTGGTTTGAAAAAATGTTTGTAGTCTCCATGGATACATTGAATAAATAACACACAACTTTATTCTTAGAAAAATCTTTAAAGAACAATCAATGTGTACCTTGATTTCACAAAGTAACTCAATTATTTAGTTTATTGTAATTACTCAAGACCAGAAAAACAGTGTTTTGCTCCATGTTTGAGGCATCATGCACACATAAGGGATGCAGATTATTATTTTAATGATTTTGTCTGGCTTATCTCCAGACAAAATATAATGGCCATTTTAACACTGGATATGGATTTCTTAACCAAATAAACAGTTTTATTTTTGTAGGAGGGAGCCCCTGGAAACGGAGGAAAGGCCACTTATGTTGGCCTGTTTATTTAGATCCCCAGTCTTTAAACTTAATTAATTTTACAGGTTTACATTTCTGCTGTTGGCTATTTGTGGGAGTATGAAGGTAGTACTGATGAGGTGTCAGACTTGCTGTCTTTGTGATTGTGAAAAATTGTGGAGCTCAAAGGAATTTAGTTTGATTAACTACAATTAACATTTTGGTAATTTACAAATGCAATTGGAAACATATATTTCTAAACTTTGATACTTTTAAAGTATTAAAGTTGTGTAAGCAGTGACTTAAGTGTAATAATTATGAATGGATCACATATCTTATCCCTGGCTATTGTTAAGAATGATCAAATGTACCTGAGCATCAAAGATTTGTGAGGATGGGTTGTTATATAAAGGTAAACTGAGTAACTTGTTGCAGTCTTATTTTATTCACACTTATGGCACAGTCTAAGATTACAGGTGTTTCATTAGCTATTAAGACATTCTAAACACAGTGTATAGCTCTTTAATTTATGTTTCCAAATGTTTAATAGTTTATGGTTAGGGATGAATTGCCAATAAGTTTAAATTTGATTTGTTGTCTTTAATGATTGATTGGTACCAAGATGAAGCTGCAAGTTCGTTTGTCTGAGTGGCGATGCTCCATACATGTTTGATCATTGAGTTTTAGAGTGTGTTCTGGTTTTTATGTAAATTTGTATTTTTTGCTGTTTTTTTGTGACTAAAGATAAGCTATATTTGTTTTATCTCTTAATTCCCGTCTTTATTGTATAATCAAATACAATGGCATAGCAATAATATTGTTAATTAAATATATTCAAGAAAAACAAACACATTCACAAACCTGGGTTATTGTATTGTTGGTATTTAGTTCCCTCAAAACATTGCTTTGGACTTTTGTGAAGGTCTAGATCCTGAATTATAGCTTTTTTTGCTTTGTTTTTTTCTTTGCAGCTCAGACCATGGCGCTTCCAGCAGATGGATCCCCAAAGTTGGAGGGACTTCCAGACAATGGTAAGGAACACGGTAAGGTGTGGTCAAATGAAACCGACATGGTTTCTGAAGACTACGGAGAGGGGTTGAGGTGTAGTTCACCTCCGCAGTCTGTGGACTGTGCTACCAGCTCCAGTGGTAGCAGTACTATCAGCTGCAGCGGAAGCTCTACTACCAGCTCCAGTGAAGATGAGGTAGGTAATGCCTGTACTATCAGCTCCAGTGGTAGCTCTACTACTAGCTCCAGTGGTAGCTCTACTACTAGCTCCAGCGGTAGCTCTACTACCAGCTCCAGTGAAGACGAGGCTAATAATGAAGATCAGGATGACTTTTATTCCAGACTTCGGGTTGTCCAGGTCCTTGCACCAAACATTAAATTCCTGTGGGGCATAGGAGTGCTTAAACAGTCATTGAAACATCTCAATTCGAAGCTTGATCAGCTGAGCTCCGCTGTGGACCGTGGCAGTGCTGCGTCGCTGCGCTCTGAGATTCTTGAGATTCTTCCCCCAAATTTCAAATACATAAAAGACATTGGGGTAGCTGAGAAGCCTGAAGAAGACACGGCTCCTTGTACTTCACTTGAATTCACGTCTGGACTTGACAAACAGGAAGAGCCCATTTTGCGTCCAGAGAACTCCAGACCTATTGGCACCTCGCAACACCATCAGGTAGGTTTGGAAGAGGACGGGGCTTCTTTGACTTCTGGCCGCGCCAGGAGCATTACACAGAAGGTGGATGCTGCGAAGGAGGACAACCCACCATTAAAGCTCAGTTCTGGTACAGTGCTTCCTTCCAGCTTTGACAAACCGGAAGAGCCCATTTTGCGTCCAGAGGACTCCATTCCTATCAGTGCCTCGCCACAACCTCTGGCAGGTTGGAGAAATTTAGTGACTTTTTGCCGTGCCATTAGAATTCCAAAGAAGGTGGTTGATGCGAAGGAGGATGACACACCATCCAAGCCTAGCGATCGGGTAGGTTCGAAAGAGGACGTGACTCATGCGACATCTGTGACTGGCATAAACCGAAAGAGGACAAACGACAGTGATGCTGAAGAGCAGCCCCCAGGAAAGAGGACCAGGGACACTGTTGCTAAAGAGGAGCCCCCAGCCAAGAGGAGCAAGGACACTCTTGCTGAAAAGGAGCTCCCTGCCAAGAAGACCAGGGACAGTGTTACTGAAGTGAAACTCCCAGCCAAGAGGACCAGGAATAGTGATTATGCTAAACAGGAGCCCTCTGCCAAGAGGGTCAGGGAGAATCAAACTGAAGATGTGCTCCCCTCCAAGAGGACCAGGGACAGTGTTGCTGAAGAGGAGCCCCCAGCCAAGAGGACTAGAGACACTGTTGCTGAAGAGGAGCTCCCAGCCAAGACGGCACAGTAGTATAATGAAGATCCCATTTGGGACGAGGTCCTTCAAAGTATCGGCAGAAGGATGGCATGGAGATATGGTAAAGAATGGGAGGACGAGCCCATTCCATCAACCCCTCTGTTCATTCCATACCGAAAGACAGACCATGAAGATCCTATTCTGTTATCCCCTGTCCTCAGTCCCTCACCAAGGACAGCGTGTGAGGATACTGGTCTGTCATCCCCTGTCCTCAGTCCCTTGTATAGAATGGCGCATAAACTTCCTGTTTTGTTATCCCCTATCCTCAGTCCCTCACCAAGGACGTCGTGTGGGGATCCTGGTCTGTCATCCCCCGTCCTCAGTCCCTCGCATAGAATGCCACGTAAACGTCCTGTTTTGTCATCCCCTGTCCTCAGTCCCTCACGAGGGACGATGCAAGAGGATCTTTTTCTCTCATCCCGTGACGTCAGTCCCTCACCATCGACGCACTGTGAAGATCCCGTTTTGTCACCCCACGTTTTCAGTCCTTCACCATCAACACACTGTGAAAATCCAACTTTGTCATCCCCTGACTTCCGTTTCTGGATGGAGACTGAAAAGGACATAGAAGAGGAACCGACACCTTCAACATCTGGTGGAACTACAGCAAGAGTGAGTTCCAAACACGTGTGGTTTAGACCTCGCTACGTTTCAAGTGACTCTGATTAGATTGGGATCCGTAAAAACTGAGGACCTATGTGGGAAGTCACATTAGGACATATCATCATTTCTCTGTTTTTTTTTTTTTTTGTTTTATTAAAGCCAATGGATTTCTAGCAAGCCTGTGGAAGCCTTAGGTAGCGCGTTACACCGGGGCTTTTCTTTATCCCGCTGCTAGATGTAGCATTTTAGATGTTGAGGATTCTGGCAGGACTCAGGAAGCCTTAGGTAGCACCTTGCACCGGAGTTTTCTTCGTCTTTGTGTCTTCCTCTCATCTTCCCCATGTTTCAGGGTGAAATAGCGGTTCTTCCCCACGCGGTGCTCTCCGATATAGTAAATTATTCTATTCTGTTCCTCCACTAATCCACTCTCCAAGGTTTTAATCTTTCAGGTTTTAGCTGCTCATCGCTGGATCCTTTCGTCGTCGTCCATGTGGTTCCTGTCCTTCTGGACCCCTTGTTTTTCACACTGCTTGTAAGTTTTTCCACATTCACATGATACTGCTTGCCTCCTACTGGTGGTGGGGACCATCAGCTTTACTAAATCAAAATAGAAATAGAAGTTATTAGTAATTTACAAAGTGCTCAACCACATAGAGTTAAAATTTACATTAAGTAAGGAATGCTTGCCTGACAATACGTTGTATCAGAAACCAAATTAAAGCATCAGGACAATAAGAAATTAGAAGACAAAGGAGAACATAGACAGAATTTATGATTGAAGGATTTAATTAAGAGCTTTTATTCAGAGAGACACTAGAGAACAGGATCAGAGGAAAGGAAATGGAGAGCATGTGGAGTAAAGTTTTATGTAGATAAACTATTAATCTCATGAAACAAATAGTTTATATGGCCAATAGCATGTTCATGTGTTACAACACAGAAAAATCACAAAAGAAGAATAGACATTAAAAAAATACTCGACCCAATTTCAGGCTTCTCAGATTTCTGATTCTCTGATCATCCCAGGTTGGATCTCCTCCGCCTGTAATCCTCCACCTTCAGCACCACCAGTCAGGTGGAGGAAGATAAGAGAACCCAGTTGACAAAAAAAAGTAAGAAAACTTATTTTCATTTTAAATATGGATGAAATTGAGCTCAAATTTCAAAATTGTTCTTCCTTCTGTCCACCTATATTCTATTTGTTAACCCTGTTGTCTTTTCTCTGGATTTCATTTCTACATCAACTCATGTCACATGACATGAGTTGACCAACAATTAAAGCAGAAGACCAGCGCCGCCTGTAATCCTCCACCTTCAACACCACCAGTCAGGTGGAGGAAGATAAGAGAACCCAGTTGACATAAAAAAGTAAGAACATTTCTATCTACGCAACATAACTAATCATTTCAAATATAGCTGCAGAGAGCTGAGCTGAAAGTTAGAAGCTGTCTGCTGTTCATGCATATTTTCCTCCTTAACTTTATCTTCTCTCTTTATTTCATTTCTCTGTGAACTCATGTGATGACTGGAGTTGACCAACAATTAAAGCAGAAGACCTGCTCCACCTGCTGTTCTACTGGTTGGAAGAGATTGTGGGAAAGGTGAGGACATGATGATGACTTTGATCAGAAAGTCTCTTCCAATAATCCGTGCTTTAGACAGAGATTAAGGAATGTGTGTCTGATCATGTGATGATTCGCCAGCATCACTGGACCAATCAGGCGAGAGAAGACAGAGAGGACTGAGGACTAAAACGAAAATACTCTGCCTGCCAAAAAGGCAGACGATCCAGTGGCCCCAGGTTTACACACCATCTGCTGGTACTAAATATATTTTTTACAACCTTAACTTTTCAGCCATTCTATAGTTGAGATTATTTTCTTAATTATCCAAGAATTGAAACCTTGGTTTTCCTTCCTGTTAGATCATATAAGCAAAAAAATAAACAAATTTTAACGTGCAAAAAGTTTATTTACAGTGAGCAACGCTAAAACACTTTTATACATACAGTGCAGTAAACAGTTCTCATTAAATTCCCCCCCGTTGTGACAGGTTTGAGGCAGACCGACCGCTGGGGAGATGGACCTCACCTGACACCATTACTCTGGATGTAACAGGTAGGTGAGCAGAAACTGAAGCTGCTGAGACATCTCAGCAAAGTTTCAGCATTTAATGACGTGCGTTCAACTCTGCGTTTCTCAAATTTGTTCTTCTGTTTCTTTAGCTCGACTCTCCTGTCCATTAAAACATCAGTGACTCGAGAAGTGGACAGCGAGGTTTCTGGTGCCTGGGTGGAGACGAGATTCTGATTATTCAAGAGCCAAAACAAAACGTCAGAATAAATAGTTAGAAGGCAGATTTGTTTCTATTTGTTGTTGTTTTCATCATTAATGCTCCACAACACAAAATTCATCAGTGCTGTAACTCTTGAGTTGAATAAAATGTTCTTCTTTCAATCTGTTATTTCTGGAGTCTTTTTATTTGAACCATAATCATTTTTGGAAACGTTATATATTAAAGGAACGCCCACATTTTTAATAGAACTTCATAACTGCTCAAAGCACAAACTGGAGAACAGGTTTAAAATAAATGTTTTTTTAGTGTTAATTCATTTGTAGTTACATAAATACAAAATTCACATCTTAAAAACAAACACAAGCCAGTCACACTGAAGAAGTTTTCTGATGTTGACCTTCGACCCTTAGCTTCAACTGATTCACTGAAGGGTTGGGTAGAAATGTTACCCAGAGAACGCTCTTTTTCCTCATGGACTCATGACCAATGAAACAAACTGGAAGAACTGGAAGCTGAACCAGTTGGTGGATCAAGTCGGTCAACTCCAAGTAGCCAACACCGATCGCCTTTGAAGCTTCACAGCTCCGACTCTGGCTTATGGAAACCTTTCCTCCAGTTTGAGCCGAGACTGTGGAAGGTTGTTTTTTTTTTACGGCCTGCTGCTTCTTCAGTTGCTGTGAACCAGAGTGACAAACAGGAGGAGTGAGCAGAGAGAGACGGCGCCAGTCAGGACGGCTTTCACCAGCAACACCGTCCAGCTGCCCGGCATGAAGACATGAGACGGACATTACCGGCAAAATAATCTATTACAATAAGAGTTTGGCTGAAATATTTTTGCAACGACTGAGAAATATGAAAAAAAACACCCGAAAAAAACAAGACATAAAATGATTAAGTCTGGTTCTTTGTTGACCGCTACACAGTGGTCAACAAAGAACCAAGACAGAAGCTACAAACCTTTAAGTCACCATGCCGAGTTATGAAACAAAAAGAAAAGCCATAAAGCCAAACAGTACATGAATCTTTTTGATTTTAGTCTTTATTCTCCAGTTTTCCTAAACGTTAAACCTAACAGTTAACATTTGATGATGATGTATTTGTTTCCCAACCATCTGAAACGCTGACATTTTCATACGTCCACTTCACATTTTAAGTGCTGCTTTGCTTTTATCTGTTACATAAAATTCCAGTAAAATGCAAAAAATAAAATAAAATAAAGGTTTGCGATTGTAGCAAGACAAAATGTGAAAATGACTGAATGCTTTTGCAAAAGCACTGCAACCAGAACGATTGGTTTGGGTGAATTTAGGAACCACCAAGAAATAACGCAACGTTTTCTCCTCTTGCATATTTATTAAAATCCTTTGTTTTTACATAGTGTTGCATACAATCTCTTAAGAGTACAGCGGAAGGAAAGTTTAACGTGGAGAACAAAACCAACACAGTATAACCACTCTGTATTCATGTTAAAACTCACTGCAGCTCTCGGCCATCAGCCCAAGAAACCAACAAGAAAAGCGAGCAAATGCCTTCAGTTCGTAGCATTGTGTGTGCAAAACAGGGAGAGTCAGGTCCCAGGGCCCATTTTCCAGCAGCTTCCTTACGTTGCAGGCCACAGAAAAATCTAGAAATCTCCGGTTGCCTTCTATCTTCCGTCAGGGCTGCCGTGCATTTCCGGTGTGTAAGTTAGAAGAACAATCATGACCCACAGATGCAGCATCGCCTAAAGAAAAAACACAACAAAACAAAAACTGATTAAACACTTTGAATGTATTGTCAGACGATAAACTATCCCATGTGGTAAAAACCAACAATGTTGTTGTTTTGAGACCATATTCAACTAATAATATGGACAGGCGATATGTCCAGGGTCAGCAGCCCTCATGACCCCACTATAATGATAATTCATGATAATTAATGGATGGATAAATGTGCTCTTAATGTAATGTACATTTGTCTCCAAAATATTGATTTGATTCATGTTTTATTACTTTTGTTTGAGATAGATTGGGTGTAAGGATAGATAAATACATCTCCATAATGTTTCCTTATTGTTGCTTATTCTAGATTGTTTGTTACTAATATAATTTTAAATAAAGATTTAATACAGATTTGAAAATAAAAAAGTGACTTACCACGTGACAGACATACCACGTGACATATCACGTTTTGTAGCCATTTCTTTGCTTGCTATTTAATTTGTATTTTTAATGTTGAAAGTCTTCTTGGGTGTTTTTAAAAGGCGTTGGCAAATAAAATACGTTATTATTAGTATAATTATTATAACAAGGTCGGTACAGGAAATAGTGTCACTAGCGCCCCCTTCATTTACGGAATGAAAAAGTCACATTTCCATATAAGGTATGAGACTGACAGTGGTCCGTCCGCGCCCCTTTCTGTTTGTTGCAGCGAGGGTGTACTTGGGTGTACTTGCCCTCACCTGGTAGGCATCATGTTTTCCTTCCGGTTCACACCTCGCTGTTTGCTGGCGCTGCACACCAGCCGCTTACTAATGCGCTCTTGAATGATGCGCTTAACGACGCACTAATCGCTGATCGATCCTTCTTGGGGTAAGAAGCTTCTCACACCCTTAATGTCTGTTAGCCTAGCCTTAGCTAAAAAAAAGTTGGTTTCACAGTGGAAAAAAAACGATTCATCAAATTGTGCATATTTTCAAATCAAGCAAAAAGAAACTGAATAACTTTTGATTCGTTGTTATTAATTTTGCCGTAGAAAACCCCCCAACAAAGCTCCTGTTTGCTGTTTGTCAATGGACAAACTCCTCAACAGTCACCTGGCAAAAAACTGGGAAGGAGGCTCTGTGGGAGGAGAGCAAAGCGCTTACTGGCGAGTCAAAGCATCTGAATTTATTAGGTCTCTATATGGCGATTAACATAAATCATTAAAAAAATTTTATTTTCCATTCATCCATTTCTATCTAAGGGGAACACACTCACACCTAGGGAGAATTTGGAGTGACCAATGAACTCTTACCTTGTTGTCATGTTTTTGGAATGTGGGAGGAAACCGGAGTAACCCGGAGGAAACCCACGCATGCACAGGGAGAACATGCAAACTCCTACAGTAGTTATGGGAAGCGAACCCACAACCTTTTGACTGTAAGGCAACAACCTTACGGACTGAGCCACTGTGCAGCCCGCTATAGAATGGCGCTACTATTAATATAACTCTTAGCATTTTGACGTCACCGGGTGATCATCATCCGGGCCTTTTCACGTCACTTCCGTTGAAAACAACACCACGTGCGTTGCCCATGAACCAGTAGCTGTCACTTCCAGCGGGATTAAAAGCAGCATTATTTGACGTATAAATGCAGACTGGTTGAAGCTAGTTTGAACCAAAAAAGTCAAGCTTCGGAGAAGGTAGGGGTTGAGTTTGTAGCGGCTATTTTGCTTGCCAAACGGAACCACCGGTCAAGGAAACCGGTGTCGCTTGAATTAGCTCATGTCCTCAAATCTCCAAACACGTTCGACGTTCACCTTTGAAGGGTTTTGTGAAAATAGCTCATGCTAACAAACGCTTTGCACCTCGTTATGCTCCTGAAGTAATTTGTGAAATGCAATTAAATACATTACATTGTAAGAAACTGAGACTTGGAAGCTAACGTTAACTTGAGGCAGCAAACGCTGACATGCTCACGTCACTGAGCTCACTGCTCAGTGACGTTTGGTGGTGGCTCACACCGTCGCTAACGTATTCCGTCACAACACTTTATTTCTCTTTTCTTTTCTCTTCCATTCACTGAAATTGGTGAGAAATGATTTGTGTTGTGCACAATCCACAATCTGTTTTGTTGTTTTCTTCTCCTCTGACTCCCCGTGTGAATTTTCTCACGGCGCCTCAGAGTCTCAACCGAGTTTGAGAGAAACGGGAGACTTGAGGGCTCAAGGTGAGCTTATACCTGCTGCCCCCCAACACACACACACACACACACACACACACACACCGCTTCCCATGTAGCGTCAGGCCCGCGCTGCTTTGCCCTGAGTGTGTAGGAGTTGCAGCAGTGTGTTGTTGCAGCTTTGTTGCTGCGGTTGCATGGCTGTGTGACGTGCCGCTCTGCTAACGCTGCATGCTAGCTGAAGATTCAAAGTCTGCTTTAATTCTGCTGAAATGTCTCCGGTTTCTGTTGAGATTCTCCAAAAATATTCCTTTACATGATCTATGAAAAACCCAGAAAGCGGTGGAGGCTTTTAGTAAAAACTATTTTAAAATGTCAAATTTTGGTCATTTAAAAGAAAAATGGATATGAAAAGTAGAAATGTTTTTTTTTGTTTGTTTGTTTGTTTTTTTCTCTGGTTTGTAAAGCCAGAGAAGAAGAAACGACCAGAATTTCTTTGTGTTATTTACTAAATAAATAGATTTAAATGTTAAGTCAATAATTACTGGGGTTTCAAATCAAAACGACACAAAAGACAAACAAAATAGATTTATTTCAAATAAAACTAATATACATTGGAATACTGAAGTTACAAAAAGATTTTATACTGTTATGTAAAATACATGTTTTGAAGGAATCCCTTTGATCTTATAAATTAGTAATAAG